>NC_135736.1:7454285-7765000 GCF_041903045.1 Epinephelus lanceolatus | reverse complement strand
AAATTCAGCCATACAGATTCACGAAAAAACCTTAATTGTAATTTTCTGCTCCACATATTATGATTGCTTTGACAGATATTGGGATTGGGATGAGCCGGGGAGTTGTAACTACTAAAATGATGATGATATATTTGCTGGAGTCTGTCCCAAACAAGCATGTTCCCTTACATCTGGAATATGATTTGTTGGCTGGGGCATCTCTGTAGCACCACAATGCTTCATTTATAATGGCTCGTAACACATTTTACCTTCTCAATAAAAACTGCAGCTCCTGTGATTCCTCGGCCACATTCCGATCTCTGGGAAGGCGGGATGCTATGGTTTCAAGCCTTGCTTTTTAGCAAGCATGAAGTCGATTAGATACAACAGAAAAACTCCGGCCATTGCTGTAGGTGAATGTCATCTTATTTGCCGATGGCTGATGCCAGTGTTTAGCCAATAAATTGAAGCATCCCTACATGCAGCCATATTATCATGTTGTAATTTTTGCACATTTCTTTTATCCAAAGGAATTATTCCAAGCAAACGGTTATGGTTCTACACGTGTGACAAGTTAAGTCTGAAATAATGCGCAAAGGTGATAGACTGTGTTGCCTTGGACACCAGCCTGATTTACTAAGAAAATCGTAATCCAAGCTGTTCAGTTGCATCCTATGGTCTAAATCATGGATCATGGAGTTTGCTCAGCTGTCATCGTGTTAAATATGTAAGTGAGTCGTGGTTGAAAGCTCTGGTAAAAAAATCTAGTAAGTTTATTTTGACAAGCTACTGTTTCCAAGGTTAAAATTAACATGCATATTTTCACACTCAACCAGTAACATTTTAATATAGGTGAAGTATTCTCAGCATTATCATTACAAGCCCTGCCTCAGTGTACAGACGTAAAACTAAGCTCATTCTGCCTCATAATAAAGACAGCAGGGTGTTGTGACATAGTGAGTGTGAGTTCTTGAGGGATGTTGGTTGCTACGGTCATGTTGGTTGGACCATTGTGCAGTAGTATTATGTTTACTGTGTTGTTATATGTAAAATACCACAATTTAGTGCAGTATTACGGAGGGAAACTTGCGGTTGTTTGAGGAAACTGTTGTAACACCCTTTGGAGCAAATATATGTAACAGTAACTAATGTTATACAGCACTGATTCTAAAGTGAAGTGAACAAGTTTTCCTGATTTATAAGCAAATTTTGTGGTCTGCATGTTAGTTGTGTTAGCAACAGCACAGTGATGTGTTTCAAAGCAGATCTTTTCTTATGCTCAAGCTTTCTCATGACTTTTTGATAATGATCATGTTTGATTTTCGATTTATAAATTTGAAGCCAAGATTTGTGTGGTTGGTGGAAGGGAAAAATGTCTTTATGTATGTGAGCACAATTGCAGCCGCACACTCTAGTTGCGCACTCCAACACACACAGAGACATGTGCGCAAAGTATCACAAGCCCAGATGAGAGTGGAGTAGATCAATACAGAGACAATGGGTCTGGTTGATATCTCTGCTGAATGAGTATCTCTCCCTCTCTCTGTTTTCTCTCTCTCTCTGTCTTTTTTCTCTTTTGCTCCCTTTTCCTATTTTTCTCCCTCTGTCTGTTTTCTGCTGCTTCACTTTTTTCTTTCCTATCCCGTTTTTCTTCTTGCCTTTCTTCCTCTCCTCTGTGTTTTCTCTTTTTCTTTCTTGTCTGCACACACACACAGACACACACATACACATACAGTAATGAACACCTCAAAATCCAAAGCACGATCTTCCTATGGCCTAGTTTTAAGAGCCTCCAATGTCATGCGAGTAAAAAATAGACTGACGGAAAACAATATTGTGATCTGTGGTAACAGAACAAGCCCAGAATCGGCAGAGGCGGGATCAGTTTGGCTCTTCTGAGCGTGGCGGTTTTGGCATGGATTTAGTCTGAAGAAGATAATTTTGCCTGGCCATTCTGGGCTCACACAGGTGGCTGCGTTTGAGCTCTCTGGGGTAATGGCACACTCCTTAGTGGTGATCCAGGGGTCAGAGCACTCAACTATGAACACTTACTAGTTCGCTGAATCTTACTGTGGTCGTTGTGGTCATTATTCAGAGGTTACTGTTTACATAATGATCATCAAGCTGGAGTCAGTTTGTTGATATGCCTCAGAAATGAAACCTGCTGAAACTGTTTGTGAAACGGTGATAGTGAGTGGCAGGGTGATTTTTTTTATTTTTTAACTTTTTAGTCTTTTTCATTGGATGTTATTTTCAACTCCGAAGCATCACAAATTGGCAAATTAGAAGGCAATTTGATCTCTGGGATTTGTTTTATTCTAAGTGATAGAATAACGCACTTCCCACACATAATTAAAGAAATGTTTTAATTTAAAGAGACAGGCAGACCAGATCATATTGCCATTTCTGGGTTGTTGAGATTTATCAAAAGCTGGAATTAAATTTCTTGTTGTACTCTGAACTCTTCCCTACTTATTATTTGATCAGAGGATTTCTGATTTAAATCACAAATCTACCAGTTTTGGACTACAATTTATTTAAGCAAAGTTCTCAAATATAAAAAAAAGTGTTTTGTAGGAAGACATAGAGTTTATTCCTCAACGTAAAGTATTGTTTTGGTATTAACACTGAAACTCAGTTATTTTATAAGCACTAGTTTTAAAAAATAAAATCACATTCAGCCTGTTTATATGCTAGTGATTGTTTTATTTTATTTTTTCTTTTGGGCTCTGTTGTGACTTAAGACTGTTAATAAATAATGTATGTAGTCACCGAAACTTCATCCATTGCTTTGTGGACTCCAGTTTTGAAGCCTTGAGTCTGGCATTTTGGCTGTAGCCATCTTGGGTTTTTGAAGCCAGGAGTGACCATATTTGAATGAGATGTTGGATCAGACCCATTGACTGAAGTGACATCTCACAAACAACCTGTCACTCAAATCAGCTATACATACATAATAACATAAAAGGGGCAAGTTATATAAATGTGCCCCGGTAACTCACCTGGTAGAGCGTGTGCCCTTTGTAGGCTGACAGCCAAAGTGCCGTGTAGGCAAGGTAGAGTGGGGTTTTTACTCGCTACACAGACTCCATCTGGTTGCTGCCAGCTTCACTGTGGGTGTGTTTTGCCATGTGATAATGCAGTTGGTTATGCAGGGTTTGGAAGTGTAAGCCATTGGTTTTCTAACTGTATGGGCCCAAGGTATGCCAAAGGGCAAGCCAAAATCTCAAGGCACACCTGTATTTATATCTGTGTACAGTAGCATCTGTAACATGTGTTATCACTCTTATCAAGCCACAAGACAAATAAATAAGAAAAAAAAGGCAGGTAACTTTCACATTACTTCCTGCAGACAGATTTCTTTTCCTTTTCTTTCGGTGGTAGGTCACTTTCACTGGTGCTTTGTTGTAGTTTGCTCCGTACAAGCGATCAGTTGTCCTACTCACAGCTTCCTCTTTTTAATTGTTATCATCCCTCACACTGGCTGCCAATCAGGGCTTTTGATGTGTCACACACTTAAAATTCCCATTCGCAAACAGCAACCAATTGGTTAAATTAAATTACATTTTCTTAGCTGGAGTTTGCCTCTTAATTTGGAAATGGGTGCACACAACATACTGATACAGTCTATTAAAAATGAATTCATTACTTTTTGTATAGGCTCAGTTGAATATTGTAATGATGCATTGTTATCACACAGTCCTACGGCACACCTGGATTGGTCTCACAGCACATCAGTATGTGGTGGCCCACCACTTAAGAACCACTGGTGTAAGCCATATTAACTGACACAGAGTTAATCAACTGGATCGATTTAACAACGTGATACATTGATTTGATTTATTTATTTTAATGTAATGTAAAATCACTTACATGGTTGCTCTGCTACGTTACGTTGATCTGCTTTGTAAATATAGACAAGAGCTGTAGGATGCCTGCGTGGGCAAGCATGGCTTCCGTGGTCAGTGTAGCAGCTTCAGTTGATTATAATGTTGATTATAACTCTGCTACAGGCATGTTGCAGCAGGTGTTCCCTGCTGTGTCCATATACTATGAATTTCGACCATGAGTCCTTAGCAGCAGCTTGGGTTTGAGTCCAACCTCTTTCCCTTTGCTGCATGTCATTCCCTCTCTTTCCCCGCTATCACAGCTATCTGTCGTATATAATAAAGGCAAAAAAGCTGTAAAATTTAATCTTAAAATTTGCCCCCATGGAGTTTTCATGAGTGTTGGAAAAAGCTATGAAGGCCAAAAACGTTTTTTTTTGTACCAGACTGTAAACATGTTTATTTCTGCTGTAAAGTTGGGCATTTTATCATGGGGGTCTTTGGGGACTGACTCACACTTGGAGCTAGCGTCAAGTGGCCATTCAAGGAACTGCAGTTTTTGACACTTTGGTTTGGCTTCATATTTCAGTCCCAGAGGTTGCTGCTTGGTAGTGACAACATTTTCTCCTACTGACACCATTGCTTTAATATTTAAAAAGTAAAATAATTGCATAGCGCAAAGAATGCACTGAAAGGATTTGTCCTCTGGTGGTCCACAGGGGACAGTATTCACACTTACATATGAATATCTGACAGCTGAGTGAAATTAATGTGAATAGGTCGAAATGCAAGTGAGGTTGCTCCTAATTACTGAGAGTGTTTTTAGCCTATGAATTAAAAATTCTCAGGCATTTTATGAACATTCAAGTGAAACTTTGCCCTGAGCTCTTTTACTTTCATATTAACCTGGTGTGTGGTGTGGAAAGATGACAAAGTTTCAAAATCAGTATGTTCAAGAGGGCTCGGACTGAACTAATTGCTCCCTGTTCAGTCAGTGCAGATCACCTGAGTCTGAAACCATGCACTAGCTACTCCAGACATATACAGTAAAGAACAGTTAAAATCATTGTCCAGTTGCTGTATCTTTGTTTCCGTGTTTTTTTTGGTGTTGTGTTTGCTTATACGGGAGTGCTAAACACACTTTGTATTGATCCATTAGGTGGCCATCAGCTTATTGATCATTCTCTGACCTGATTGAAGTTTGGCCAGTAGGTCGATTGATTAAATGATAATTGTGTGTGTGTGTGGGTGTGTGTGTATTCTCTGCAGGCGCGGCTGTGGAAGAAAAAGGAAAGGGACACCCGTGAAAGTCTTTGTTACACACACTGAGGAAGAGAGCGTGCCTGAACACAGCTTCAGCCCAGGTGTGTGTTTGTATGTGTTATATCTGCACGCTATATTCTCACTGCGATCAGCTGTGTGTATACGTGTCTGTGTGTGGTGTTTGTGTGTGTGTGTGTGTGTGTGTGTGCGTGTGTGTGCGTGTACGTACATCTGTCTGTGTGTCTGTGCGATTGGTATGGGGGTGGAGCGTGTGCAAGTGAGTGTGACCTACTTTTGTGTGTGTGTGTGTGTGTGTGTGTGTGTGTGTGTGTGCTTGCCTGTGTATGTGCTGGGATGTGCACCTGTGTGTGTGCTCCAGGAGATGAGGTGATGACCTTTGTGTGAGTGTGTGAGTGTGTGTGTGTCCCTGCATACTTGTATGTAATCCTTTTATACTGACTGTTGCTGTGCTCTCAGGTGATCGTAAAGAAGCAGCAGAGAATAAACGGCCCATACTGGACGGGCCTTTCTACAACACAGATTCTACTTCTCACAACTGGTGAGTGTACATTTGTGTCATCGCTGCGAGTAGTCCACACACACAGGCACACATACACACATACACACACACACACACACACACACCTGAAATGGTTTTCCAACAGTCTTGAAGGAGTTCCCAGAGGTGTTTAGCACTTGTTGGCCCCTTTGCCTTCACTCTGCGGTCCAGCTCACCCCAAACCATCTCGATTGGGTTCAGGTCCGGTGACTGTGGAGGCCAGGTCATCTGCCGCAGCACTCCATCACTCTCCTTCTTGGTCAAATAGCCCTTACACAGCCTGGAGGTGTGTTTGGGGTCATTGTCCTGTTGAAAAATAAATGATCGTCCAACTAAACGCAAACCGGATGGGATGGCATGTCGCTGCAGGATGCTGTGGTAGCCATGCTGGTTCAGTGTGCCTTCAATTTTGAATAAATCCCCAACAGTGTCACCAGCAAAACACCCCCACACCATCACACCTCCTCCTCCATGCTTCACAGTGGGAACCAGGCATGTGGAATCCATCCGTTCACCTTTTCTGCGTCTCACAAAGACACGGCGGTTGGAACCAAAGATCTCAAATTTGGACTCATCAGACCAAAGCACAGATTTCCACTGGTCTAATGTCCATTCCTTGTGTTTCTTGGCCCAAACAAATCTCTTCTGCTTGTTGCCTCTCCTTAGCAGTGGTTTCCTAGCAGCTATTTGACCATGAAGGCCTGATTGGCGCAGTCTCCTCTTAACAGTTGTTCTAGAGATGGGTCTGCTGCTAGAACTCTGTGTGGCATTCATCTGGTCTCTAATCTGAGCTGCTGTTAACTTGCGATTTCTGAGGCTGGTGACTCGGATGAACTTATCCTCAGAAGCAGAGGTGACTCTTGGTCTTCCTTTCCTGGGTCGGTCCTCATGTGTGCCAGTTTCGTTGTAGCGCTTGATGGTTTTTGCGACTCCACTTGGGGACACATTTAAAGTTTTTGCAATTTTCCGGACTGACTGACCTTCATTTCTTAAAGTAATGATGGCCACTCGTTTTTCTTTAGTTAGCTGATTGGTTCTTGCCATAATATGAATTTTAACAGTTGTCCAATAGGGCTGTCGGCTGTGTATTAACCTGACTTCTGCACAACACAACTGATGGTCCCAACCCCATTGATAAAGCAAGAAATTCCACTAATTAACCCTGATAAGGCACACCTGTGAAGTGGAAACCATTTCAGGTGACTACCTCTTGAAGCTCATGGAGAGAATGCCAAGAGTGTGCAAAGCAGTAATCAGAGCAAAGGGTGGCTATTTTGAAGAAACTAGAATATAAAACATGTTTTCAGTTATTTCACCTTTTTTTGTTAAGTACATAACTCCACATGTGTTCATTCATAGTTTTGATGCCTTCAGTGAGAATCTACAATGTAAATAGTCATGAAAATAAAGAAAACGCATTGAATGAGAAGGTGTGTCCAAACTTTTGGCCTGTACTGTATATATACATATACATATTTCTTTTTTACTATTGGCTGTTAGGTTTACGATTTTGTACAGATTGTATGCAGGCAAAAAAAAGGTTAAATAGTTCGAATGTTTAAATAGTTAGAAAAGAGTGAATGGCTGCTGATCTTAACTCAGCACTCGAGGACAGCTTTGTCTGACAGCAGCACTTCTAAATCCCAGTCCTCAGGACTCACCAACCCTGTAGGTTTTTATTTTAGCCATATAATCAGGCTGATTTATACCTGAGATGTCAGAAGAATGCTGTTGACTAGCCAGTAGGATAGAAAATCAGCAGCACTCTGAGGACTGAGATTGAGAATCACTGCCCTGAAGCACTGGCATCAGCTTGTATGTGTGGATTTTTACTGTTTGCTTTACACTCTTGCAGCTGCCATGTATCCCTAAAGCAAAGAAATGAACCCTGCGGCTAGAAGAATGTAAATACAGTGACAAGACATAATAATGACAATTAATTCCTGCTCCTATACCTTGATTGACAAACCTGTATTCCAGCAATTTGTGACATATAGCCAAATTATGAAAGAGCAAAGCTGGCTTTTAGAACATGTATCAACCCTTAGCCTACATTTAACATATAACCCCTCTACATACAGAGTGTACTCACAATGAAATGGATGAATGACAATATGACAAAACAGAAACATTACAGGGCTGTCTTTAATGGTTATTTCCATTATCATTACATTTATTTTGATTTCAATTTAAATTGTTTTTTAACAAAATGACAAAATTTAAAAAAAAAAACCCAACAACCTCAATTTCCCAGAATTCAGCGTGAAGTCAGCAAATACAAAAAGGTATTTTGAGGTATTTTTTTTATAATGAAATAAAACAGAAAAGTAGCAAATGTTTGCATTTAAAAAACTGGAATCAGTAAATGTCTGGCTTTTTGTTTGATAAATGACTTCAACAATAAAAATGTAAAAACAAGACTTGGTCAAAACCTAGCATATGGCTGGACCGTGTATGAAATGTTAAAGGGCTTTTGATTTAAAATGAGGACTTTTTGAAACAGGAAGTTGCCGGAAGTCACTCAGTCACAGAGTTATACATCGCCTTGAATTTCGCTTACAGAGCTGGCCTCGTTGTTGTGGTTCAGTCCAAAAATCAATGTGATTACATATTGTATTAAAACAGCGCAGTGAGACACAGTCACACAATAGAAGGGAGCTGGACTGGTGGAGGATGCACAGCTCATTACAATAGTTTGTAAAACGTCCAATAAGTGGCAATTACCAAAAGGAGAATTCTGTCATTGTTGCGGCACCTGATGCAACATATATATATTTTTTTTAAAGATATTTTTTCAGGCATTTTTAGCCTTTAATGGATAGGACAGAGAAGCATGAAGGGGGGAGAGAGAGAGGGAGTGACATGCAGCAAAGGGCCACAGGCTGGAGTCGAACCCGGGCCGCTGCAGCAACAGCCTTGTATATGGGGCACCTGCTCTACCACTAAGCCACCGACGCCCCACTTGATATGACATTTAACATGTTACATTCACTTCATTTTCAATCAGTGTCTTATTTTCAGTTTCTTGTCATAACTTTGATGGTACCTGTTCTGATATTGTAACTGGCAACAATCAATAATGTTTAAAATAATGTAAGGCCTGTGTGATAAAGACACAGCTGTTCCTCAAACAAACAGATGAGGTGATCCTCTCTTTCCTCTGTCCAAAACTGACATTCAGCCCATGCCTGGCCAGTTACCTGGCTAGTTATTTGGCTCACTGGTTAATCCTCGTCCCTCGTCTCATAATAGCAATATGCTGTGACAAGAGCATATGGACAAAGCCTTAAGTTGTTGAATTTAACTCAACTTGCAGCTGGCTAGTTAGCTAGCTAATTTCACCATGCTATCATGCTACACTGGTTACAGAAAATGAGGAATACAGTATGACAGGACTGTCCCCACCTATTCATTTTGAAAGAACAACGACCAATGGGGAAATAGCAACACTCCCATCATCAGTCACTCCACCCAATGGTGTAACTTCATCACTCACTCACAACAGATTTTCATGTTTGTAGGGCTGGCCTCACCTCTGCTGTCCAGCCAATTACAGGAATTGTTGATTACGGTTTGTAAACACAACATTCAGACTTGGCCCCTCCTCACTACACTGCTTGTATGTAGACTGCAGGCTACTGTCCTATTGTAGAAACGTTTCGTTTCTTGTATTGGAAATGTCAATACTTAAGCAAGCTAACTGCTGGCACCTACCCATCCAACAGAAAACAGGCCAACTCTTTGTCTCCCTTCATCCTCTCTTTTAAGACCCAGACACACCAAACTGACTTCAGAGAACTAGCAGCAGTGAAAGCCCCCTGGAGTGTTGTGGCATGTCGCTGTGTCTGGGCCAGAAAGTTGCACATGAATACACTGTAAAGACTCAAACTGATGGCCAACCAGCATGAATGGTCTGTGCTTGCATGAGAGGAAGTAACTCTCCACACCAGCAGGTGGTGGTAGTCTGTATTAGGCAATCAAAAAGGGAAATCGGAAAACTGTCTTGACGCTATTTAGCCAGTAAAGCATTAACAACACAATCCAAAGTTGAAAGAACAGAGCATATTTACCGTGCACAATAACACAAACCATAAGGAAACATTTCTGCTAAAGAGCTTGGCTAAAGGAAAGTAATCTTACCTTATGGAACAGGTTTGTTTTGGTGTCACTCCCTCTTGACTTAAGCTGTTTGTTTACTTTCCTCAATTCTATTTATTTTCTCCTGCACTAGCTGCGCTGCCAATCTGAGTGATTTAATTCACCAATGGGTTCTGCTGTCACAGATGTCAATTCAACATGCTGAATTGGCAGAAAAAAGTTAACAAGGCCGGAGCGTCGGTGGCTTAGTAGTAGAGCAGGCGCCCCATGTACAAGGCTGTTGCCGCAGCGGCCCGGGTTTGACTCCGGCCTGTGGCCCTTTGCTGCATGTCTCTCCCTCTCACTCTCCCCCTTTCACACTTCACTATCCTATCAATTAAAGGCAAAAAATGCCCATAAAAATATCTTTACAAAAAAAAAAAAAAAAAGTTAACAAGGCCAACGGTGCGGGCCGATGCAGCAACAAGGGCCATGGACGCACACTGATGGCCCAACATTGCACGACAGCTGACTGTTAGCTTGGTGTGTTGGTTGCTCATCATCAAAAGGAAAAGTGAAAGCCATCCCCAGATTCCCTTTTATTTTTGAACAAGCTTTGTCCATTTGTCATATCACCTCGCTTTATTTGTGTTTTTCCAGCACTGTGTCTGAGGTTTTCATAGCTTCCTCTTCGGTGCATGCTGCTTACTGTCTGGCACCTGACCTCAACTGCGTGCTCCTATCGGCTAGGGGCTACATGCCCATAAACATACCACACATAGCAAAGTAAGAAGAAAACAAGAAAATACAGGCAAAGGGCAGGTTCTCTGCAGATAAATACACCACCACACACTTCTAATGGGACATAATTGATGTTTGAGGGGGATTACTTTTGCTGGATGTCTTTCTAGTCTAATAAAAAAAAGCATTAGAGCAGAATAGAAACAGACCAACAGCACATATTGTCTGATGACGGTAGTGAATTTAACTTTCAATTCCCCACCTCCTTTACCCCCCAGTGGTCCATCAGTGCAAGTTCATGACAGAGTCTCCACTGGATCCAAGACCAGCTCCTGCTCAGCCTCTACCCCAGCTCCAGCTCCTGCCGCTTCCTCTGCTCCAACCCTAACACCACTCCCTGCTCCCGCCCCGGCCACAGCGACTACAGCTCAGGCCCCGTCTCTGACCCCCGCGTCCACAGCTCCATCTGCTCCGACAGCCTCTGCACCAGCCCCAACAGCCAGCTCATTTCCCCCCTCCCCTAACTGCCGCATCCGAGAGGTCCACTGTGGGAGTCAGGTGCGGCTGGTCGTTATTGCCATCCGAGACATCACCAAGGGGGAGGAGATCACTGTGGACTACAGCCTGACAGAATGGGGAGAGAACTTGGTCAGTGCCTTTAAAGACAGATCCTACACTACACACATATGTACCTTCCTTTGAGTATATGTATTCCCTCATCATTAACCCCCCAAAATATATGTATTTTACGCTGTTAAACTTGGAATTTGGTGATATGTCTTGCATTTAGTTGGTGTTGCTGATAGATTTGTACATTAGCATGGAACCTGCTAACACTGATATTTCCAGTGCAGCTTTATAGAGAAGTTGGAGAAAATAATGTCACACAAGAAGAAATTAGTTGTAGAAGAGGAAAATACATCTGAGAAGCTTCAATAGGCCGCAACACAATGTATCCATAGCACTACTTATGCATGCTGTAGCTTTACCGTCTAATCTTGTAATGTGTAATTTGTCTAACCATAATTTCAACCTTAATAATAATCTCAACTCTGAACTTTCTAAATGTCTAATCCAAAACCTTGAAATGATCTCTCTTCAATTCTCTGCACCTGTCTGTCCATGGCTACTTGGTCCTCATAAGTATAGAAATACATTTTACACACTGTGCATATCTCTGATGACTTCAGATAGGCAACCATATGTGTATTCACACACTGTTGATCAGCTTCATACACTCACTGTCGCACACACACACACACACACACACACATACACAAACACACACACAAACACACACATATTCACACTACCCGCTGTGCACATATTCGTGCTACACACACAAAGCTAAGCAAGGCATGGGGTTACCATGGTGATGGCTGAGCTTCAGTTCTCTCTCTACCTATAGTGCTTTAGCAACAGTAACCATGGTTATTACATGACATCTGTTCCTTTAATGGATCTCATTAGATTGGATCAATTTACTCAACAAAATGATGATCCCAGAATCCGCTTAAGGAAATTAAATTGACGAAATTGAGAAATTGACATCAGAGGTTTAAGTGGGACCAGAGTTGCTCACAGTTCCTTCAAGGCCATATTAAATTTGGCTGAGATAAAGTCCCAAAACTGATATTTTTTAGGTTTCCGTTAATAGCTGTATCCGAGCCTGATTGATAACAGCCATGTATATCGCTTATAAGAGGTTGACGGTATTTGCAGGTCTCTTTTCACGTCTCCTGTTTGGCTTCTTAGTGGGAGATTTGGAGTCCTAATCAACCTCTGCGCTTATGACCAACTGTGAAGGGGTGTCCTCCTGCTTTTTGAGTGACAGCTCAGTCTGATTGTGATGGCAGACATTAATGAGCAGTGTGCCGGCTGTTTTAATGTGACTGCTTAATGTCCCACAGGGTTTCCGTGGCACTGTGTCTCCAGCGCAACATGAGTGTAACTCTGACTCCGAGAATAACAACAATATCAAAAAGGTAAGAGAAAAACACCACATTTTCCCTAACACGTGCACAGTTTGACTGACAAAACATCAATTTTATAATTTTAAGAAGTGACAGCAAGACAATGGACACCAATTGATGAATTAAATCTACTCAGTGTACACTACCTGCTCACTCACAGAAACAGTCAGAGACTACGTGGTGAACATAGTGGAGTATTTAGCAGCTAAAGACACAGGTATTTCCCCTCAGGAGTTTGTAAAGACCAAAAACAGAGCTAAAAGAGAGTAAATGTTTGACCTAAGGGTCCAGCTAGACAAAAACATGGCTCAAATGAATAGCTAGATTACTATGTTTACTTAAAAAGTTGATATTAATGTCATTGTTATCTTTTCACCTGCCCCAAAAATATGATTTAGTTCAGGTTTTAGATTATTGCCTCCAAATTCAACCTGACTTATTTGGTTTCTTTGGAAACTTTATGATCTTCACTAGAATCTAAAAACTGCGATTGCCACACTACAAAACAGTGGTATTAAAGAAGTTAAGTAAATGTATTTTAGCGAAGAAAAAAAAAACACTGACAGAACCTTCACTGTATGAGGAAATATTTTAAATGTAGTCAATACATGTATTGCATCTGATATTTATTTATGCTCTGCGATGCGTTTCTCACAAGAATGGTATCCAAACATCTCTGCAGTAAAAATCAGCACTGCCCCTGTACAATACAAACGGAATATTAGTGAGCAAATGTAGTGGTTGTGATGCACTGCTGTGCCTGCAGGATGCCACCTGTCTGGATGTGGGTGGACAACACTGATGTTGGACTCAACATAATCATTATCATCAAGTCTTCCTCCCCCTGCTCTGGATAATTGTTTTATTATGCGTATTAATGATACAAGATGTCATCGAGTGTAACTCCTTTAAAGTAAAACCCCATAAGTAACGTAACCTGCTTATGCTTAGTGTCATTGTGCTGTCTATCTGCCTTCTTCCACACACTGAATGCTCTGGTAAGGAAACAAAGCAGCAATCATTTATCACTTGCGCGCAGACAATTCACTGTTGATTCTCTTGCCCACTTTGTGCTTATTGCTTTAAAATGTTACGACTCTCCTGACTGTGCATCTGATTAAACTGGTGAAAGTTTTAACGCATCTGTGCTGTAATGTCAGTAACAATGTTCAGACTGCGCTGTGATGGAGCCAATCTGTGACATGATGGTGATATTTTTTGTGAACAGTGGTGATTTGGTGGGTAGTCAGTTTAAGTACCCAAGTGCTTAGTGACCACTGTTGTTAAGGAAAAACATCTCTGGGCAGCTGGTAGGTTTTTATCTCCAGATAATTATCCCAAAGGTTTTATATATACTTATTCACTTAAGTGTTATGAATGCTATGCTCAAATAAACATATACAGGTATACATAATACAGGTTTGAAAAAGTTACAGAAAAGCAATTATATATACAGTGGAAATCACTGATAGTGATCACTTTAGATCATTATTATTATTATTACAACTGTTGCTTTCTCTTTTCTTTACTTCTCATGCAGGTAAATGACATGTATATTTATTTATTATATGAACTGCTCGGAGCGCCTGTCATGGGCAGCCCACTCTGACATCTCTCCACTTAGTGCATGTATAGGTCCTGTTTGTGCATGTGTGTGTTCGGACCTGTGTGTAATTGACAACAGAGTGAAAAATTGAATTTCCCCTCGGGGATTAATAAAGTATATAGAATTAAAAAAAAAAAAAAGAAGTTATCGTGTGCCACATTTGATTAAACTGGACTGTTGGAATATAATTATCATTAGTCTCTAACTAAAAAAGCCATGTGAATAACTTATATTTATAAGTGAAATATAATAATTATTTTATAAAATAACTTTAAATTAAATTGAAAATTCATACATTTTATTCCTATGGTCTAAGGCAGTCCAAAAATATTAGCGAACACAAACAACTCTCCCCCAAATTCAAAAACTTAATAAACTTGCTAAAACCCAAATTTGTGATGTCATAAGACATAAAGTCTGGAGCTGCTCCGTAGATAATTAATATTGAAAGATGTTCCAGATGTCACTTAGAGCACCCATCGGAATGTTCTGAGTATATGGGTACATTTTCTGTTTAAGAACACTACAAGAGAAAAAAGATCATTTGGGTCTAAAATGAAAAAAAGCAGGTCCACAAAATGAGACTCCAGTTCATTGTGTATGAAGCAGCTCCAGACTTTATACCCCTATGACATCAGTTTGAAACTTCCCTGGTTCTAGAGTAAGTCATGTTAATCCTAGGCCATGGAAATAACAAATAAGAATACTTAATTTATGTTGTGAAAATTTGCATGAAGGACTAAACTGGCATTTAAATACAGATCCACACAAATGTTCTCTGAGTGCTTCATGGGCATCGGTATTGCCCCCATAAGAAACGCTTTTTTAAAGTTAAAAAAAGAAAATTGATCTCTCATAGTTTTTTTCTCCATATGTCGTCATGTATGAAAAGACCCAAAACGAACACTGCAAGTGGACTACTCGATTCCTAAAAGTTAATTATTCAAACAGCATTTATATGAGAATAATTCTGTCTTAAGCTTTTTGATCCATATATTCGTAAGTGGCTGATCACTGTAACTTAACTTGTTACAGTAAAAATCATTTGAATGCACCAAAAAGTCTTTATCTCAAATGTAGTTTTCTTTGACACCCCAATAATAGTGCAAAAAAAGTCTCTGGACAACAGGTGACATGTTCTTTTTTTTCCCCCACCCTGTCACTGTCTCTCACTTCCAGGAGGATGAGCCTCTCTCTCTGACAGCCCAGCAGCAGCAGCGGCAACAGCAGCAGCAACAGCAGCAGCAGCAGCAGCAGCAGCAGCAGCAGCAGCAGGAGTACGTCACCCCCTCTTGGTCCCTCTCCCCCTCTTCCTCCCCCATCTCCCACTCTGACGCCAGTGACTCAGACGCTGGAGATGAAGACAACACCAGCCCCCGCGGGCGTGCACCACGCCGGCGCAAGAAACGGCGCGGCGCTCCCTCAAAGAAAAAGACCACCCATCGAACGCCATCAGGGCGGCCACCGCCAGTCTCCCCCACCAGCATTCCTCATCACAACCGTCCGCTTTCTTTATCCCACCCTCCAGCACAGTCATCCCCTCCCTGCTCGTCCTCCTCTTCCTCTTCAGTTAAGCCTGTGTTCAAAGCTCCAGCTCCACTGGGCTCCAACACCAAAGGCAACATCAACATAAATGTCCCCAGAGGAGGAGTATCCATAGACTCCATGCGCCAAACCTGTGAGCACTGTGGACGCCACTTCCGCTCCCTGGGTCGCCACTTGGATAAACACCATGCCCACCAACCTGAAGTGTGCTCTGCCTTGGTGGAGCGCTACACACAGATGCCCCGTCTGCATGTACAGAACAAAAACCCTACCACAGCTCACACACACACTTCGCAGCATCCAAAGTCGTCACAAGCCGTAGGACAGAGCCGCAGTTCAGATCTTTCACAGATTGGCGTCCAGGACCTCTCCATGCCTCCGCCCACTCTGACAGCAGCTAACCAATCCCCTACCTCCTCTGGAAGAAACTCCACTCCACCTGTGCTGACGCCTCCACGAGGACAGAATGCAGTGCCTGTGTCTGTCCTGAAGAGAAGCCCACCCCCTGTGGCTGTAACGCAGTCCAGGAAGGGAGCAATGAGGAGGCTAAAGACAGAAAGACAGGAGGAGGAGGGAGAGGACGAGGAGGATGAAGACGAAGAAGATGTGGAGGTCGTGGAGATAAAGAGGCCCAAAGAGGAGGAAGACGTTGAGGTGGTGTGCCCTCAGCCCTTCAGCAGTAAGCTGTCCAAAGAGATGGAGCCACCAAAAGAAGAAGAAGATGAAGAAGATGAGGAAGAAGAGGAAGAGGAGGAGGAGAATGGAGTGATGGAGGTGGAAGATGAAAGTGGGACAGAGGATAAGGAAAAGGACTTGCTGAGGTAACTTGAGGTCTTTGCCTGCTTTGTGAGCAAATTTGAGAGAAGGGCTGTAACTAACTATTATTTTCATTGTTGATTTATCAATTAATCATTTTTTTCTATAAAATGTTTTGTCTAACCAACCAATCAATACCCAAAGTTTTGATTTTGATTTGATTTGATTTTTTATTATTGTGTCATGCACCAGAAGTGCCCAGCCCGAGTGGGCTTACAAGACACCAAACAAAAGAAGAAACAAATGACAGCAAATGAAAACCAGATACCAGGCATATAAACCATCCTGATGCTTTTTAGAGGCTTCACATACAAAATTAGCAAGCTTAAAGACATTAAAATTAAACAACCAGTTCATTCTATCATCATCAGAGCACCAGAGAATTTCTGGGATTTTACCAGACATTTCGGTAAATATTGGAGTTCTCAGTTCATCATACAAGGGACAGTATAAAAGAAAATGTGATTCACTTTCAACCAAAGATATTTAGTTTAAATGATGATAAAGAAAAGCATTACATTTTCACATTTGAGATGCTGGAACCAGTGATGGTTTGCCATTTTTGCTTTAAATAGATGATAATTTGATTATTAAAAAAGATGAATTAAGAAAATAATCAGCAGATAAATGTATTATGAAAATAACTGTTAGTTGCAACCCTAAAACAAACAACTAAAATTGCAACTATACACACAAGTCATCCCAAAGTTCACCTCGAAAACCTGCTGGTCTCTGTTGTAACATGATAGCTGGTGTATAAAAATTGGTACAGTTAGATTGTAGGATAATGTAACAAAGTACCACTAAATATAGTATGTAATAAGTGTGTTTTGTTCTTTAGTGTATTATCACCTAAAATTAAGAATTGTTGTGTTTTTGTTACCTCAGAATGAACCGTTTAGCTGAGTGGAGATTGCCATGTTGCATCACCATGTTTCTACAGTGGCCCAGAATGGACAAACCAAACATGTTAGTCCAACTGAAATTGTACTAAATCCAATTTCTCAAAGTCAGACTAACGCACCCAGATAATGTGATCGGAAGTTTAATTACTTCTGCATTTATACAGTCAGTTGACCCAAACTGGCCTAGGTGCTCTGTGCATGCTCCACAGTTTCCGCCCGAGGCTTTGACTTGGAAGTCAAATAGCATTAAATGCCTTTCAGAAGAGGAAGCCAGCAACAATCTGTGGAGTTTTTGGAAGGATGAAATGTACAGAGCCGTAAAGTTGTCCACCATGGTACACATTTGCTGCTTGCTAACTGTAGCTAACTTGTTTGGTCTGTGTCATAATAAGTCAACCAGGAAAAAGGTCCAATACTAACAAGCTGAAAGGGGGCATATTGCTACCTATCACAGTGGAGTCAAACATACTCCAGTCAATAAAGCAATTCCCCTCCAGTGCTTGCATACTGGGCCAAGGACAGTAGTCCCATTTAATGGCTTAGTAACTGTGCATGTAAAAGTACTGACTGGTTCTAGAGTGGGCCGTTCGCATTTTTGCATCATGACGACATACAACACATTAAACATACAAAGAAACATGACAACGGTCAGCTTTGTCATATGTTATTTATTACAGTAGACGATAATCTCACCCTTAAGGTCAAGATAGCAGTAAAAAATATGGATAAAAAGTGATAAGATTAAGTGGGACATTATTTGAGGATAGCTGATAAGGTAATTTTCTCCATGTAGGCAAAGAATGACCCCACATCTTTTAGATTTTCTTGAAGAGCCTTAAGTGTACATTTGGATTTTTTTTAAAGCTGTAAATTACTGAGATCTCCTGTATTCATAAAGTGTGGGAAGGTGGCGTTGATGATTTCCATCTCATTAGTATCTGATATCTAGCCAGTAATGTTACAAAGGCTACCAGATCTGCTATGAGCCCAGGCAAAGGCAACTCAAGGAAAAAACCTCCTGAACGTCTGGTTCTTTAGTTAACAGAAAAAAAAGGTGAGCAAACATTAGCTGTCCCTATCAAACCGAACAGCACTGGAGAAACACTGATTTGTAACGTGACGCTGCTTTATTCAGTATTTTTACTGATTTAAATCACCTGGCCTGTTAGTTAGTGAGAGGGAGGAGACAACTGCGGGTAGTTCGGCTCATGCTAAAAAACCTCTTGAACGTCTGATTAAAAAAAAAAAAGTGAGCACACATTAAGTTACCAAAGAAAATAGGTGAGTGCACATTTGTAAGTACAAGGCAAGCGGACTATCTGCAGTGTGCTGAACAATATTGGAGAAACACTTATTTGTAACGTGAAACTGCTTTATTTAGTGCTTTTAACAGTTTAAATCACCTGGTCTGTTAGTTTTGGAGAGGAAGAGACCTCTGTGGATAACCATTCCTAGTAAAAAGCTCCTGAACAGTGAACACTGAAGAAACTAATCAGAAAAAGTTTCAGATGGTGCAAGCTGTTAGCCTCATTGCTAGCTGCCACTACACCCCTAAAACTTACACTAGACCTAAGTTGTTGTAAGTTAACTGGAATTAATACTATTAGAATGAACATATGAACTAATTGTTCACCATCTGTCTTTTTTCAGTGGGTCAGGGCGTCACCACATGCTGCCCCTCCTCTCGTCCTTGTCCTCTCTGGTGCTGTACCTTCGTCGGCTTCAGCACTCGGCCTTCTTATCCCTGTCTCGGCAGCTACAATCAGCAGAGGCCTGGCGCCTTCTGTGCCATTCCAGCCTGGCTCTCCTCATCCTTTACAACCGACGACGCGAGTGTGAGGTCTCCAAGCTGTCCATCGCCGAATATCGTGCTCGTGTCACTCCCCAGTGCCCTGTTCCTGTCCCACCTGGTGCCCCTCCAGCGCTTACTCCATTGGAGGCCTCCCTGTCCCCCTTTGAGCGCCTGGTGCTTCCTCACCTCCCTAGAGTTGGGGTCCAGGGTAAACGTGGACGAGTCCAGCCCCTTATCCTCCCCCCTCACTGCGAACCCTGCCTGGAGCTCCTCCTGCAGACACGGCAGGATGTGGGAGTTGACCCTGCAAATCCGTATGTCTTCGCCAGGCCCTACCACTCCCCTGCCACTCCTCTGCGAGGTACTGACCTCCTCCGCAGCCTAGCCCGCTCAAGTGGTACCCGCAATCCCCGTGCTCTGACCCAGACCAGGGTTCGCCGACAGGTAGCTATACTCACCCAGCTGCTGCTACTGGGAGAGGGAGAGGAACCCGGGCAGCCTGGAGGCAGCGCTGTGGAGAGGCTAGAGCACTTCCTGGAGAGAGAGTACCATGTGACACAGAACTGTACCGGAATTGGCCAAGACCCAGGCCTGATGGGCAGAGTGGGCAGAGTGGTGCTTTGTGGAGAGAGAGATGGAGTGCTGTTCAGAGGAATGAGCCTGAACCACATCTGCCTGGAGCTGGATGGTGAGCTGGCTGAATGAATGAATGGGACTGATGTCTTTTTCTGTTGTCCAAGACGAGCTGTATCATCCCTCCTTTTATGGTGTCAAACATCCCCTGGCTGGAAAAGGATTGTGTCCCTTCCTCCAGTTGTTCTAGATGTTTGTGTGTAAGGAGGAGGTGTTTGATAGGAGAGCACGGAGAGTAGTGACAGATTAGACTAATGAGGTTCTGCTCTTTCTTTTCCAGTTATGTCAGGAAATTCTGCGGACTCATACTCAGAAGGAGAGTCTGAAGGGGAACAGGTGAAGGAGAAGCTTGAATCGCCAGCCCCTGCTCCTGCTCCGAACCCTACACCTACTCTGCTCTATGTCAGAAAGGGCAAGAACAACGGACGGGTGGGACGACCCAAGAAGCTCAAGAACATCCAGCCGCCCCCTCCACCTCCTCCACCTCCACCCGCAAATCGCAGGAGAGGCTCAGGTCAGCCCAAATCAGGTTTGTTGGGGTTCAAGTATAAGTGCAATTGCCCAAATGAACAACATGGAGAAAGATGAATGAAACTGTGCAGGTGAGATTTAAAACACTGCACCCAGAGACAAAAGTTAAAATAACCAACGGGAAAAAAAAAGATAATCAAAATGTGGAAAGAGCAATGAGAAAACTAAGAATAGAGGACAGTTTTGTGTGTGTGTGTGTGTGTGTGTGTCTAAGGAGAGGGAGGTGAAACAAGATTTACAACATGGGCAGTTCAAGCCATTTGCTTCATCAGACAGACTCCAAGTCAGTATTTGAAGGTGAAGCACGAAGTGTACTGGTACATGTTTATCCCAGCAGGCAAAGTTCACTGGTCAAACTGAAAAAAAAGACACTGCTGAGCACACAGAAACAAAATAGTGTGAACAACTTCAGAATTTCCAAAGTTCTCCATGGTGCTTTTTCTTGGGTGATGTGGACTGATTTACAAATGTTACTGTCATGGTTAGGATATCTTGAAAGATGCTCACTATTCTTCATAGAAATGCTTCATAGATAAAGACATTTTCGATATACAGTGACTGTTGGTTATTTTTTCAATCAATTGATTAGCTGTCTATAAACTGTCAGAGAATACTAAATAATGTCTGCACACTTTCTAATAGTCTTCGGTGACATCCTCAGATTTCCTTTTTTTTCCAACTGCCAGCACGATACCCAAAGTGATTCACTTTACTGTCATTGCAGACAAAGAAAACCAGCAAAATTCACAATTTAGACATTAATGAAGTGAAGAATGTTAGTGACTTTGTAGTGGATTGAGAATGAATTACATCAAATTGGATGTGGCTTAGATCTTCACCGATCAGTATAATGTGTCGTAACCAGTGGCATCCCCAAGGTGGGGCCTGGGGGGCCATGGCCAGTCTGATACAATTGCTGGCCCCCTGCACCACGAGTCCCCTTAAACTTGAGAAGGCTTGTTCCCAGTAAATGTTCTCCCACTTACAATCAATCTAAAGCTGAATATTTGACTTTTTAAGGGAAAGGACAACCAGCCTATCTGAAGAACAATCAATTGCCTAACACATTTATAGATATGAAACACATTAAATCAGGATTGTTTTGGAAGTCAAAATGTTAACAGTTCAGGTATTGGTCTATTCACATCAGATAACTAGTAACATTAACTGTAAAATATGAAACCAAAGTATATCAGTATGTGATTCCTTAACTCTTACTGTGACCGTCTTTAATTAGTCAGTATACTTCAAAAACATAATAGAGTTCCTGAATGGCTTTTGGATTTTGAGATTTTCAGTGGCTCCCTCTGGCCACCTCAATGAAAAAATTCTTGGGGCGACACTAACTGTACTGTTTGAAGAAAATTGTCATCCCTAGTTCTAAAATTGCTATTAAAGATAATCACTGCTTCCTCGCTTTTTGACTTGAGGGCAGAGGGCAAACTGATCTGAACCTCAGGCATCCAAAACCATGAAGCATGTACAATACATTTTCAAACAGAACTTGTGAATTAGATTTAGTTTAAACTTGTGACAACACTGTTGTCAGGCAATAAGTACCAGAAATGGTTACAGTATCATGCAAGGGAACAAGACAAGCAGTAAACTACAGTTTTCATCTGTCATGTCAGTATACATCAAAGCCAATTGACTGAATTTGGAATTAATAGCCCACATTTATACAGTAAACAAGTAAAAAGAAACCTACTCACAGGCACCAGTTGTTAGGAATCAAGCAGCCTTGGACTAATTTGCTAAAACATGCTGGAATCTGAAAAGTACAACTCAGAGTTCTTTTGAACAGAGTGGATATAGAGTGAGTCTGATGGTCAGGGAGGGTTCACTTCCCTTATGCCCAATGAGAGAAGCTGTTAAACATGGGTATTGGATTCATCTCTCCTCCTCTATAGGAAAACGAGGCGTCCTGAAGCGTCCCTGGTCAGAGGCGGAGCGTGCGGCAGTCGAGGAGCACCTGACCCAAAACATCACAGAGCTCCGAGTCCCTGCGAAGGCTGACTGTGAGCGCTGCCTGCAGCAGTGCCCCCTGCTGGTCAGCAACCACCGCGACTGGCGAGCCATCAAGTTCTACTGCCACAATCGCATTCAGCTGCTGAAGAAAAACCAGCGGCGCGAAAGTGAGCCCCAGCCCCTCACTGTCTGCTGAGGAGGAAGAGTGTTCAGGGGAGGCAGGGAGGGGCTGGAGAGGGAGGATGTCTTGTGTGTTGCAGCTGATCAGAGCAGATTCTCAAATGGTACCCTCCTGCCCAGGAAATGCACTACTTTTGAGAGGACGGTCCAAAATTTCACTCTTCTAATAGCACGTTGTTTTTGGTTTGTTTTTTTTTTTGTTTTTTTTTTTTAGCTAATTTGACACCTAATGGCATTTTTACTTTGAGCCACACAGAACAGAAATCTGAATTAACGTTTTGCTGCTCTTTAAAAAAGGTCTTAAAAAATGACACTAGAGTCTTTATGGTGCTCCTGGTTTGTGGGTTGTCAAAAGCAGTGCACTTGGATGGGTGCCGTTTGAGACATGCCTTGGGGGACTTGGGGGACACTGGCCGCAGCCTGTGTTGTGTTGTATATGGACTTTTTTATTTCTCTGCTTCCAAAACAGTTACTCTAAACTGAAATGTAAACAAGGGAGGCATTTGAGCCCCGCAGTGTTGTTACATGAACGTCGTGAAGTAGCATTAGTGTTTTATGCACTTGGAGACGTTAATAGGACAAATGGCCTGTGCTTGGGTCACACTTTTCTTAATAGTGGCTATATAACTAGAGTAGGCCTAACTACTGTTAACTTAGAATAATAACCAGATCTTTCCTCAAGCAAGCTAGTTCTTCTTTTCATACAGCTGACTGTGCAATTCTGACAGTGGTTTCATTATATTTGGATCACCATTAACATGTAAGGTTCTAGGTGATGAATAAGTTACTCTTTTACAGTTTTATGAAGTTTTTTTAAGTGGAACACAAGATTACAATGGAGATGAAGAACTCCAGAGTGAGGGTTTCACGAGAGAGACAAAAGGTCTCAGAATGTTACGAAGTTATCTATGGATACCCAAGATGTTCGGTTAAACCACAAAGTCCAGAAACATGAGAGCTGTTTGGAAGACCCATTGCGTTGGACTCAAGATGTCGACAGCTACCATTTCCCCCCTGAGGAACAGTATGTTCTCGTTTCCTGTCGTTTGTTGTTTATTTCTGCCTGTTGCACATTTGTTATTCAAAGCAGTAAAAAAGGTGCTATAGGCCAATAAGCTGGATATCACTTTATACAAGGAGAGGAGTTTTCCCTTGGTTATTTTTAGAAGTTTCTCAAAAAGTGGGCATTTATCAGAGATGTGATTGTTCTGTCACCACGTTTGTTGCATTGTCTGTGTCGTCTTTCCCATTGGCTAGAGCTCCTCTTGTCCTTTCCCAGCCACACTACACGGTTTGCAGCTCGACCAGATTTTTGGCTTCTCTTCGGCGTTGCTGAGACTCTGCGTCCATCGGACTAAAACCTCAAGACAGATACTTGAAGTTATTTAAACCTTTTGCAGAATCTTTATGTTCTTTCTCGCTCTAGCCTTGCCAGTTACATTGTACATAACAAATATATTATCATTATGCTAACTGGTTGTTTGTGCTAGGCTATATGTAGCTTTTTCCATTTCCGAGTTATCGCGATCTGTAAATAAGCCTGTTTGTAAATACTCCTCAGAGAAACAAAGAAAAAACACAATGTATGACATGCCTTGGTTATTGTGTTATGTTTTTTCTTTTTTATAAGTCTTATAAAAATTTAAAGCTCTATGTTTTGTGCTGTGGTCATTTATGTCAGGGCCTTACTTTACCAAAAGTGAAGTGATTCCCTCTGATGAAAAGAGTGTAGTCATTTGTAATGTATTAAATTCTTGTTTTCAAGTTAAGTTACATGTTTGAGATCATGGTCAGGACTGCAGTATTTACAGTTTTGTCTCCTTCATGCAATTCACAACTTAAGACACTAGATGGAGGTGTTGGTTCATAAACTTTAAACAGTTCTGAAAACTCAGGAGAGTCCAGTACCAAGGATACAGATTCCTTCTACAGTGACAGACTGTACCAGACCTGGATGGAAACCTGTTCAGTAGATATATTGCAGACTGCATGACTCATCTATAGATGACTGAGAAAGCAGCACAAGGTAATTTCATCAGCCTTTGGTCTCCATCCTGGTGAAGTAACCTCGTCTTCATATCCAGTCTGTGACCTCTCACATGAAAGCAAAACCCACTCTGAATTCATCTGCAGCAACAAAAAACGTCATGGCATCACTTTGGAGAGGGCCAAGGAGGGCAGCAATAATCATGTTCCTCCTAAGTATAAGCAGTGATTACCAAATTGTATTTTGAACCAAATTTTTACTTTTTAAAGTTTTACTTTTCTAAACTTTTTAAAACTCAAATTAAAGATATAAACATATGTATTGTTGCTTTAGTAAAATGTAGCCTGTTTCATAATGAAAACCCCCTCTCCTGAAAGTGGTATGATTCTTGTTGCAATGGACTTTTTCAGGGGTGAACCTGTTTCTGTAGGTGAACCTGTGTGGGTGAAAACAGTTGACAATACAAAAACATATTTTGAAGAACTGGATGTTAATAGAAGTATAAAGACAGGATACCCCAAGGAGAGAAACTGGAGTAATGTCATCATGACATCACTTCTAACAGCTGTGGGGGAACCTACATCCGTGAAATGTGCGTCCTGGTGGCTGTAACCTCACTGGATCGATTCCAGCTGCAACACAGTTTCCAGGGGGAAAAACTTTCATGTCCAGAACAAATGGGAGCAATTGCAGTCAAATATTATCTGTGCCCTCTAAGCTGAAAAACAACTGATAGGCAGGCCATACAAAGAATGACATCATCAAGACATCATCAGACTTGTCCTAACTGAATGCAACATGAGCAAGAAAATCTGTTCAATTGATTAATTGATTGATTGATTGATTGATTGATTTCAATGGGTTGCATTAAGACCCAACTGCAGCACACAGGAAGCCAGAAAAAGTTGGTAATAATGGTTAATATCATGACCCAGTGGGTACAGGGCAGGACAAGTGAAAAGCACACAATACAGTTCAGGGTCCGTATTCACAAAGCTTCCTAGCACTAAGAACTGCTCCTAGTGACAAAATTCTCAGAAAATTCTTATAATTGTGACGTTTTCTTAGAATTTCCCCTTAAAGTTAAGACTGGGTCCTTGTAAAGATAAAAGTTATTCACAAAGCATCTCAGACCTTAAAGGAGCTCCTAAGGGGAAACACTGTTAGGAGCAGGGAGGAGGACTTCTAAAAGGCTTAAGAGTTTCTTAAGTAGCAGAGAAAATGGTGGAAACACAAAGAGGTCAGAGAAACTGTCTCTAAACACAAAATGACAGAGAGTCTTGCATGAGTGGCAAAGAACAATCTAGCAACAAGTGACCTTGATGCCTGGGTACATATACTAGCTGTGAGTAATGAGGAACAGGTGAACCGAGTTGCCCTAAAGCGGTGGGCATGACTGGTGCTGAGGCACTAGTCTAGGGTGACTGGGAGCTGGGTGACTGGGCATGCAGAAAAGAGCTGGTGACCAAGAATGCATAAGTGTGACTTTGATTTTAATGGACAATTTAATTTCTGTGAAAGAAAAATACTAATTCATTCAAGACAGTGAGTGCTTACATAAAAGAAAAGGTCAGAATAACACATTAAAGGTCTGAGGCTCATTTCCATTGTGGTCCATTGAGGGGTGGAGGTTGAACAAGTGAAGGGTACAAGATGGCACATCTGACATGGGAAAAATGGAACACAAAAGCATTAATTATAAAAACAATAATACAATGCAATGCAATCGTGACCTTTGCCTACACTGTCAGTTCATCAAGTTAACTGTTATTCATTATCCATAAATACACAACCAGAAAAATAACTAAGGAGACACCATGTTATCAGACATAATATCCTACTGTGAATATCCTCTTAGCCAATTCTTCAGCACCAGCTTGAAACTTCCCAAGCTGCTTATGACTTTAAGAATCTATGCAGATTCACTGCCATAGGCTATACACAAAAGTTTCCTTCCCCAGTTTACTCTTGAACATGCAAGACACAAAATCAATCAGAGTGTCTACAATCTTATGCACCATGCACAGCTCTATCTGAGAGACACTTTCCTGTACTTTACACCTCCTAAGACTGTGAAAATGAGACAGGTCATGGTGAGGTGAGATGATGTTAACCCTAACTACCCTAATGAGTCTGAAGTCTGTTTTTAAGGCACGAAGTTAACCCATAGTACCATGAACAGCAGGCATAGTCAACATCAGGCTGGACAAGAGCTACTGCCACGGCATCAGTGCTTTCCTGTCCAAAAACTTTGAAATTCTGGATAAGAAACATGTTTGATTGTTTTGTTTTTTATTTGAATCTTTTGTTTGGAACGAACTGGTCAAAGCTTTGCCTGGGACGGTGTCAAAGCTACAGGCAGGGCTCAGTGGATGGCTGTAGAAAGATCCAGGAGGCCTGTCTGAAAATGTAATTCACAGATATTAAGATATCCTGTATATGGGTGGATTATCAGACAATGGGCCCCTGGGCACAGATATGCAAAGGGCCTCACCAGCTCTCCTGCATACAAACAAGTCACACAGACTCTGTAGTTGTTATGCATCTTTTTGTGGCTTTATTTCTTTGTGGTCATTTTGTGTGTCCATGTGGTTGTTATGTGTCTTTTCATAGTTGTTTGGGTCTCTTTAAAGGAGAAGTGCGGTATTTTGCACTTTGAGCCCCATTTCTAGGTTGTTTATGATGAAATAGAGTGGTTAAGACAACTAAGGTTAATAGTGACGAGAATTTGGCTTTCCCCTGCCTGGCTTAACACTGCTGCCTATGGCCATGTGTGAACCTGTCCTAAAACCACCCTAAATGTTTGTTTTCAAAGCCATGAAACTCACAGAGTGGTCAGTGGTGTTCTTGGATGTTCTGACATAAGAATTGTAGCAAACTGTGGTTTCCATGATGATTCATTTGACATTTTGTCTAATCCATTGGTTTTCTATAGAAGCCTCTACCACCGGAACCGGAAAGGGGGTTGTTTACGACAAGGTTGTAGTCATTGTAGTCTTTTAGCTCAGCAAAAGTGCCGACTCAACAGTGCTGTGTGCGCTCCTGGAGGAAGAACGAGAATGAACAAAAACGTTTTGTAATAAGTTTAAACAACTGCACAATGGATTTTGAAAGGTGGATTCTGGATGATGACACATTCGAAATTGATTTTGATGGTTGTGGTTACTGATTGAACCAGAGTATACGTCTTCTGCCTCTTTTCTGTGTCTCCATTTCATTGCAATGTTTTCCTGCCAGTTGGTGACACCCACGTAAAGGAGCATTATCGCCATCAAGTGGGCTGGAGTGTATAACGCTTCAGGATCAAACAAACGATCAAGTGGAAGATTACACACGTGTGTGAGGCAGCTGAAAAAAATAGTTCCACAGTCGAGATGAATAGTGAAAATACGGATGGAAACCACAGTTTGCTACGATTCTTATGTCAGAACATCAACAAACACCACTGGCCACTCTGTGAGTTTCATGGCTGGAAAACAAATGTTTAGGGTGGTTTTAGGACAGGTTCACACATGGCCATAGGCAGCAGTGTTAAGCCAGGCAGGGGAAAGCCAAATTCTCTGAAAATGAGCAGTCGTCACTATTTTGATCTTAACCACTCTATTTCATTATAAACAACCCAGAAATGGGGCTCAAAGTGCAAAATACCGCACTTCTCCTTTAAAGGGATAGTGCACCCAAAAATGAAAATTCAGCCATTATCTTCTCACACATATGCCGATGGAGGCCCTGGTGAAGTTTTAGAGTCCTCACATCCCTTGCAGAGATCAACAGGGGGAACGGCAGCACACCTAATGGCAGACGGCACCCCAGACTAACGTCCAAGAACACAAAATTGAATCCACAAAGTATCTCCATACTGCTCATCCATAGTGATCCAAGTGTGCTGCAGGCAGCTGTGACATAAAAAGTTGTTTCGAAAAACGTCATATGAACTCTGTTTTTAGCCTCACTGTAGCCTGTAGCTCTGCGGCTGGCTGAGGGTTAGGCTCATGAGCTGCGGCGGCTGCTTCGTCCAGTAGCCTGAGTTCCGTCCGTATACTCGGGCTCAAACAAATACGGCTCAACAAAGAAATGCTGTTCCTCCTCAATTTCAAAGTCTTCAGACATGTTGGGCTGTCCTTTGCTAAAAGACCGTAGTGCAAATTATCTTTTAGCAACTGTGGCTACCGTTGTCTCCCCCTGCGGTGCACGTGTCACGTGATGTAAACACGGGCGAGCAAAGCTCATGCTTTCGCTGGTCTCGCGCAGGCGTGCACACGTGAGCGCGGAGCCCAGAGAAGCAGTCAGAGCTACAGGCTACAGTGAGGCTAAAAACAGAGTTCATATGACGTTTTATCGAAACAACTTTTTATGTCGCAGCTGCAGCACACTTGGATCACTATGGATGAGCAGTATGGAGATATTATGTGGATTCAATTTTGTGCTCTTGGACGTTAGTCTGGGGCGCCGTCTGCCATTAGGTGTGCTATCCGCTCCGCCCGCCGATCTCCGCAAGGGATGTGAGGACTCACCAGGGCCTCCCTCGGCATATGGGTGAGTAGATAATGGCTGAATTTTCATTTTTGGGTGCACTATCCCTTTAAGTAAGTTTGTGTCTTATTGAGGTTTGTCTTTTTTGTTCTTTTTGTGTCTCTGTGGTTATTTTGAGTCTCTACCTGGTTGCTACCTGTTAATTTGAGTGACATTTTGCAGGTGAAGGCCAGGGGGCCCCTTGCCACTGTGGACCCCTGGGCCTGTATCTGGTAGGTCTGTTCAGTAATCCATCTATGATACTATGCGTGATTTTTTCTAAAGACCAAACAAACAAACAAACAAACAAAACAATGTAAAGACTCATACAAAGGGAATCATTCTCAATCACTACTTATGACCCACTAGAAGTGTGTGTCAGTGTATTCTTTCCTCTGCCTGTATTTTCTTATTTTCTCCTTATTTTCTGTCCTCAGGACTTTTATAAAAAGGTAGCAACCAGGTACCAGACTGTAAGCAGCAGGCATCTAAGAGACACAATGCCAAAAAAAAAAGAATAAAAAAAATGCAATTATTGAGGCGAAACGCCAGGCGAGAGGGGATCTGGGGTTGGCTTTTGCTTTCACTTCCACTGGCCAGCATTTATAAACAGTAAACATCCTCCAGTCCATTCTCATTCCCAACTTGTCAAGCAGCACCACCTTTTGAGTGATCTCTGCATCAGACACACAGAGGTACCTTTCATGGCAGTATCAGGATCAGGATCAGGATAAACTTTATTGTCCATTGTGGGAAATTTGTTGTAGACAGTTGTGCTACATAAGCTGCAAACAACATAACAAATTAAACAGACTCACAAAAATGTCAGACAATAACAAAAAAAGGAAGGTCAGCAGTCGTAATGTCACAGTGTTACACAGTATTGCACATTTCCCGGGGAGTTGCACCAAAATGATGCTATTACATCAAGAATCATTAGCACCATAAGTAGTCAACAAGAAAAGTGCTAAAGTGCTATCAAAGATCCCACCAGGTATGATACACACCAGGCAGTGGCAGTTGTTGATACAATGCGCAACAACTTAACTTGTCTAGTACAGCTTTGTCAGTAAACGTCGATGCATAGAGGCACTCACCACCCACCAGCTATTTCTGATGCTGTATGCAACTACTGTAGTATAAAGAGTGAGAAAGGTCATATAGGGCAGGTGGGAGATGCGGTGGATGGGTAAAGTCATTGGAATTATTTTAACAACATAATGTGCTAGTATGTGTAGCATGCTACAGTAGACATATATGTCACTTGACATACGTACATGACGTTAGTAACAGCCGTCCTTATTTCAGCCAAGCCACAATATTTTTTCTAACCACATGCTTTTTAAAGGAAATAAAAGTAAAAATGAGGTGTTTTGGGTATGTTGTCTGTTTATTTTGAAAAAGACAGAAAACAGAAATGTATTTTGAAAAGAGACAATGCTTGTTAGTGTAAACTGACACAATGTCCTGGAACGTCAACAACAGACGCAAGAGGATACCAACTGCATCATATTTTGACATTTAGGTCCACTGACAAAGTGGTGGTGTTTGTTGTTCCCCTCGCTATTATGATTTTATGATTATTATTACAGAGTTAGTAAAACAAAAACCAAGAGCTTTTGACTGGGATTGTGAAACTCCCAGGATTCCCTGAAGATGAACTGACTGCTGAACAGTTTCAATCACTGTGTTGGGTCCTGTGTGTTTTAAGGTGCTATCTTCTGTTTTCTCTGTACTTTTTGAACATAACACACAGTTTTTACAATCAAATCATGATAAGCTCCTCCAGCAGCAGCACTATACCTGGTGACTGCCTAACAGGGAGTGCTGTTCACACAGATGAAGCTGAAGAACTCAAGGCCTCTTCTCATCTGCTTCTGTTTTCTGTGTTTTCACAAGTAAAAAAATGTTCTCACTCAAAGCTGTCAACAAGGTGAACACAAAACTGTCTGAGCTCCATGATGTCATTTTCATCATTTAAATGTAAACGCTTTAGGCGGCAACAAAATCAGCTCTCAAGGACCTTAGCATTCAAGATATTCATGAATTTCTCTATTAAATGTCAGTACTTAGCTTTCAGAAGAGACTGAAAGGAAGGCCTTCATATTTAGAAATACTGAGAGAATATTGTTTCTCTTTATCAGACTCTTTATCTGATGAGATAGTTTCTCTAGATGGCATTGCTCTGGCCTCTAGCACTACCGTAAGAAACCTCGGAGTAATATTTGATCAAGATTTGTCTTTTAATTCTCATTTAAAACAAACCTCACGGACTGCATTTTTTCATCTGCGTAATATTGCGAAAATTAGGCCTATCCTGACCCGAAAAGATGCAGAAAAATTGGTCCACACTTTTGTTACCTCTAGGCTGGATAACTGTAACTCTCTATTATCTGGTAGCTGTAGTAAGTCCTTAAAAACTCTCCAGCTAATTCAGAATGCAGCAGCACGTGTACTAACAGGAACTAAGAAACGAGATCATATTTCTCCTGTTTTAGCTTCTCTGCACTGGCTCCCTGTAAAATTGAATTGAATTTAAAATCCTACTGTTAACTTATAAAGCTCTAAATGGTCAAGCTCCATCATATCTTAGTGAGCTCATAGTGCCATATTATCCCACCAGAACACTGCGCTCTGAGAACGCAGGGTTACTCGTGGTCCCTAAAGTCTCCAAAAGTAGATCAGGAGCCAGAGCCTTCAGCTATCAGGCTCCTCTCCTGTGGAATCATCTTCCTGTTACGGTCCGGGAGGCAGACACCATCTCCACATTTAAGACTAGACTTAAGACTTTCCTCTTTGATAAAGCTTATAGTTAGGGCTGGCTCAGGCTTGCCCTGTACCAGCCCCTAGTTAGGCTGACTTAGGCCTAGTCTGCCGGAGGACCCCCCTTTAATACACCGGGCACCTTCTCTCCTTCTCTCTCTCTCTCGTATTCTATTACTGCATCTTGCTAACTCGGCCATTCTGGATGTCACTAACTCGGCTTCTTCTCCGGAGCCTTTGTGCTCCACTGTCTCTCAGATTAACTCATATCGCAGCGGTGCCTGGACAGCGTGACGTGTGTGGTTGTGCTGCTGCCGTGGTCCTGCCAGATGCCTCCTGCTGCTGCTGCCATCATTAGTCATTAGTCATACTTCTACTGTTATTATACACATATGACTATTGTCACACATGTATACTGCCAGATATTAATACATACTTTCAACATATTGTACCACAGTAGCCAGAACTATAACTATAATATTATTACTTTCAATAATGTTGTTGTAACCTACTGTCATTACCTGCATCTCTCTCTCTGTCTCTCTCTCTGTCTCTCTTTCTGTCTCATTGTGTCATACGGATTACTGTTAATTTATTATGCTGATCTGTTCTGTACGACATCTATTGCACGTCTGTCTGTCCTGGAAGAGGGATCCCTCCTCAGTTGCTCTTCCTGAGGTTTCTACCGTTTTTTTTCCCCGTTAAAGGGTTTTTTTGGGGGGAGTTTTTCCTTATCCGCTGCGAGGGTCATAAGGACAGAGGGATGTCGTATACTGTAAAGCCCTGTGAGGCAAATTGTGGTTTGTGATATTGGGCTTTATAAATAAAATTGATTGATTGATTGTCAAAGACTTTTGACTACAGTTATTGAAATATCTATAATTCTGTAATATATACATAATATATCATTTTCAAGCAGTGTATCAATACTTTAGAAACTCCAAAGGACAGGCTGCTATTTTTCCTTTAGTCCAGAAGATGGTGGTAAAGGGCCAAAATGAACCATCATCTCATAATCAGACCATGTCAGTTACACACACAAAGAATGTGAGGGTTGATATCACTAAAGGTGGGACTGTGTGGCTGCAAACACGACAGACTGAGCAGCTGCACAGCTACTTTTAAATAAACTTGACATTTTACAAAATGCTCTACATGCATCATGCTGAAGAGCATGATGTTGTATAAACACTCCTCGGTGCAGGATATCAGTAAGATGTGTCTAATAGTTTGTGTAGTAATTGAAGTCTTTGTGGTTTGATTGCTGGGTCCTCCTTATAGTGTGTCATAATGTCCTTGAACAAGAGACTCAGCCCCAAACACCTTCAGATGAGCATGTCTGAGTTTACTGTATTGTGTAAGTGGGAATGAATGTGGAGCATTTTAAAGCTCTAACTGTTTTCAGGACAAACCTGCCATATTAATGCAGGATAGCTACTCGCCTACAGGTGGGAGATTGACCAGCTGGTGACCTGGTGCAGGCTGAACAACCTGGAGCTCAACGCTCTTAAGACAGTGGAGATGGTTGTAGACTTCAGGAAGAACCCAGCCCCACCCACCCCCATCACCCAGGACCTCAAGTGGGAGTTGAACATCAGCTCCCTTATAAAGAAAGCACATCAGAGGATGTACTTCCTGCGGCAGCTGAAGAAGTTCAGCCTGCCAAAGACAATGATGGTGCACCTCTGCTCTCTCTACTCATTGAGTCCAGCCTCACCTACTCCGTCACCATCTGGTACACTGCTGCCACTGCCAAGGTCAAAAGCAGACTGCAGCGTATCATTCGCTCCGCTGAGAAGGTGATTGGCTGCAATTTGCCCTCCCTCCAGGACCTGTATGCCTCCAGGACCCTGAGGCGTGCAGGGAAGATTGTGGCTGATCCCTCCCACCCTGGACACAAACTCTTTCAGACTCTCTCCTCTGGCAGGAGGCTGCGGTCCATCAGGACCAAAACCTCACACCACAAAAACAGTTTATCTGCAGCTGGCCTCATCAACAAGACCAGAGACCCTCACCTACTCTGCCCCCCACCCCCCCTGTAACACACAGTCGGACATCACTTCATCATTTTGGTCATTCACCTGTTACACACTGCATTCTGTTGATTTTGCACATCTGTACTTTGCACAACTGTTATTTGCACACAACCCTATTCAGGTTATACATATTTACAGTGTACATATTTCTTATACTTTTTATATTCTATTATTATTATTATTTGCATTCAGATTTTATATGTAATTGTTCATAGTATTTCCTTTTTATACGTATGCTTCTAATTACTCTATTTTTTTTTATGTATTCCTTGTATGTGAAAACCTACTTGGCAATAAAACCAATTCTGATTCTGATTCTGAAATATCCACTGTAATACCATAATACCATAACATCCAGCATCTACTGAGTTAAGTCTTTATTTAGGGTCAAAAGTCAGGAACAGCAACTCTGGCTTTAAAGTGTTAAAGGAACAGTTGACCCCAAAATCAAAAATACACATTTTCCCCATAGACTGTATAAAATAATGGACGTAGTCATCATGATGTCACCCATCCGATTCTGAAGAGTGGATTTGAAGCTCAAAATACTCCGCTCTAGACGTCACCATCTTGGCAGTGCCTGACTCCGCCCAACTCCCGGACAATCAAAAATGGGCAAAGAGGCGGGCCGAAGGAAGCCTGGTTGCCTAAACACGCCCACCTTGCTCGGCTAAGTTAGCTATGGCTAAGAAGCTACAAGGCTAACAAGCTATGCTACTTTGGCTAGCCCTGTGGTGTTGTCTGCTCCCGCTTGGTGCCAGCTCCCTCACGAAACTTGAGGTAAGTTGAGTTTAGCTGAAACTAACGTTATACAACAAACCTTGAAACAATGATTCAGCTGTTATCTTAAAAAAAACAAAAAAAAAAAACGCTTCAACTTTTTTTTAAATATATAACGCTAATTATTTATTACACTCATTTTACTTTCATATGCAGTGTGGAGCACTGGTGACAGCTATGTCCGGCGTGGTGTCCAGAGAGCTGCAGAGACCTTGGTAAGCACCCTCAGAATGCCGGGTGTCTGTGTCTGCTGGTTTGGCTGGGGTGGACTGCAGTGGGGAGGCCTTCTCTCCTTTCCCACTCCCTGCAAGGAAGAGCAGCACCAGATGTCCTCATCATCCACTGTGGCGGCAATGACATGGGGAAGGTCAGCAGTGTCAAGCTGGTCAGCATGATGAAGGAGGACCTGCACCAGCTTCACCTCCAGCATCCTGGCATTAAGATAATATTTCCTTCATTGGCCCAAAGGTGCAGGTGGGAGGCTGGTGGCAATTCAGCAAAGACTGATAAGGCCAGGAAATGTGTTTACAGTGTTATGGCTACATTTGTTCATAGTTTAAATGGTGCCATAATTGAGCACCCTCACATCAGACACATTCATCTCACACCTAGGGAAAATGATATGTTTTTAAGTAAATTAGTTAATTGTCTTAAAGACCACCTCCAAACGCAGTGAACTGCTTACTGTTGGCATTGTCACTGCTTTTGAATTTGGCCTTTAGGACACATTTTGTTAGGCCTGAACATAGCCCAGGCTGTCATGGCCAATGTTGAGTTTTTTATATTCATCTATAAGTTGTTTAAAATATCAATAAATTCTATTTATATTTGCACTCCTTTTGTTTTTGTTACTGACTGAATGTTGTATTTCACAATCAAATCTGACTGTCAACTGAAAGGGCAAACAAATCATACACTACAGATAAAACATTAAGCATTAATGTTTAACATTGTCACTGACAAAAAATTAAGCAGTCCATTTCTGTGTGGGCCTGATTATTTTAACTTTGTACTTGAAGATAACTAAGCACCTTACACCCAGCAGCAGAGCCTGAGAAGATTTTGGAGAGTAACCTTTGTTTGCTGCTCTGTTAGAAGTCTATAATTTTAACACAGAAGAATGTGACTGGATAAAAGGGTTCAAAGTGAAAAACAAAGAATTAGCTGGACACAATAGTTTCGAAGCCCCCAAGGAGGTATCACTTGTTCGCTATGTTGCCAACTCTGAGAGGGTCTTCCTCAGGCAAAGGTATGATGACGTTTTTATAGTGAGGCAAACAGAAAGATAATCAGCCAATTATGTGTTACGTTTTTTTAGCCTCACTATATAAGCCTCAATACCGAGCAATACCCACAGAACCTTCTCATATGTCACAACGTCACAAATAAATAATACCTCCTACAGGACTTAAAACTATTCAGTGTGCAGATATTTCCTTGTTTTTCACTAAAGGAGAAGAGTTTCTCAGTGATTTTTCTTCATTTGTCTTAAAGAAATGTTCAAACAAAACCAGCACATAACATCAGCTTTTCATTTTTTTTTACATTCTGCTGCTAAGATAAATGCAAACTTGGGTAAATGTTAAGACATAAATGAAAACATTAAGATACCATTAATAACTATTATATTTTGTTAATGGTTTAAATCACCACTATATTTCCAATCATCACAGGGAACTGATGAATGACAGCTTTCAAAAAATTTGCTTTTGCTCCAAAGTAAATTTTGTCTGATCCACTTTATATCACAAAAATTATAACCATTACACAAACAGTTTAACAAAATTAAGTCAAAGCTTGCATTCATGAAATCATCACTATTAAAAGGTTACAAAAAGTAAACATGAAATAAATGAAAAGATTTATAACAGTAATTATAAAACCTATGAATTCGGACCCAGTGTCATAATTTGCAAAATCTTAATTTCTTGTGAAACAACCTCTTTACTGTGGAGTAAACATCACATTGGCCGAGGCGTTGTAACTTTCCTCAAGTGTCCTACAAGAGAGAAAGATAACAGGTTAAAAACACAGGTAGAAAACATTGACTACAGCCTGTCTTGGTTAAAAGCCCACTCACCACCAAAATGATCTTATTGCTGAGTAAGTGGTCGTCATTCATAAAATAGATTTGTGGTTAAGTTCTGTAGATATTCAACTTAATATTTGAATGTGATTTTAAATTTAACTGTACTCTCAAAACAACTGGGGTATGAATGTACAGTATGCAATTCATCCACATTAAAATAATTGTTGCTATCAAAAGGAAACTGAACTGTTACCAAAGCTCACTGCCATTGTGGAATCATGCTATGTTCGGCTGTCTCATTATGAGAATATTTTTTCCATTGGTTTTTCACAGACTGTATGTGGGGAAAAAGGTAGTAATTCTCAATTTGATAAAGGGTCTTTGCATAAAAGGCACTAAAATGTTAAAGTCGGTAAATACATGTCATGTTCCTTGATTGATAAAATCTTCATTTGGCCTTTTGCATCAGGGGAACACTAAACTGCACTGGTGTGTCAGTAATTTCACCTTATCAGTAATAGTACAGAGCAAGCTGTGCCCTAATCGAGTACTTAGTAATGTATGACAATTAGTAATTTATGTAATGCATTTAAATGTATTATGGACAATAATTCATCATTTTAAACTAATAAGTTTCTTGACTCTTCGTGAAGTACTGTATAAAAAAAGGTGTCTTTATCCTGGAGTCAGTGCTGAAGTGATGACTCTCAAAGTGTTCACTGCACAGACGGGAAGTCTTGTTTGGAGTCCAGTTCTGTCTCCTCGTGTTGAGTGTCCACTGGTCCAGTCTGTCTGGGACACCTAGAGGAAAACTTTACACAGACAAATAGATATTAAAAGTAATATATGTGTTAGCTACCTACTTCACAGACACCTTTACATGCAAACAATACAACTTAAATTACTTCAATGTTCAACAGATCATAATCAATTTATTTTAGCAAAACAAAAAGGTGGTGGCCATCACAGTCCCCATATTCTGTCTGTGCATTATCTATTGTTGTGTAACTACAGGCCTATATCATACACTAGTCTTCTTAATATTTTATATGTGACAGTCAAATGTCACATTAGTTTTTTTTAATCACGTTACACACCTTATTGTAATTTCACACAGTTCGCCACTTTTTAATTTACATACACAAGTATAGCCTTAATGTTACGTTAACGTTACACTGCTCATATGACAACGTTAACATTGCATCGCGTTAGCTAACTAACATGGCGGACCTTTATTTTCAAACCTCACACAGCCTCAGCCTTTTGTTCAAAATATTCTCTCCCTAAATGCCTGTATCCTAACACTTCTCTGTCAGGCTCTGACTTCGATACATCCCCGGATTGGCGTCTTGCTAGAAGGCTAACCGTTAGCTGGCTGGTTAGCTAGTTAACGAGCTAAGCTTGTGCTGTATCGTATTGTCTGTGGCTCTGTAACTTGATGTGGATGTTGCTGCTGTGATATAGGTCGCAATAAAGCAATATCACACGAAAGGGAGTGATGTTGTACTGTGATATCGTCACGGCTGTGATTCGGTCGTAGGCACGAGGCCGCAGAGCCAGCTGCTAGTTAGCATGCTAGTTAGCCACCTGTGATGGTGTGACCTGTCACTCAAAGTGACCACGCCCTTAATTATGCGCAATTTCAAACCTTAATAACATTTAAACGGAAGAGTTAGAAACCCCCCCCCCCCCCCCCCCCCCCCCAGTTGTCATGAAAGGGGAAATTAACTATAGAGACCAAAACCATTTTTTGTACCAGGCTGTAAACATGTTTATTTCTGCTCTAAAGTTGGGCATTTTAACACGGGGGTCTATGGGAATTGACTCACTTCCGGAGCCAGCCTCAAGTGGACAGTCAGTGAACTGCAGTTTTTGGCACTTCCGCATTGGCCTCACTCGTCTCCCCTGGAGGTTGGGGCTTGATTTTTCCTCTTTTCTACAAAATATTTACAGTATTTATGCAGGTCTTTACCTGTATTCCCTCAATTATTTATCAATTATTATTATTATTATTATTATTATTATTATTATTATCATTATATCATCATCATCATCATCATATTGTTGTGTTCCTTGGTCAGTGTTGGGTAAGGGTTACTTTAAAAGTAATCAAAGTACGTTACTGCGTTACTTTTTTAAAAAAGTAACCAGTTACTTTACTGCGTTACTCCCTGAGTAAAGTAACTCAATTACTTTAAAAGTACTTCCAACATTACTCCCTGAGAAAAGTAACTCAAGCACTTTTAAAGTACTTTTGAGTATTCTACATGTCCTATTGGGCAATGGACCACAGGGCGCTCAGCCTACATTTTTTGTCTCCAAAATTAAAGTTATGGACCACTTGCCCTTCACTGAGATCCAATTCTCCCATCACAGCCGTCACTTTGACCAGTAGAAACACAGAACGATCTGCTGCCGTAGACAACTGTATGACAACAACACCCCAGCGTTTTTAATATTTCCTCTAGGGATGTTACCACACAGAGTAAAAGGGGAAATGATGGTGTGAAACAGCAGAGGCACTTTGTCAACCTGCTGAGTTAACGTTACTGTCATTAGCATCAAGCTAGCAAACAATGGTACATCCTCATAATGGAGACAGACATAAAGTAATAACATTAACAAATAGCGGCGGGGCTTTTACTCACCACAACCGCAGAGGCTCCCAGCTTCATTTGAAACAAACTGCATTATAGACGGTCTGTTATTTATTAATCCCTCTGTATCTTTATATAATTACTTTTTATCCGCTCCGTTGTCTCTGTACAGTTAACATATCACACCATCATTTCAAACTCAACACTTGTTTCAAATTAAAGGCTCCTTATAACCTCGGGTGAGAGAATCCCTCCATTTTCTAAATAGGCTTTTATTCTGAAACATTTGTCAAAACTTCCTGTGGAAGATACAGTAGCTTGACAGTTTACTTATGGCACTTCAAATGTAGCTTCTGCCATCTGCTGACGCTTTTAGGTGACTACAACAACATGTCGGCTGGCACATGAACACACACAGTGACTCAAATAATAGTGAAAGTAATAAAAATAGGACAAGAATAACCCGATGACATCACACACGCCGTGAAAGTCGACCGGGGATAATTGGTGAGTACCAGCTTGTAGCTTGTACCAGGCATAATGTTAATGCAAGTCCTGAGTCTGAAATATGTCTGTCAGTGAGTCCTACTCCACCTATTTAGACTCCACCTTAGGCAACGGCATCATTTCTTCTACCACGTAGCGAGCCACAAGCTCCGTGGCTTCTTTCAGACTGATAGGTTTAACATTATCTCCGTTATTAGAACCAAAAGACAGTCGTTGCTGTTTCGGAGCTGAAGGACCAGCGTTCTAAAAGTAACGGAAGTAACTGATGTCTTGTTTGAAAATGTACTTAAGTATTTGATTACTCAAACAGCAAACTAACACGTTAGGTTACTCGTTACTGCAAAAAGTAATCAAAGTACTCTGTCCTTGGTTATGCTGCAGTTTTGTTTTAACACTCTATTCAAACTCTGTGTCCTAATCGGGCCAACTGGAACAAAAACACAATTAAAGGGACAGTTCTAGATAACACCTGGTCAGTGGTGCTCAAAGTGAAAAATAAATAAATAAATAATATCTATATATCTATTTAACAGGGCAGCTGTGGCTCAGAGGTAGAGCGGGTCATCCACCAATCAAAAGATCAGGGGTTCGATCCCGGGCTCCTCCAGTCTGCATGTCGAAGTATCCTTGAGCAAGATACTGAACCCCAAATTGCTCCCAATGGCTGTTCCATCAGTGTGTGAGTGTGTTAAAACCGAGTAGCAGGTGGCACCTTGTATGGTAGCCTTGGCCACCAGTGTATGAATGTGTGTGTGTGAATGGGTGAACGTGACTCGTAGTGTAAAAAGCGCTTTGAGTGGTCACTAGATGACTAGAAAGGCGCTATACAGATGCAGGTCCATTTACCATTTATATATATTATATATACACACATATATATATTAGAGCTTTAAAATGCTCCACATTCACTCCCACTTACATGATACAGTACAGGTCATGAGTTTTAAAATGTACTTTTTTGGCACCACAATGGACATGCTGTCCATCATAGACAATGCCCATCACCCTCTGCACAGTGCACTCACTAAGCAGATGAGTAGTTTCAGTGGCAGACTTCTCTCCCAGTTCTGCTCAACAGACAGACCAAGGAAGCCTTTTGTCCCCCAGGCCATGAGCTATTCCACTCCTCTTAGCGACAGCAGGTTGGAAAGGACTGACTTGATACTCACCTGCTCACCTGTCTTTAGGCTGCTGGACTTTCAGTCAGTTACTGGTCATGTTAACCTTGCACAATTTGCGTTTGCATTTTCTTTAGATATTTACACCCTATTTGTATTTATTTAGATATTTACCCTCTGTTTGCATTTATAGCCTTCTGTGCATTTTATATTTTTTATTTTCCAGCATTCCCTATTTGAGTTTTTACTTATAAGCACCTTCTACAATCAAAGTATTCATTACTCCCACACCGCTCTTACATTTTAATCACCATACATTGCAATACCTGCACTGTCAACCATCTAAATGTGCACTACCATCATTAAGCATATCTACTGTAGTAACAGTACACTTATATTCTCTATCCATATGTATACCTGTGTCTTTGTATGCATTGTGTAATAAGCAACTGGGATCTATCCATCTATCTCAAGCCGAGAGCCATCTAATTCCTTAAACTGGAGAGAAGGCAGAAATCTCTGCAGCTGATAATTACAACACTCGGCAACTGACACCAAAACAGTCTATACTTATAAACATCACTACAGGTATGTATTTTTGATTTTGGGGTGGGCTGTCCCTTTAACAGAATCAAAGTTTTCATTTACCTGACAGACAGAAGTGCATGTTGAAAACTGAGCTTGTTATTCAGGTGGACACAGGCCATGTCAGCAGGCAGCTACACAGATGTCACTGCATGTATTATGTATAAATGTTCCAGGAATTTTTGTACAAGGGTTTACAAGAGATCACCACAAATAAAGAGGTTCGCCCTCAGTCAGATTTCTTTGAAGCTATAATAGAACAAGCATGGCTGCAGGCTCTGAAATCTACAATAGTGCTCAGAGTAAATTTTCTGTGTCCCCATTACATCGTGTTCACACTGACAGTTATAACACCCCTACTGCAGTACTTGCAGTGGGTCTGCAGATTCACGGTTCGACACCCAGTAATGTAAGGGCAAAAGACAACACGCTGTTAAAAAGGGTTAAAACATAATTTTATTATCTACACATATTTTAAAATCGGAGTTCAGCTAATGCTTAATTATGCTGGGGAGGGGGGAATGGTCTGTTCTTTACTCGCCGAGGGGGAGGAGGAGAGCAAACCAAGGTCCACTTTTGCCGCACGTTGGTTGCTTCTGTAGTTGTCCTACGGTGTCACACGTAACTGTTACTTGATGGCTGACTTCAGACTGCTGCCACACACTAGGCCAGCTTAACTCTTTGACCCTTTTAGAGGTGCAACTCAGCCTTAAGGCTGCTGCATCTCAGGGAGTCCTTGGCCTGTAGATTAGAAGCACACAGAGAATGAGAGAGAGCGTTCACATAGTTAACTTCACATGTAACACAATGGTAAAAGTCCTTTCACTTAAACATACACACACCTACAGATTAGAAGCACACAGAGAAGGAGAGAGAGAGAGAGCAGTGTTTGCAGCCTGCAGCTTAAATACCCCAGCGAGTGAAGCACCTGAATCACACCTGTCCTCAATCAGTAACTGCCCCACAGCCATTGGCTCACGGGAGGTGAAGTCCCTCCACCCACTCACCCACCAACCCACACACACAGACAACACCACCGCACACACAAAGTGCCACTAGGTGCCGATACAGTCTACCCTGTTACAGAGTGTTATAGTGTTGTTATGGTGATGTATAGCAGGTGCTGTGCCATGGTCGCCATTTTAATTTAGTATGCTAACATGTGCTACTTCGCACCAAACACAAAGTACAGCTGAAGGCTGAGGGGAATGTTATCTTTGTTGTCACCAAAGTTTTGGACTAATTGATTATTATTATTATTAAAATTCAACCTGAGGTGAACATAAATGTCCATTGACCAAATGTCATGGTAATCCATCCAGTAGCTGTATAGAGATTTCTGCAAAAACAGAATATCAAGTTCATGGTGGCACTAGAGTCAGGAGATCACCAAATTCATAAGGTTCCTCCTCTGGAAACCATGAATGTTTGTCCCCAGTTTTGAGCCAATCTATCCAAGTTAAGTCTAGTTATAAAAGTTATATCTGTTATACTCGTAAGTGCAGCAAAATATGAACTTGCTTTACGTCTAACTTTTCTGTTTGATACCTTTTCACGTCTGAATTCAAGGATGAAAAGTGTCTTGCTGCTGATTAAGCTGGGCAGAGCATTGATGGTGAGAGGCGTCTCATGCGCCTGTCCATTCAACCCAGCAGTCTTTAAAAGATAATTATTCCTTGATTAAAATATAATCACAACTTTTTAAAGCACATTATTTATGCCCATAGTGTGTTAGATACTTTTCCATGGAGCCTTTCTTTGTACATGTCAGAAAGCCATACACATGGCAATCTAAAGAGCCTGTAGCTGTGAATGTATTTGTTTTTGTGGTATGGCTTTGGTTTGGCCTTGTGATGGACCTTGTGACCCATGGTAGCTTTCTATTTCTTCTTACCTGATGCATGCTGGGATTGGCTGCGGCACTCATGATCCTGAGCGAAGTAAGCTGTAAAAGAAAATGGATCAATAGAAAGGGAGCATGATAAAGCATGTTGTTGAAGCTTTTGTTGCTTAGAGTAAAATGTATATGAAGGCATGGAAACATAGATCTCTTTCAGGGTCATACACAAAGAGAAGGAAAGTTGATTTTTTAAAAGCAATTCATTCTTCATAAATGTTTCAGTGGAGTAAACAGAAATGGTATTTTAAAAGCCTTTAGTTCACAGATCTCCAAAGTTTTCATGCCAGGGGCCACATGGGGGAAAAAATGAGGTTTATGCTGTTCTCAATGGCAGGTAAAGTCATCAACAATTTTTTATAAAAAGGGATTACAATCTTACTCCTTTATCTAGACACAATTATGCCTGTAAACCTTTAAGGAATAGTTTGACATTTTGAGAAATTTGCTTTCTTGCCAAGAGTTAGATGAGAAGATTGCAGAGGTAGGGGCTTGACTCATACAACTTGACTAGAGCTCGACTCAAATCACAAAACTGAGGACTTGAGACTAAAAAAATCCAAGGTACATTGAAGGCTCTTCCAGGAAATTTGAAAAGATGTGGGGGCCGTTCTTTGCCTATGTGGAGAAAATAACCTTCTCAGCTATCCCCAAATAATATCCCACTTAATCTTATCACTTTTTATCCATATTTTTATTCTTGTCTTGACCTTAAGGGCGAGATTATTGTTTACTGTAACAAATAACATATGACAAAGCTATCCGTTGTAGTGGTTTCTGTGTATGTTCTATGTGTTGTATGATTTTTTTCCCCCACTGCACAGCTATTACATTATACTGTCATTCGAATGCAACAATATTGTCAATTTATCTATAAAAACTCAAAGTACATTGTCACAGTGCTGCTAACTAAGATGGCCGATGCAACATGCAAATGGCCCTTTTTAGAACCAGTCAGTATGTTTACATGCAAAGTCAAGTCGAGCTACGGATATAGCTCGACAAGGCCATGTCATTGGACTATCGGGCACCATGCAGGAGTAATTTAACTCCCAATCACATTATCTGTGTGTGTTAGTCCAACATTGAGAAATTTGATTCAGTACGACAATAGTCGGACTAACATGTTTACACGTATTTTAAAAGGTTTTAGTCTTTTGACTAAAAAGCAAATGACTAAACTATTCCTTTAAAGTTGCCTAGAACTGCTTTATGAGCAACTTCAGCAAGTTTAGATTTATCTCTTAAATATTTCACTGTAGCTTTTTTCTTGCCATTTGAACCTCATTAGCTGATTAATGAAACATTTTCATCACTTTCTACCCACACTTAATTACTGTTCATCCTTTTCTTTGGCTTTTTTCCCCCAGGATGATCAGACACACTTTGTATGACTTTACCTCATACTGAAAACAAAATTATCCACTGTGTTATGACAAAATCATAAAACATGCTTTAAATCCAATAAAGAGATTTGATTGAATAACTGCAATTTTGATCATAAGCTGGTAGAATAGAAATTACTTTTATGATTGATCTGTCCCACTGGCTGTGTTGTGCATGCCTCAGTGACTGGGACAATGTTTTGGTAAATTGCCTATCAAGGAATTTTTTATATATTTTTGATTTCCTGAACCACTGCGGCTGCCCTTCGGCAAGATTTTTCATGTTTGGTCCCCTGTCTCAGGAGCTTCAGAGAGGCTTTGCTCTACCAACTGTCTCCAGGCTATATTTTCTTGTCACTTCCACCTCTGCCTCAGATTCATGCTGAACGCCTGATGTAGGCAAAATATTTACAGTATTTACACAGGTCTTTACTCCTGTGTTCATATTGTTGTGTTACGAAGTTATGTTGCAGTTTTGTTTGAACAATCTGTTCAAACTCTGTTTCTGAATCGACATGCACAACTTAAAAGCCACTTAAGCCACTTAAAAGACAATGATTATCATTGTCACTTACATATGCTATCATATATTAATATATACTTATATATAAATACTTACATATAAAAACGATTAAAAGCCTCTTCTGGTTTTCCAGTTCGCACCTGCGGAGGCTTCTCATTTCCTCATTACAACGCATCTCCCACCAGTACAAGTATCCCGCTGTCTGGTGTCAAAGAAAATAATCCATACTGTGGCCACACCTACATCTGTTGGCTCAGGGAAACTAATTAAAGACAGTTAGCAGTACTATTGCTATAGCTAAAGAGTTTGTGGTCGCGCTATAGTGAAGTCACTCTCCCAAAAAAATAAAAGAACAAAATAAAAGAGAGTGACGATGGCAAGCCAGGAGGGCCCTTCTTGTGTGGGTTGAAATCGTTGTAATATAAAAAAACAAAACAAAACAAAAAAAAGAAACATGACTACTGTGTGTTATGTTTGGGAACTGAGCATGCATAGGTGGTGGGCCGAAGCCGCGGTTCCTTATACTTCAACGATCCCTATCGGGGGAGGACCCAGATTTTTGTTGACAACTTCTTAAGTTTTCAACAAATCAAAAGAAAATTGTTGCCACCGGTACTTCTTGCGCATTTTTGTAGATCGGTAACTTTATCACATTGCCTTTTTTCCGGCAAACAGAGCAGACAGCTACGTTCGGGGTCCGACATGCATGACGTGATTGTAGTTATCATCCCATGGGACGCTTGGAAAAAAGACAAAAAAACTTGGAAAAATGGTGTTGCATGTAGAGCCATACATACATAGCCTAATAAGTCTCTTTTATGTCTTCAATACATAACTTGGTCTTTACACGTTAAGGACTTTTTTAAACAGTCTGTGTAGGTACCATGTATATTTTCTCTGTGAGCTTTATACAAAATAAACATCTGATTTCACAAATTTGAGGTCTGTTATCTTGCTTGGGAACTTCACCTGTCTTATCTGTCAACTGCTACATCCATTTTACTAATATAACAAAAATAAAACGAGCCCAGAAGAGAAGAGAAAGGAAGCTTTAATTCAAAAGGAAAATGGAACAGAAGGTTGGTATCAAACATGCAGTGTGAAACTGTAAATGTGGATCTTGAACTTCAAATCTGAATCTTGAATGCTGAATCTGTGAACAAAGAAAAGAAGCTACAATTACATCCTCTCACACGATCAGGTTCTGACAACTCAAGTTTATTGTGTGTAATTCACTGTTCAGACATAAGCTTTGATTTCACTCTACTCAAATGAGCAAAACCCTAGTCAAAATCTATTTGATAAATCAGATCACTGCATTCTCACCCACTTGATTCCATCATAGGAGGGAGTCATTTGCCCATCTAGCTGCAGTGAACACTGTTGAGATGAAGAAAAGTGCAACTTAAATTAAGCCCCTCATTCATTCACATTACTTCTGAAGTCCAATAAAGTGCTCAGTAACATTCACAAACTACATTAATTAAAAACAGCCAGGGAAAACACGCAGTTGTTATTTCCATTTCATCTCAGGTAAGGTGACCAGATTTCTGAAATGAAAAGCAGGGACATTTCAAGTTCAGAGTACAGAAGTCATTAAATATTATCATTATGAAATAAAAAATGGGGGCAATTGCGGTTTCATGTATTTTGACGACTTTCAAAGAATGCAACGGACCACCGTGTCATTGTGGTCTACGGGCGTAAATGTTTTGTTTTTTGTTATATTGTCATTAAAAGGACATTTCTTTTCCTCCTGCTTCCTTTTACTCTTCTATCAGTAATCTTCCTCTCCTAAAACAGAGCCACATCATAATATATTGTAATAGCTATCACACGGTAATGTTCACAATTCACTATAATACAGCCACCAACAACAGTATATGTTACTATCAGTGAAATAAGTCTTCAGTCCGCTCCTACTCTGACTTATTTCTTCTTTTGCCCTCATAAAATAGCTTCTGTCTTCTGTCTGTGGAGTAAATGAGCAAAAATACGGACAGCGCCACTCTGCCAATGCAACCCACATAGCGGTCACAGGTAGTACTGCATTAGTCTGTGTGCAACCAGAATCAGAGCTGTGGCGTCTATTTCACTTGTGTTTTTTTAATCCACAGTTGAAATTGGGGACATTTCCGGGGACAGCTCTAGCTCAGGACAGGTCACCCAAATTGGGGATGTCTGGTCACCCTAATCTCAGATGATCTACTGAAATAACACAAGTAAAATTCCAACATTTTTATACAACTGCTATTTTCCCCCCAAGTGAGGTAGGACAGAATAGTATGGGACCTATTTAAGAAAAATTCAATTCAATTTCAATTTTATTTATAAAGCCCAATATCACAAATCACAATTTGCCTCACAGGGCTTTACAGCATACGACATCCCTCTGTCCTTAAGACCCTCACAGCGGATAAGGAAAAACTCCCCAAAAAAAAAACCCCTTTAACGGGGAAAAAAAACGGTAGAAACCTCAGGAAGAGCAACTGAGGAGGGATCCCTCTTCCAGGACGGACAGACGTGCAATAGATGTCGTACAGAACAGATCAGCATAATAAATTAACAGTAATCCATATGACACAATGAGACAGAGAGAGAGAGAGAGAGAGAGAGAGAGAGAGAGAGATGAAGGTAATGACAGTAGCTTACAACAACATTAATGAAAGTAATAATATTATAGTTATAGTTCTGGCTACTGTGGTACAATATGTTGAAAGTATGTATTAATATCTGACAGTATACTTGTGTGACAATAGTCATATGTGTATAATAACAGTAGAAGTATGACTAATGACTAATGATGGCAGCAGCAGCAGGAGGCATCTGGCAGGACCACGGCAGCAGCACAACCACACACGTCACACTGTCCAGACACCGCTGCGGTATGAGTTATTCTGAGAGACAGTGGAGCACAAAGGCTCCGGAGAAGAAGCCGAGTTAGTGACATCCAGAATGGCCGAGTTAGCAAGATGCAGTAATAGGATGAGAGAGAGAGAGAGAGAGAGAGAGAGAGAGAGAGGGAGAGAGAGGGAGCCCGGTGTATTATAGGGGGTCCTCCGGCAGGCTAGGCCTAAGTCAGCCTAACTAGGGGCTGGTACAGGGCAAGCCTGAGCCAGCCCTAACTATAAGCTTTATCAAAGAGGAAAGTCTTAAGTCTAGTCTTAAATGTGGAGACGGTGTCTGCCTCCCGGACCGTAACAGGAAGATGATTCCACAGGAGAGGAGCCTGATAGCTGAAGGCTCTGGCTCCTGATCTGCTTTTGGAGACTTTAGGGACCACGAGTAACCCTGCGTTCTCAGAGCGCAGTGTTCTGGTGGGATAATATGGCACTATGAGCTCTCTAAGATATGACGGAGCTTGACCATTTAGAGCTTTATAAGTTAACAGTAGGATTTTAAATTCAATTCTGGATTTTACAGGGAGCCAGTGCAGAGAAGCTAAAACAGGAGAAATATGATCTCGTTTCTTAGTTCCTGTTAGTACACGTACTGCTGCATTCTGAATTAGCTGGAGAGTTTTTAAGGACTTACTAGAGCTACCTGATAATAGAGAGTTACAGTAATCCAGCCTTGAGGTAACAAAAGCGTGGACCAATTTTTCTGCATCTTTTCGGGTCAGGATAGGCCTAATTTTCGCAATATTACGCAGATGAAAAAATGCGGTCCGTGAGGTTTGCTTTAAATGAGAATTAAAAGACAAATCTTGATCAAATATTACTCCGAGGTTTCTTACGGTAGTGGTAGAGGCCAGCGCAATGCCATCTAGAGAAACTATGTCATCAGATAAAGAGTCTCTGAGTTGTTTGGGGCCAAGAACAATAACTTCAGTTTTGTCTGAATTTAACATCAGGAAATTGGTGCTCATCCAATTTTTTATGTCTTTAAGGCAGTTATGGAGTTTAGTTAATTGATTACTTTCTTCTGGCTTCATCGATAAATACAACTGTGTATCATCCGCATAACAATGGAAATTTATAGAGTGATTTCTAATGATGTTACCTAAAGGAAGCATATATAGAGTAAATAGGATTGGTCCGAGCACAGAACCTTGCGGAACTCCAAAACAAACTTTGGTACGTAAGGATGATTCATTACGAACGTCAACAAATTGAAAACGATCAGATAAATAAGATTTAAACCAGCTTAGTGCTGAACCTTTTAGGCCAATTAAGTGATCCAGTCTCTGCAGTAGAATTTGATGGTCAATTGTGTCAAACACCGCACTAAGATGTAATAAAACAAGAACAGAGACGAGTCCTTTGTCTGAAGCAATCAGAAGGTCATTTGTAATTTTAACTAGAGCTGTCTCAGTGCTATGATGCACTCTAAATCCTGACTGAAATTCCTCAAATAAAAAATATGCAAGCATTAGTGCTCCCTATTTCTGACACACAAGTACTAAGCCAACTATTAAAGCAACAGTATGCAACTTTGGCTGCGACACGAAAACTGAAACTTAACCATGCACGTTTATGCGTCACACAAAACAGCAATTTTAGTAAAACCGGGTCATATTTTATGGAGAAAATGTCCTCTGGTTTCCCCTCTGATGTCCTAGACAGGACTTTTACAGTAACATGTGACTCTGTGATGTCACAGGCCTATAGAAGATCTGCTCCCTTCCAACAAGCCTTCTCTCTCTTGCTCTGGAGCTACAACAGCTCACATCTCTTGCTCCAATTGCGGAGCAGCTCACACCTCTTTCCAGCTGGGCCTGGAACAGCCCAGAGGCCCAGACCCTTGCTTCTTACCCTGAACCATCAAAGGTGGGGCAATTGATCACAGACTCTCTAACCTGAACCAGAAAGTTAGAGGTGCAAGCACAAGGTTTGCAACTAGCTTTCCGGCAACAAGGAACTAAGTGAGTTAGCACCCAGCGTCTAACTCTGCTAAACCCTGAGTGACCAGCTTCCTTGGAGTTTCACCTTTGGAACAAAGGACCCAACAAAGACTGCAGCTGGAACCACCTTCCCAGCCTTCTTCTGCCAGCTAACAAAGCAGCACACCACCAAGTGACTCTTTCAGTCAGTAATGTAACAACTGGGCATAGTTTATCACAGCTTTACAGGCTAAGCAAGACTGTTTAAATTGTTGTATGTGATTTAATGCTGTCATTGAGTTATTGTTGTGATAGTTTGCAGTTACGTCATTGATTAGTTGGCTTCACCAAAGCTAAGTGTTTAGTTTGCTAATACTGTTCACAAACAGATTCTTGCACACAAACAATCTCTGCACTAATCCAGACCATTTGCAACACAGATCACATTCACATAGACTCATTAACAAATAGGCTTTCAACAGAGCTACACCCAAACAGGCATATCAAAGTTCCTGCTTCTTTTCCTTTGTCCTGACCACACGGTCAGACAAACACCTCCCCCGACCTGAAGCCAGCTTTGATTCGGCCATTTGTAGTCCTGTTGTCAGCCATTTTGTTTTGTAGACCAAACGGCTCTTTGATCACCACACCCGCCTATCTCTCTTCTTTCACACACACACACACACACACACACACACACACCTTTTATATAGTTAGAAAGAATTCTTTGGAATCATACCTGCTGTCTGTTTAATGTTGCACAGGAGTGAATGAATAGTCAACCTGTGCTGCGTCAAGAACTCCAAAATCCTTCAGGCATTACTGTTCATTTTGGTTGTTGTCATTAATTTAATTATTAATCAAAACTCCAAATTAATAGTTTAGCGTATTTTATGAGACTGATATCTTTAACTGGCTATTATTTTTCCCTTTATGGGAATGGTGCCCCACGAGGTGATTTAATGTTAAAGGCGCTGTATGTAAGAATGTGGCCAAAACGGTTACTGCACTCAAATTCAAAATACTGCCGCGAGTCGTGTCCGCCCCCCCCCTCCCCTACAGATTCGAGGTTGCTGGACACCAGCACGCTGTAGACTGATTTGTTTGCCCATGGGCGGCTGCCGTGGCAGGGCCACGTCCTTGATCTTCGGTTTTCCAGCGGCCCGTTCGAGCAAGTCCAGCTTCTCTGCTGCTAACGCTGCTGCCGGGATTCAGCTGAGGAGGAGTCGGCTGCTAATGCTATATACCGGGACACTGCAAATGCTGCTTGCCGTGCTGCTGTAGCTCAGTCGTAACTGTAATTGATGCTGAGACTCTACTGACTGCGTGACTGATAGACGGCGGTGGGTGGCGCAACAGGCCAAAACACAAATTCAAAACATAAACATGATTTGCGGACTGTAAATTTTTTTTTTAAATGCGAATATTCTGGCTGTACTATTGTTGTCGGTGAGATCAGTATGTTATATGAACATTATTCCTTAGTCTCTGTGACATATTATATTTTATGACTATTTGCTTTAGATTTCTTACATATAGCTCCTTTAATTAAGTCACATCATTTAGCATAATTATTAATTATTAATAATTATTAATTATTTCCGATAGCCAGTTAAATCCCTACATATTGGGTGCCGCCGTGTGAGGTAAAAATATGTTGACCCTAACATATTTGGTGCCTCCGTGTGAAGCCCGAATTTAAATCCTAACAATAGTTTAGTTTTTTGAAGCCACGGGTCGTGGTCAAAGTTACAGTGTTGCTTTAACAAGCACTACATATATGAATAAAATATGTGTCTTCACATACAATAATTGTGATGTCACGACCCAGTGATGTAGGGGAATAAGAATGGTGCCCAGCCTCAAACCAAGGTGAAGCCTGAATCTGTGGATGTCTTCTGTTTGTCTTTTAGTGCTAGAAGTAGCAACAGAGACAGAGGAAGGATGAGGAATCTCCGGCAAAGACATGGGCTCTAAAATCACACACAAGTGACTTCCACATGTCTGAGAGAGCACCACACCTGCTCCCAATACAATGTTTAAGTTGAAAAAAAAAATTTGAAAAACTTTCTCTGTGTGAAACACTCACTGCAGGGAAGTTACTTCTTGCTGCTGAAGAAAGACAGGATAAGAGTCTGCTTCTACACATTTGTGACAGGGACCTAGTGGCTAGTGAGGCACGGTACCACTTCTGTTTCAGAGACTACACACGGTACCTGTCAAAAAAGAAAAGTGAGAACACAGAAAGCAACTTGTATGAGAATGGGTACAAGCATTTCTGTAAAACAGTGATCGAGGAGAAGCTTGTAAAAAAACGGGAGGTGCTTCGACTCTTAAAGCTGAATATGCTTTTTAAGAATGTTGTTCTGGAAAGGGAGGGAGTTAACATTCCAACACACAAGGTTCACTTACTCAAGGCAAGACTTCAAAAGTCACATCCTTTCTTGAGATTTCAAAAGGCATAAAATATCTTGTGTATGTTGATGATCTGACAGCTGAAGAGATCATTCATGAAGTTGTCACTTCCTCCTCTTCCTCCTCATCTGAAGACAGTGAAGGAGAAACATCACTGATGACTCAAAGACAGCCTGATAATGCCACCATCACGACAGATAGGTCTCGTCTTTTATATCATGCAGCGGTCACCCTGAGGGACATCATCTGTAAGACATCAAAAACATCACCAAAGCTCCCATGGCCTCCAAGAGCAACTGACCCTACACTGGATAATGCCCTGGACTTCGTACCTCACCAACTTTTTAACTTTGTTGCATGGACATCTGGCATTTCAACACAAACATCAGACAATGAACGTGTTGAGGTTACTTTAGAAGACAGCAGAAAGAGTGTCAACTTGTCAGGATCTCATTACCTTGGCGACCAAAGGACGGTGGCTCATGCCAAAACAGTGCTCTCTTGCAATGGCAGTTCGGCATATGACAGACTCAGCACAGCTCATAGGGTTGTTGAATGGTCTTGGCCACTGCTCATCTAACTCCCAGGTTCTTGAGCATGATACAGCCCTTGCTCACCTACAAGTGGAGAGAGGAGATATATACATCCCAGAAAACATCATGGTTGAATTACCTGCCACACTTGTCTGGGATAATAATGACTTTGGAGAGGAGACTCTTTCAGGTAAAGGAACAATGCACAACACCAATGGAATAATTATTCAGCAGACCATGGCTAGTGAGTCAGCATCTTTACCCTCCACATCATCCAGACAAAGAACAAGAGCGCGGTCTGTTCATCCTCCTCCACTAAATCTTTCAACCTACACAAGAGGAAGGAGGTCCGGTCCACAGAATGTAGTGCTCATGATAGATCTCCAGCAGGACAAATACAGAGATGCCCAAACCACTGGAAGGAGAACTGATGCTGCATTCTTCCTAATGAAAGTACAGGAGGCTGAGGTGAAAGTCATTCCTGGATGGACAGGACAGGACACATAATGTTAAAGCAGGACACAATCCTCTACAAATGTAGGCTGCCTACCTCTCATCGATGCTAGCCCAACAGATCAACACTGTCCACACCATCCTGAGCCACTCCACTGCTATTGCTGACAAGAAATAGTGATAGTTATGGATCAAGCCATATATGCTAAGGCCCAAGAGATACGTTGGCAGACAAGCACTTTCTCAGAGAGACTTGTAATAAGGATGGGAGAGTTTCACACAGCTATGGCATATCTTTCCTGTATTGGGAAGCTTTTTGCTGATGCAGGCTTACAGGATGTCTTGATTGAATCTGAAGTTGTGGCTGCAGGTTCTATTGATGGAGTTATCTCAGGCCATCACTACAACAGGAGCATACTGGCACACAAGCTCCTGATTGAAGCACTCCAGAGATTGCGCTGGCAGGCATACCTGGGCACTCTCACACAAGAGGACCATGCACCAGCTTTAAAAGTTACAACGGATTTGCAAAAGACCTTTCCAAGTGAAGAGTTCAATGCCATGCTTACGTCTGCGTTTGCTGAAAAGCTACAAAGTTTTTGTGGAAAAAAACAACTCCAACTAGACCTTCACATTTTGGAGCACATACATTGAAATGGTGGAAAACTTGCTTCTCTTCATCAGGGCAACCCGAGAGGGAAACTGGGCTCTCCATTTGTCAACTGTGCAGTGTATGCTGCCATGGTTTTTTGCATGTGATAAAGTCAATTATGCCAGATATCTCACAGCATATTGGGATGAAATGACCAATCTGGAAGACACACATCCTTCAGCACACCAGCAGCTTCTTTCAGGTGACTTTGTGGCACAAAGGCATCAAAAACATGGTTTTGCCGGCACTGCATGTGATCAAGTCATTGAACAAACAGCCAATTGCGATTCAAAGACAAAGGGAGGCATCAGTGGGTTCTCTCTAAACAAGGGTGCAGTTCACAGATGGACCTTCACACAACATGAGTGGACAGCCATCACACTTGAATGTAAATCAGTGGCTGGACAGTGCCCAGTATTGCATCTGAATGGACAGTCTCTTTATCAAATCTCCTCTGGTCAACAGGCATCCAATAGTGTTGCTGAAGACTTACTGGGGGCAAAACAAAGTGGTGTTAAGGCTCTCACAGTCTTCTGTGAAAAAAGGATTGTCAAGACAGAGGCATCATTCCACGACCCGATCAAGAAAATGAAAATCAAAACATTCAAAGACACTGGCCACAGTACAGTCACAAAAGTCAGAGGAAAAGAAATCACTTTGACATCTCACCGCAACTTGTTTGCCAGGTTAATTGTTGTGGGCAATGTTAGACAAATTAACATAGATGAAATACTCACTTACAGTCTGGGTCCTTTGCCACAGTTACTGGCCAACTTTGATGGCTCTCTGGTAAAAACCAACAAAGCCAAGCTGATGCACATCTTGGAGGACATCAGACCACCTGCATCAGAGAAGAACATTCCAGATGGTTCAGTTTGGATTTGGGATGCTATGGCACTAGTGCAGGGGTAGGCAACCTGTGGCTCCAGCGCCACATGTAGCTCTTTAGCCCCTGTCCAGTGGCTCCTTGAGCCTTTGAGAAAAGAAGTCTATGGGAATTCATTCTATGAATCCAAATGTTGCTGAACCTCGATAGCAGTGGCTGGTTAGCTATGGATGCCAAATCCAAAAAAGTAAATTGAATAAAATAGAGAATGTAGTAGTGCGTGGACAAATTTGTTTGCTCTCACTGCCAGCTCTGCAAAATGTAAGTACCAGATAATTATTAATAGTGCCCTGCACAGTGTCCACCTTGTGGTAAAACATATTAACAAATGCTTATTTAGACCATAAGTATACGCTAATTTAGACTTAATAGGCTATTTACCTTGATTATAAGGCTCAAACATGTTTTGCGGCTCCACACAGATTTTTTCAAATTATTTTTGGTAAAAAATAGCTCTTTTAATGGCAAAGGTTGCAGACCCCTGCACTAGTGCAACAGCTACTGCTGACCATGTACTGAGGACATTAGTTAACTCAGCTAAAGGAACCAAGTCCACGGAGCTTCATCTTGTATGCATCACATACAGAATCCCAAGCATCAAAAATGCTGAGCGAAGTAGGAGGGCAGAAGAGGGTTGTCAAAAAATCTAAATATATGGAGATGACCAAAAAACACCAAAGCAGTGGAGAAAATTCCTGGCATGTGGGCAAAATAAAGAAAACTTGCTGGAGTACTTCTTCCAACACTGGAGCACATCTGCAAAAAACATAATTGAAAATGTAAGAAACATTGTTGGGCATGGAGAAAAATATCACTCAATTAAAATGAATGAAAACTACACTGACCTTGAAGTAACGGAGGTTTGAGACCTTGAGACAACTCAAGAGGAAGCAGACACCAGACTTATGCTGCATGCAGTTTGTACAGCAAAATGCAGCACTGACCTGGTGATCAAGAGCCCAGACACTCTTTATGTTGGCACTTGCATTCTGCAGCCACATTGATGGTCACCTGTACTTCCACACAGCCAAAGAGAGAAACCCACACATTGTTGACGTTAACAGCCTTCATGCCCATCTGTGCAATCGGGCAATCTGCAATATAATTACGCACCTAACACTTTAACACTTCAGCACTCTGCACTTTAATCAGCCCTTTGATATCTAATTTTAGCATTTAACACTAGTGAAATACGTATGGTCCCCTGACCCTTGGCCTGTATGTTTCATGATCCACTATACTGTTTCATTGTTCTTTCTTCTCTTTTTTATTTTCTGTCCTATTGTATTTTCAAGGACACGTTTTCTCTCTCTGTAATTACTCTTCCTGCTCATACTGGCCATGAGGGCTAACTGTTCTACTTGTTGTTACTGTTGTTTTATTGATTTTATTATCTTATGTTGTTGACATCAACCTGCAGAAGGGACTAAAGATGGAAATTAGCCGTCGGCTATAATCTTGCATATTTACATGTATATGTTCATTAATATGTATTGTCCCTGTTTTAAATAAATAAACTCAAACTCAAACTCAAAAACAAATGTGAAGCCCTTGTTGGTCTGCATGCCTTCTCAGGTTGTGACAATGTGAGTGCTCTGCATGGGGTGGGGAAAGCAAAGGCATACAAGAAATTAAATTCTAAAGTTGAATATGTCAATCTATTTAGAGAATTAGGCACTAGCTTCGCCCCATCACCAGAACTCCTTCAGGCAGTGGAAGCATTTACATGTGATCTATATGATCAAACGGACTGCCAGGACGTTAACATTGCAAGGGCTGGAACTGGAAAATGCTCTGAGAGACAACTACCTCCAAACAAAGACTCCTTGTACCAACACATCAAGCGGGCAAACTTTCAGGCAGCAATACACAGGAGGAGCCTTGAGTGTAGGCCAGACATTCCTCCTCCCATAAGTCATGGCTGGAAGATGGCAGGAGATTTGTACGAGGTGGAATGGATGACACTCCCCCCAGCACCAGAGGCGATACTGGAGCTTGTGCATTGCGCCTGTAAAAAAACCAACTGTGTTAAGGGCAGATGCACATGTAAACTGCATGAGCTGCCATGTAAAAACCTGTGTCAATGCACAAATTGTAATAATTAGCCTTTTGAAGAAGACTAGGACCATATGGCTTCATCCTTTGAGTAGGTAGTGGTGTGTGATGACTCCTGTAGGGGGGGAAAAAAATGATGTAGCTTTCTATATAATGTATGTGACTGGGGCATATAACCCCAGAGTACATGAGGTTGACAACGCCACTCTGGGAATTTCACCCATAGAATGAATAAGCCAATACACAAGTTCTTTGAAAAGAAAAGGAGCAGAGACGTGAGTTTCTAGTTTCAAAATAGCACTTTCATTTAAATCCACCATTATTTAACTTATTGGGGAAAGAAGCTGAAAATAGAGGCTATAGGTAAAAATATGGTTCTTTATTACAAAATAGACTCTAAAATGTTAAGATCTCTAGGCTGAGCTCATTACCAGTACAGGGGGAAGGGTGCCAGGGAAACCCACAGGAGGATGGGAGTGAAGGGGGGAGGAACAGAAGCCCAGCAATATCACAAGTCTCAGGTTATATAGGCTACACACCCACGTCAATTTATAAAATAAAGATGTACAAAACAGAGTAAAATAGCTCCCTCACATTACGGGCCTTCACATAATCCATATACACATACAGTGCGACAGGGTAGAGCCAACTGAGTCTGCCTTATAGACAGAAAATAATCCAAATCAACTATCACAAATGAATAGAAGCAAAAAAGAAAACTAAAAAGGTATGAAAACTAAATTAACTACAGGACAAAAACAGCAGTGGCAACAGAGCTCTGCCTAATAGGACAAAACAAACACAATATTAACACATAGGTCTTCACTTGAATAAGAAAACACTACTAGGCAGCTGAACAATGGTTACCTTTGCTCAAGTACAATGGAACTAGTGCATATGGGACACCAACATCATACTCCTTGTTCCTATGACAGAGTGACATTACCCACAATACGACATTAGGTAAAAACTATGACATGTACATGACTCATGTATGAAACTACAGTTGTAAATAGTAGCATACCTTGGGCAACAGGTTACAGTGACCAAACAATTGCCCCACATGTGATCCAGCACACACACGCAGCACTCATGTGGTGTCGGGGGATGGGGGTGAGTCCTACTGCAAACAACGCCTGTGAAGATGCCAGAGGGAACCTTAACATGCACACAGGTAACAGCTAGAAAGGAGGCAGATAAGATGCATACCTTATTGTGACATGATCTCTCTCAAACATGGAGACAGGACAGCTGAGAAAAGCCTGTGGCCGGCTGCACACAGCTACTTTTAATGGGCAGTTAGACCAAAGAGCATGGATACCAAGAGGCGAAGCTCAATAGAACACCCCATAGCAACAGACTCGCCCATGGTTTCGTCCTACCGCCACCATTTTGGACTGTCAGCAGACCGCTTCAGACCCGCTTGCATACAAAAACACACAGACAAACTGAAGTATATTGCTATTAATTATGCTTACAATGCTACTCACCTCGTGATAGCTTGGTCACAGCTGCTTTTTCACGTTTTTGTAAAGCAAAATATAGACTTTAAAAAAAACAAAACGAAGAAAGACGGCCTAGATGGCATCTCTACATTTTACATCCACTTATGAGAAGATTAACTTAATTACTCCTTCAAAATCACCCCATAAGCCAATCTACCCCCCCCCCCCCCCCAAAAAAAAAAAAAAAATCACTATTTTAACTAGAAACACATTAATGGCGACGTCACATAGTCAGGAATAAAGATTTATTTACAGTTTGTACAGTAAGGGGACAGTAATAATAATAATAATATATAAATTATTTTAATATGAAATATTTTAATGTTAAAGCAGTAATCAGTTCTGATATAAATGGTCCAAGAGGCCATATATAGGCCTATATATATATACATATATCTTCCCACGAAAACTGGCATATTAAATTGATATTAAAACACTTTAAAACCTACACCTCTGTCGGGATCCTTCGGGAAACGGTGGAAGGCCAGGTGCGGGGTGTTCCACTGATAGTTGTTGCAGTTCATTGCACTACACTGTTTTCTTTTACTTTTTATCCTCCTCTCTCCTTGACATCTTGCATGTTGTCTGGGCGCAACAGTCCAAGCTCAACAGTCCAAAATGGTGGCAGCGCCCCTAGTGGCTGTTGGCAAAAATTCAACAGAGCTTCGCCTCTTGGTATCCATGCTCCTTGGTTAGACCAGGGAGTAATCAAGTCTCACCTGGTCTCAATAGGGCAATCAGAGAGGTGTGGCAGAACACAGGAGGGAGGGAGGGAGTGTGAGCGAAAGAAGTTTCCCTCACTACAATTATGTTATGCTTTGTTTCCTTGTTACAAACTCTCCAATGCTACACATGTGATTTACAATCAGTTCAAGCACTTTTTAAAAACCTTACTTTTTTAGTTTAGCTGTTAGCTCTCTTCTGCTGTTTCCATGGAGGTTATGTGAGGAAACAATGATTAAATGACAACATTGTTTACACATCATCATAGCGTGTTTGCTTGGTTTATGAGACTCAGTGATATTGGCAGCCTTGGTACGAGCAATGCCATTGGCTCCTCTACACATGCATCCAGTCCAGAGACATCTCTTCAGTCTCGGGCTCTGTCCGGAGAGACAGGCAGCAGTGCACCGTGCAGCTTTGTGTGGACCTTCAGGTGGTGGCAGGAACAGCCAACATCTTGAAGAGGAGTATGCTTGGTCCGGTACTGTGTCACCAGGTGCTCTCTATGGATGCGTCCCTGGAGGGGTGGGGCACACTCCATGAGGGCAGGGGCACCAGTGGGGTCTGAAGTACCCGCTGAAAAGGCCAACATATCAGTGCTCTAGGACTGACAGCCATTTACCTGGCCCGCCAGCATTTTCTCCCAAGTCTGCAAGGCTGTCACATGCTAGTAGGAACCAATAGCACAGTGGCAGCAGCATATGTCAACAGGCAAGGGGGCCTGGGCTACCCAAACCTCTACAGAATAGCACATAGGCTGTGGACCTGGCCATAGACACGGTTCCTGTCCATCAGGGCCATGCACGTGCCTGGATTGGTGAGCCTGAGGGTGGGCCTACTTTTCAGGGAGGCCCATGTCCAAGGGACTGGAGGCTGCACCCAGAGGTTGTTGGGGAGATCTGGCACCACTTCAGCAGAGCAGTGGCCAATCTGTTCACAACCAGGGACAATGCCCATTGCCCACTGTTCTTTTCCATGGGGTGGGACTCTCCCCCCCCCCAGGCATTGGTGCCATTGCATGCCAGTGACCTCAATGCCTGCTGTATGCTTTCCCCCCATTCACTCTCCTCCCAATTCTGCTGCAGAGAGTTTGGAAGGAGGAAGTGCAGCTGATTCTGGTGGCCCCGAACTGGCCCCACACGACATGGTTCTTGGAGGTGGTGCCTTTCCTGGCCAGGAGGCCATGGGAGCTCCCTGTCCAGCAGGACCTCCTGAATCAGGGGAAGGGGGCCCTGCTCCATCCCTTTACACAGGGGCTCAAACTTTGGGCCTGGCCCCTGAGAGGGCCGGTCAGCTAGGCTTGGGACTTGCACTGTCAGTGGTTCAGACAATGCAGAATGCTCGGGCACTGTCTATGAGGGCTCCATACTCTTACCACTGGGAGCTCTTTGCATCATGGTGTACAACTAGCCAGATCGATGCACTGATATGTGCAGCCCAAGAGGTACCTGCAGGGGCTGCTTGAGGCAGGAAAATCACCTTCAACCCTTAGAGGCATGGTGGCAGCTATCAAGGCTGCTCATACAGGGGATTATAGGCTTGCAGATGGTGACTGCAGCCTCATCTCTCAGTTCCTGAAGGGTGTGTAGAGGCTTGCACTGCACACCAGGAGGCCGGCCATTCAACCGTAGGACCTGGGTCAGGTGTTGGCTGCCCTGCCGCAGGACCCTTTTGAGCCTCTGGAGTCAGTCAGCATTAAGTGCCTGTCTCTAAAAGTGTTTTTTCTCTTGGCAGTGACATCGCCAAAAGAGTAGGGGAACTGCATGCTCTGAGTGGATAAGAGCTGTTATTTCCTGCCGGATGACACTAGGGTCATGTTGCGTCCAAACCCTGCATTCCTGCCAAAAGTACTCACACACTTCATTTTAATCAGTTGGTGGAGTTGCAACCCTACAACCCCTCCAAGGATGTAGTGAGGGTCAAAAGGACTCAAATCTCTGTCCTGAAAGACAGACCAACTCTTTGTCTGCTTTAAGGCCAAGTGCCAGGGCCAGCTGGTGTCGAAGGCTTGGCTGTCTCATTGAGTCGTGGAGACAATTCAGCAGGCTTACAGAGGGGCTGGCATGCCAGTACTGGTGGGTGCATGGGCACCCTCAACACAAGGTGTAGCTACCTCGTGGGCCTTGTGGCAGGGTGGCACCCTCTCTGAGGTCTGTGCACATGCTACATGGTCAAATCTACCCACATTTGCCAGATTTTAGTGCCTGACAGTGGCTGCTGGCACCTTCTTTTGGGAGTGTGTGCTGAGTGCCATCACAAAGTAGGCCATGTAATATCTATTATCAGTCAGTCTATCAGTCTAACTGAGCAGTCTTCCTGCACCCAACCACTGTGTCTGGCGAGGTTTGGTCATTGTTATGGTTACATCTGGCGTCTCGGCATCGGTACAGGGGTACACAGTGTCTGCGGTGTCACTGTCCGTTGAATGCGCCAGATGTTGTACATTTGTTTATAGTTCATGGATGTTTTTTTCTTATATACACCTATTGTGTATTTTCTGTTGTTAATGCACCCGGTGGCTGGGATGTCTCATTCAAATACCAGGGGAGGGCTTGTGTACCTGCAGCTGCTCCGTCGCCTGGGGCCCCTCGTGGTGTGTCTTCAAGGGTTCCCATAGTTATGATATAACTATTGGGTGGGAAGATAATCTCGATACATTAGAGAATGTTCACTTACTTTGTAACCTTGGTTCTCTGAGTGAGGAGATTATCTCCTCAGGCTCAAGGCCACTTGGTACCCATTCCAATGAGTGTTAATCAGTGGGTGCATGCCAGAGGCAGATTTAGGATTGTAGCACATCCGGGGCTTAGCCCAGATGGTGAATGAAAAGCGTGCATCGATGCGCACGCAAAAAATTAGTGCTTCTGTTTATTGCTGCAACACCACAACCTTCAAATTACCACCACCTTAAAGCGGAAAAAAAGGGACTGGAGAACACATAAATACATACCCTTTAGTCAAGATATTTCATTATTCCATAAAAGGAAACTGTAATGTTATAGCAGCATCACTTGCAACCACATACTGGATCGAAAAACAACACTCTAAATAAAAGCAAATCAGTCACAAATAGATTCAGAAATAAAATAAAGAAGGCATCAGTGTTAAATAAGTTAAAAGTATGTTAAAATAATTGCACATCAGTGGATAAGATCAGGTTATTGCACACTACTGATCATTAAAAAGCCTTATGGCAGCAGGCAGAAAATACTTTCTGTACCTTCTTGCATTTTGGTGGGATCAGCCTGTCACTGTGTGTGCTCTTCCTAAAAACCTCTAATGCATGGAGTGGTGATCCGGGTACTCACCGTTCACTGACAATCGGAAGTGCTCCGCTTTCATCCACGGTCATGGAAAACAAATGTTACCCTGGAGAATAATAAACAAGGAAACACTTCTTCTTCAGCGCAGGCCCAGGCAGGCTACGCAGTACGCAGGCTACTTTCCCGCAGCTGCTGCCTCTCTGTTGGACTCCAGTACTGCATGTTACTCACGAGACTTTTTTTTTGTTTTTTTTTACAAAGTAAAATTCACATTCGGGGCTTTTCAGAAAACATTCAGGGCTTAAGCCCAAGTAGCCATCCCCTAGCCCCGCCCCTGAGTGCATGTGCAAGGTGGGGCTTTTATAGCCTGGCACATGACGGCCCTGTAAAGTGGTGTGTCTTAAAGATTATTAATTTTCCACGTTGATTACTCCAGAAGGGTTCCCATAGTTATGATGTAACTACTGGGTGGGGAGATAATCTCCTCACTCAGAGAACCAAGGTTACAAAGTAAGTGAACGATCTGTTCTGTACGACATCAATTGCTTGTCTCTCTGTTCTGAAAGAGGGATCCCTCCTCAGTTGCCTTCAGAGGTTTCTACCATTTTTTCCCCTCTAAAGTCCTCTGAGGCGAATTGTGATTTGTGATATTAGGCTTAAAGCTCCAGTAGGCAACATTGTTTTGGTATAATTGAGTAAAAATTTTATAATATCCTCTAAGCATAATGTAAATCAAGTGGTCTGAGACAAACAATAGGTTTCTGCACCTCACCATGGCTCTGTGTTCAGCCTCTAAAGAATCAGTATCGTGCCGATGTGCATCAACCAATCAAAGGTCAGCTTAGACCACTGTGTTCCTATTTGCTGTTCTACTGCATATGCGCGTTCCCGTGCTGCCAGCAGAAGGGGAGAGCAAGCGGCAATGGCGAACAGTGCTCCAGGTAAAATAGCTATTCCAGCATTGGCTACAACTGCCTATACGGCTAAATCTAAAAAAAGGAAGACAGAACTTGGTTCCCTGGAGCCCCGGAGGGAGGGGAAGGGTGAGGTGGGGCCGGGCCCGGTCGGATGGCACGAGGGTCGGCCGTGGGAGCGGAGCCGAGGGCTCTCCGCGGAGAGCAAGAGCTGAGCCTCGGGAGTATCCGCGAGGGAGGGATGGGGAGGGCTGCTGCGCAGAGAGGGAGAGCCGAGCCTTGGGGTATATGTGCGGGGCCGCTTGGGAGGGATGGGGCGGGCTGCTGCGCGGTGAGGGAGAGCAAGGCTCGGGAGTATGTGCGGGGCTGTGAGGGAGGGATGGGGAGGGCTGCTGCGTGGTGAGGGAGAGCCGAGGCTCCCAGAGAGGGAGAAATAGAACCAAATAGGATAAAATACTAGCGTGCTCGTCTGGTAGGAGGGGCTCAGGGCAGAGACGAAGGAAACCTAACTCAGATGAGACTCAAAAATCAACCGTTTTCAGGCTTTCTACCTACTGCAGCTTTAATAAATAAATATTGAATTAAATTTGATTGAACTGAATTTATGCCAGCATCCCGTCCTTTCCTTGAGAGAAACTGACGTCAGACAAAATGAACATTATCAGCTAACTGCCTACAACAATATGTAATTGTGAAAATTCTATTTTGTAAATCCTGATATGAATTTCCAGAGAATAGATTTAATAAAACAAGAGATGAGATTAAACAAACATGATCATGCTGTTGCATAATATGTCAGAATGCAACTACACCCAGAGTTTTTTTTTGTTTTTTTTTTTAGGTAACCACATCTCATACTGGCACTCTGCTTTCCCACTTTCACTGGGTAGAGACATGACTTCTCCAAGGTGATGGAAATGTTCCATGTGTTGTCTGAACCCTTATTTAAAATGTGATCATGTCACTTACACATGCACACATCATCTATCCATAGCCAAGTGATTTCCTTGTATACTGATACCAAAGTTTTAGATTATTAGTGAGTTACAAAAAATTCTCATCTTTGCTTTGTGATGCCATAACAAACAGCAAGTTAATGTGTTTGCAGTCTTTATATGAGCTGACTGAGTCATGGCTTTCTGACTCATAGTCTGGAGGAGTAAGCCTGCTGTGTAAACATGGTCTGAAAGGCAGTGATGCGTTCAGGGCAGCATTGTGTTTATTATGTTTTTTATATACATTTAATGAACTCTCCCCATCCCTGAGGTCATGCATTTCTCTATATAAAAAGGCCAGACGACATCTAATGAAATCAAATCAGATGTAAGTCTTGACCTTTATGTCAGAAATAGGTTAAATTTTGATTTATCATTAAAGAGAACACACAGAGTCCTTGGCAATTCATTAACTCACAGCACAAACTTCGGCTACATATCGATATTTATGAGTTAAGAAATTGTTGGGATTCAGTGTGCACTGTTATATAATTGATTCTTTAATTCCTTTTAAATGCATTTAGGGCTGGCAGCAAGCTACAGTGGCAGAAAGAGACAAAGATCCCTCTGTGCAACAGTTGAATAAGGATATAAGAAATCACTCATTTTAGTGTGCCTGTAACCAGCTGGAATTAATAGGTAATGTGTTGCTTTAGCAAAGCTATTCTTCAAACTGCACAATAGAAATAAGTTGTAGAAGGTTAGTCTAGTTCCAGCACTGTTATTTGCTGAACATTCTGTGGACTGGATATCAGTTGAAACCAAATCAGTCTAACCACTGAAACACTGTGCCCAAAGGAAAATGGCTCCCAAAATATTTAGAGCCCTATTGCAATGTTGTTGTTCAATGATAATCGAGGGTCACTGGAATATGGACTGGAATATAAATGTAAAATCAAAAGATATCTGGGGGAAAAAATATCACAACAGTAATCTCCCCTGTCATGAACTAAATGGAAATCTTAATCCTTTAATTATTCTTCTTTGGGCCAATCTATTTCAAATGCAAATAATACATTTGGTGTCTGAATTACACTGTTTTATTCTCCCATACCTATGGAAGAACAACAAAGCCTTAACTCCAAAGACATCTAATGGCCTTTCTACTCAAGCACTTAACCAGCTTTCTAGGAACAGCCAAATGAACCCATGATGCAGCCACTGCTCTCTTATCCCCCGAGACCATCTTCGTCCTATCTTACTTTGAAATTTGCATTCACAACTCAGACTTAATTCTCCCTCTGGCTTAATCAACTACCAGCCAATTATGTTGCCTGCAATATAGCTGTGATGTTGTGAAAACTGTCAACAGCAATCAAGCTGAGCAATCATTAGCTCAGCTCTGAAGCACTGTTTAACTTTTCATGGTGTCCCTCTGTCATTATCACAAATATGTCACTCACTAGTTTAATGTTTTTTCAATACACCTGAGCCTGTTTGACTTTATACATTGATGTATATGTCTTCCCCAGTTCATATCTTAATTAGAGAAAATGCCTAGAAGCTACCAATTAAATAATTATTACATTTTTATATTATATTATTCCTCCTTTTAAGTTTGAAGGAACTCTATTCGACATGCAGAGCATGAATACAGCAGCAAACCACTACTTGTTAACATATAGTGGACTAAAGCCGTCCTGAGCAGAGAAAGAAGTCATGCTCCATCTGTGTTGTAATCTGAGCTTTTCTGTTCTTTGTAGAGGTGAGGGTCCGTTCTCATTCCCAGGACGTCAAAAATCAACAGTTTGTCACCGTGACAACTTTAACCATGTATTACAACCAGTGGTGGAAATGGCCAGATTTTACTAGTGGAACCCCTGGATATGGGTGGTTGGGCTCCGGACAGCGGACGCGGACCCCACCTACCTCCCCACGTTCGGAAAATTAAGATCATCATTAAAAATATGAACAAATTATACTTTCTTGCATTGCACAATAATGTAGGATATTCTTTGTTCAAATTAAAGAATATCACATTAACTCCTCAGTTGATTTTACGCATTACCATGAAAGCTACACTAAAAAAAGATTACCAAGATCTATTGATTGTGTCTCCCTTATTTTATTAACTATTATTATATTGTAAAGGAGTCACTAAATGGACAAGTCGAAACAAATTGTCTCAGGCGGCTACACCAACGTGTGCCATTTATTTACACCAGCATTCAACTCACGAATACAGTGAACACGCGCCCAAAAGTACTAAGCTAAAACACTCCCCCAGGGCACATGGAAACAACAAACGTTCCTACTCGATTAAGGGGAATCACATTGATGACACTGATGGCTCCGCTTCATACATCTCCTCAGTTCTCTCCTCTCTGTAAAAGACAAATGACAATGGGAAGTAATAGTTAGGCTACCAAATAAACTCTTCATATGTAGTGCAATTCTCATCATGAAATAAATGTAATTTACCTCTAAAAACAGAGGGCTGACACTACATCCTTTCCACAGCTCTACTCATTCAGTCTCCTCAGTTCTCTCCACTGCTCTTCTCCCCACTGTATTGTTCTCTCTTCACTGTAAAAGACAAATGACAAATACAAAAAAATAGTTAGCTAATATTAAAGGCGCTGTATGTAAGAATGTGGCCAAAATGGTTACTGCACTCAAATTCAAAATACTGCGGCGAGTCGTGTCCGCCCCCCCTCCCCTACAGATTCGAGGTTGCTGGACAGCGGAACGCTGGAAACTGATTTGTTTGCCCACGGGCAGCTGCAGTGGCAGGGCCGCGTCGCCGCATCCTTGATCTTAGGTTTTCCAGCGGACCGTTCGAGCAAGTCCTACTTCTCTGCTGCTAATGCCCCTGCAGGGATACAGCTGAGGAGAAGCCGGCTGCCAATGCTATGTACCGGGACACTGCTAACGCTACTGCCGGGATACAGCTGAGGAGAAGCCGGCTGCTAATGCTATGTACTGGGACACTGCTAATGCTGCTTGCCGTGCTACTGTAGCTCAGTCGTAACTGTAACTGATGCTGAGACTCTACTGACTGCGTGACTGGTAGACAGCGGTGGGTGGCGCAACAGGCCAAAACACAAATTCAAAACATAAACATGATTTGCAGACTGCAAAAAAATGTTTTAAATGCAAATTTTCTGGCTGTACTATTGTTGTCGGTGAGATCAGTATGTTATATGAACATTATTCCTTAGTCTCTGTGACATATTAGGAGGATTTTATGACTATTTGCTTTAGATTTCTTACATATAGCTCCTTTAAGAAACTATTTGTAGGCTGATTAAACATCAGTAACTGTAATTAACTAGTAACTTACCTACCAACCAGTGGCGATTGCTCTAAGACTGCAAGGGAAGCTCAGCTTCCCCTAAAATGTCAAAAAATAAGTGGTCAAATATGTACTGTTGTGTTTGCATTTCATTGACTAAATATGCGCTAGAATGCGTTCAACTTTTGTTCAGAATCAGCTACTTATCACAGGTCACTGACGCGACTTTCTTCTCATTCATTCCCGTAGCGTCACAGTGCATTAAACAGTGTCGAAGCTCAGCGTCCAAAGACTTCAATGGGGAAGCATAGACTGGGTTGTTCCACTGCAGAGCATGTGAGCGGAGCGGAGCAGGTGAAAATATCCGCTCCTTGGTCGCAGACCTGTCACTTTGCGCCGCTCGTCCGCTCCGCTTGGTTCTGCGCATTCTTCACTCCGCTCCACTCCATCATAAATTTTATCCCGCTCTACTCGTTCACCGCTCCGCTCAAAAAAAACTCAAATAACACATGAGCTTAGTAGATTCGATTCTGTCCTTCCCCAGGCTGTAATTTCATTTCATTTAAAAAAATACCACAACCCAACTCAACTAAGACATAAACAGAATATTTTGTTTTTAAGCCGACAAAACAGTGAGACCATAGCTTATTAATTTTAAACGTTTTATTTTTAAACCAAGAGAGACAAAACTGAGAAAACTGAGCAGAACTAGAGCTCCCAAAATTGTCGGCAATCTTCTATAAGACCTGAGCAGCCAGAATCACAGTTTACAAATATCTAGAAATTATTTCTCTCAGACTATGCCTGTCCTACACTGTAATGAAAATACGAAGTCATCATAAAATTAAATTAATCAATAGGCATTGTTAACTCAAATATATAGGCTACAAAATGCAAGTCATCCCAGTTTTAAAACTAAATAAACTATTAGGCCAAGCCTATAATGTTGACTTGTAAATAAAACGTACTTGCCTTAAATAAATTATATGCCTATTGCTCGCGATATGCGTTATTGCACATATGGGTGGTTTTATAAACTTAAATTAGCTTACATTCACTGTCAAGTGTAATTTAAAGAGACACATTTTACAAACATTTAGAAATGAATTCTCTCAGCCCTAGGTTCCCCAGCTCCTTCTACATTTGACAAGGTGCGTCAGCTGACGCACTTTGTTTAGGGTGATGTTGGCGGCAGTAGATTTGATTTTGTTTTGCCATAACGGGTCTTTTTGGAACAACCAGAGGACCGACTAAATCATCCACAGTTGGCTGCTCCATCGCATTGTGCAAGCCATCGTGGGGAATACTCCCAATCGGTCGGTTTCCTCGGTGTTCAGGCAGCTCTTGCGCACACTTTTCACCAGCTGCCTGACTTTCATTAACGGGCGGTTAACACTGTTGTGCTCGTTAACAGCATCTTTAATAGCCAGCTGAAGCATTTGAATTGGGCACCGCAGATGTAAATTTGACACAGTTAAATACTGGTTTACCATGCTTTCTACATTGGTGGTTATTTCTTCCACTTGGCCCTGTGAGAGTTCAGGTAGTCCATCCTCCTCCTCTTCCTCATGCTCAGTGCTGCTGCTGGCACCCGCAGTCACATCATCCGCCTCCTCTTCAGTGCCAAGGAGGAGGTTAAATGCTTTAACCATGTTGCTGGCACTGTCAGCCACCACCCGAGTCACACGTTGTTGCACGTTCCAGTTTTTCAGCACACTTTCGTACTTTTGGTGAATGCGTTCTGCTGTATGGTGCCCCTGTATGTGCTCACAGCTTAACAAAACCGTGTGCCCCCGGAACATCCCATCAATGAAACTGGCCACGATGCCAAGGAAGCTGTGCCCTCTTCTACTGGTCCAAATGTCAGCTGACAGAACAAACCCATCACCCTTTTGCAGCAGGTCTCGCAGCTTGGCTTCCATCTCTTCCAGTGCATGTGGCATCAGTGTGTCCCGGACAGTATTGTAGCGGTGGGGGGGGGAGGGGGGGGGGTGTAGCCTGGTTGGGCAGCGCTCGCAAAGTGTCGCATCCCTTCTGGTTCTCCTTTACTTAGTGGCTCGTAGTCCATGTAAATCATTGTAAAAAAGGCTTCATCCAGCTCCCTTTTTCTCGCTGCTGTCACAGTTGGGCCTTTGCGTGGAGTGAAGAAACGGCTTATTTCCCCACCCATTTGTCTCTCTTTCTCTTGTTCCCGCTGCTGTGCCTCTCGCTCTATGAAATACAAATTTACAGAGGTCCAAATTAAATTAAACAAACATTACTACACATATACAAAGCATATTTTTAACTAGCATTAGCAACTAGCTCCCCTTTTGATTTCGCAGTGTGTTCCTGTAGTAGACTGCCGTGTTTCCGAGAAATGTGTCTTTTTAGATTCTAAAACGAGTCTCTACTGACTGAAACAACGTCGCCGCATTCTTTTTCTTGTTCCACATCATCACCATCTGTTAGTTTTACAGGAATGGTACACTTGTATGACTTCTCAGTTTCTTTTGTGAAGTACACAGTAAACTCCATAGTTCTGAAAGAAAATAGTGGGTGTGCGCAGGTGCAAAGATGCATTCTGGGTGGGGCTGGGGCATGAGCTACCGGAGCGGAATTGGAGCGAGAGATAAGGTTCCGCTCCACCTTTAAAAAAAATAGCCGCTCCTCGCTCAACACAAAATCCTTCCACTCCCCGCTCCGTTCCTCTCCCGCTCCACTCCGCTCACATGCTCTGTTCCACTGCAGCGAAACTAGACAGTAATTGGATAAATGCTCGGTTTTGTCCCGCCCATCGGACGCTCAGTGTCTCTGGGGGTCTATGGGGCAGTGGGCTGGCCTCGGCTGGCCTGGATGCTGGGCTTCTGCATGATGATTGGATGATCTGTCTGAGGCTGAATCCCTTTTTGATTGACAGCGAAATGAGTGAATCAGCGATCTTCAAATATAAACCACCACCGGAGCATTTTTCAAGTTTCATTCCGTTGTTCCGAGTTGATCTGGAGACTTTTCCAATCCTCATAGTGACTTTTTCTTTGTTAAAAACAAGTAGCGACAAATCTAGCATCTTTTTCTGGCGTTGTTGGAGACTGTACTCATGTTTGGAGACTCTGACTTCTGTCACTCTGCAGTTACTGTCCCCAACGAGCAGCGGGTGCTGCTCTGAGCTGCTCCACCATCCCAAAGCACTCACAGGCGGTCACACTAGCCTCGCGTAGCAGCCCCAGAGGCTAGAATTTACGTATAAATAAACGGACACATTTTATGATGTAGGCTGAAAATGAGTTTCCCCTCCTTGAAAGACCAGCAGCCGCCACTGCTACCAACTTTGAAACTATTTCTGCATTCTCTGTTCACTGTATAACAGACCGTGCATATAGACATGAGTGAACAAGCTAGCTAATGAAAAAAACATTAGGTAACGTTAGCTAGTCTAAAGCTTTCAATCCTCTATCAGCAGATAAATTAGTTCAACTCATGTAAAACCTTCACATAGAGTAACTGGCTAAATATCTCTGACTAAATTAAACCAGCAAGGCTTGCTACTCTATGTCTATTAACGGCTAGCTAACACCTTGGCTGTTATATTGGCTGCCATATCAGGCTGTTATCAAGGCTAGCTGGTAAGCTAACGTTAGCGTTAACGTTACTAACAAGCTAGCAAGAGTGTTAGCTAGCTAGCTTTACCCACAAATAATAATATGCTACAATAAGCATGAAATCATCAAACAATCAAGAGTAACGTTATTTTAACAAGACTAGATATGTCAAAGACACCACCAATGTTTGAGGAAATTCAAGCGAACTCCCACAATCAACAGCTTCACAACTTACCTGCTGTTAGCTACCGTTGCTGTTCGTCTGTCAGTCTGTCAAGTTCTCCTCAGACAACGCACTTTGGAAAAAATGCAGCTGTCTTGCGCTGGCAGGGATGAATTCCCATTGGCTGTTGGGGCTGCAGATGGATTCAGTCAGAGATATTGGATGTAGCGAGATACCCAACTCAGCTCACTTCCTGATTCAGTGACGTCAGCGCCACGCCCCCGTAGGAGACTTGCGGCAGCTCTGAATGTATTGTCGTCAATGAGGAAAATGAACGTGATCACAATTTATGGTCAATTCTTTCGCCCTGTAGTCACAAAAGTAAATATTGGGTTCTTTTTCCACAAGCCACACATCTTCCCAATATTCTGACACTAAAGCTGCATTTTTCATCCGCACAGATCAGGAGGGTGAACAGGCTCTGATTGGAGGGAGAGCTAACCACGCCCACTTAGGAGACAGGAAGAGTAAACGTTTTCTTAACATTGGATAAGCCTACAGTTGGATATCTCCCTTCATCCAATATCTCTGATTCAGTGCGCTTAGGTGCTTTCGGCAAAAGGAGCGTGCAGTTTAGAAACACTGTAAAACAGCTATAGTGATTTCCCCTATAAAAAACATTGAATAGTCTGTTTCCACCACTGGTTACAACAAGTTCCACCCAGGAGACAGCTATACATCTCATAAGCTCCTTTCACACTGCCAGCCCAAGGAGGGAATTTCGCGGCATTATGCTACCTCGCCGTTCTGTATAAAAATGTACGATAGCAGAGTTATCTCGCCTTTAAGCCAGCAGTGGTGGTAGGAAGAGCACAGAACAAATGTCTGTCTAAAAGGGACAGCCGGCAGGACAGGACCGTGGATGGGACAGGTGTGATGTTTTGACAACATGTCTTGTGTAACACCCATCGCTGAAAGATTTGAAAGCAGCTTGCAACAGTTAACAGCAGCTGACTCAAAGTAGAAAAACAACAGCAGAAAATGTCCACAAACTGGGAAGACAATGAAGCCCGGGAGCTCCTTACTCTCGAAGCAGCAGGTGAGATCAGCTGCCATGTAACAGGGATGGTAAATGACTCTTAGTGCCATGATAAGCCATTGTTATCATTTTAGAGATCACTGCTGGCGTATATGTTATATGTCAAATGAGACACAGACACTAGCCATGTTTCCATCAGACTGTTTAGATGCGCATCTAGAAGTATCGCATCGGAAAATAATGATAGAAACTCACACAAGTTCGTAGTTTTCAAGTCCGCACATTTAATGGAAACACACAGGATTTGTATTTCTTTTAATGCACATTTCCCAATGATTCGAATCACTTTTGGATGGAAACAGCTACTGTTGTGTTCCACATCACACTCATTACACCGCTTTTGCTACCGGCATGCTGTCTAAATAAAAACACTGGAGCAGCAGGATGCTGCCACTGTTCTATTCTGTGCAAAAATGCAAAGGCAGCATGAAGAAGGGACTTTGCAGTGACCCTACAGTGTGATATCTGTATAAAAAGGGCTATAGAGATGCAAAGGGGTGCTTTCGGCATCAGTATCACATGTGATGGACATGGATAGCATATGTTTTTGACAACCTGGGATAAGAAAGCGTAGGATAGACCTGTAAAGCTCAGTACCAGAACCGACCCGTTACACATCTTAATGTTGAAGTTAGTCTCGCGACCAGACAATCAGAGATCTTCGCCTTCTGATAGTCTGGGGACACTGCTTTCTCAAGTGTGTTTAACACACCAGCGAAAACGGCTGGCAACAAAGCAACGCCTCTTGCATTTTTGAAAAGGACACACCCTCCCGGAAATGTGCGCTCCCCCTTTTCTCGTCCACAAGGAAACAAACACACAGAGAGCTTGAAAATGGATGCTGAGAGATTTAACTCCATTTTATCAAACGTGTGCTCAGTCCACAAGACTGTGGAAATGAAGGACTTACAGCGCCATTTTGTACCGCTACACGTGTTTCTAGTCGGACTATGTTTATGAGCACAGGAGCTCAGCGAGCCACCGAAGGACCGCCCTGCGGATTTACTATTGGTTCTGCAATGTAGGGAGTTTTTTTAAAGTCTGAAATTGTATCCGCCCATCTAAACACAAAATCAGGGAGAATGTCATAAGTCTTTAGTTAAGCAAAGCGTCTAAAAACTGACTTGTGAGTCTATATCAAAGTCAAAGCCACACCCCTCCACACCCATTAATAAATGTCCCGCAATCCGACCTGCATCCTTACAATGTGTAATGTGAGTGACTGTAGCCACACACACAGGCTGCAGTCACTCACATTACGCTGGGTTCTCCATTCTTGAACCAAAATCCACTGGATTGATGCCACGATGGCGAAAACATTTTGTGCAATAACTGCCAGCTTAGGAAACATTTTAGCATGTTCCTTCCACCACCAGAAAACCTCAAAAGGATCCTCTTTTGGGTGTCTTTTGAACTCTGTGTAGGCTGACACCTCATCCTCGGGCTGCAAAGTTTCATCACTGGAGTCCTCCACGTCAGTGATGAACGTGATGATGGGGTCAAAGGTTTGACTTGTGTTGTTGACTTAATAAAAGGAACTGTGGCTAGTGATTTAAATGTCAACAAATTACATACTTATACTGCACATCTTTTTCATTTGTTTTATTCTGAAAAATAAAAAATGTAATATCACCCATTACACAGCTATTTGTTGGTTACCCGCGGATACCCGACCCAGTGCAGGACTCTTTGTCAGTGCATGTGAGTCCCTGTGTGTGTTCCCAACTGGCTAGCTAATCACCACTGCTCTGTGCTGTGGTCATAAGGCGTTTACCACTAATATTGGGTTGGTGTTGTAGTGGAAGTGTGGCGCCCACCCTGATTTACTCCGTTAGCTCTGACAGCACACAGGAAAACCTGCCAGCAAAAGGTGATAGACTGTGTACACAGCTCTGCAGTCAGACAAGCATGTCTATTTGTATGTCAGAGTGTTGTTGTTTTTTTGCTTGTTTTGGTGTGTCATGTTCAATGTCACGGACAGGCCGGAAAACAGCTTAGTAAACAGTAGAAAGCAACGTGGAGGCCTGTGAAAACTTTACGGTGGTTACAATTTCTTATCTCTTACCAACTCAGTCTCTCTTTCAAACTTGGTGCAGACTAATTCAGATCGATATTTAAGCGCTGCTAGGGCGAAGATGGACGGTGTTTTGTGACAGTGCGTCATGGCCTCACTGATTAAGGGATCAAAATTAACGCACTGACCTGGGTGTTTTGTTTCCAATGCAGATCACAGTCATTTGGCCAGGGTGTGCATACTAATTATAACCTTTTCCATTACATTGAAAAGCTAGATGTTCGCAGGTGTTTGCGGGTTTTTTTTGTGCAGTGGGGTTTTACTGTTGTTAGCACTGTTAGCACTTGTTAGTAAACTATATTATTAAAACTCTTGTCAGTTTGTTGCCCACCTGTGCAAACTTGTTTTTCCTTCGGTAGTGCCAGGCACCCTGTTATGCAGAGACTCTCTCTGAAGCTCCTTCACCAATGAGCCTTGTTACTCATACACTCTGATATGCACAGGTAGATGATCTTCTGTATTTGTACTTCCTTTCTGATCACCTCTGCTTCAGACTGTCTTATGATTGAAATGAACACAAATGAGTTATGCAAGTAATATAGTCTATGTACTGCCATTAAAATAAACACATTCGGGTGATGCATTGATTATGTAAATAACTCATCAACACCTGCTCGCCCTTTACTTCTACAAATATACAAGTGTTGGAGTAACCCAATCAATCAATCATAATTTGCTGTTTTCTCATTATCAAAGTAGAAACAACGTTTCTAGCTGGGTGCTCATTCTTATGTAAAACTGTTAATGGTTTAAAATCAAGTCAAAATAACCTGGCAACTTCACTGCTTATTTCCTGTCTGCTCTGAGTCAGTCTCTCTCAACCATACACTCCTTTTACCTACACAACACTCTGAGCTATTCCTGTAAGGAGCTACGCTACTCTTGTAACAACTGTTTCACAATTGATAGAATATTATTGATTACCTGAATTGGCAGGCTAATAACAGGCAAAATGCTAATGCTAGGTTAAATTTAGCCGTATGGACCACTTTTTAGTGTCTCCTGGAAACAGTTTCTGTGTATTGTGTGCCACTGGCAGTGCGTTTTTGTATTTGGTTTTCTCTCTATGTGCAGCATGTTTTTGAAATTGTTGCACACGTGTTGTCACATCACTAAAGATGTTTTCTTAATGTCTGTTGAATGTCTGAATCCATGCATGAACTTCCACTGGTACAGCCTTGGCATCATGTCCCCCCAGAGGATCTCAATGTTGATTGGCTATTGTGGTGCAAATTGGTCACTGAATTTTGGATTTTTAAACTCTGGCAGAAAAGCATTTGACATGAAATCACGCTACGTGCTTAATTACCGCCACTTAAAAGCCTTTGCAGGCTGAGTACCTTTTTTCGGATGTGTTTTTTTTAAATCAGTTATCTGAAAAAAAAGTTATGCACAGAATGCGCATGATGGATGAAAGTTTAGGACTCACTGTGCAACATAATTTACACAACGTGAAGTCTTATTTTTTTTTGGACGTGCTTTCTGTCTTTAAATTGACTTACAACACAACTGCCAATTAAGACATCACAAGCAAATTAAAGTGATATCAATATTCTCGTCTCAGCTCTCGGCAAAAACGTGGATAAGCATATTTTTTTTTTAATTGTTAAACTATCCTTTTATTATCCCAGCCTTCCTTTAGGGGAAGCTGCAATAATTATTCTGGACAATTGTAGATCACAGAGGTTTCTGCCAAAATCCAGTGGTTTTTATAAACTCTGCTGGTTTACACGCTGTTACACCATGGTGGAATAATTGTTGATCACAGAGATAACATTAAATTGGATAGAAAATTGATTTGATAGTCTGCATGGGAAACAACTGTCTGTAAACATTAGTATGCACAAAAGACAACTATTGCAATTTGCTTTTTAATCTTCATACATATTATTTGTACTTAAAGAGTTGTTTCTGAATCCCTGGGCCCTGGCACAACAAGCAGGACACAAACACGGGTGACAGACACCATAGTTTTTGCGGTGTGTCTGGCATTGTTGGCACTAGGAGGCCCTGTCTGCTTTTCTTTGGCTGATTCAGAATGTTAAATCAGTGTCAGAGACAGTGGAGCACGCCACTGAATTAATTCACTCTAATTGGCATTTCAATTCAGTGCACTACAAGAAAAAACATGAGTTCAAAGCACAAACAAAAAACTAGAAAAAAGTCAAGAAGGTGTAAAATCTAAACAAACTTGTGATATAAGGTAAGATCATATTTTAGCCATTGAGCTCTTCAGCAGGACCAGCTTGTAGTTGTTTATTTATTATTCTCTAGTGCATGATAAAGATTATTTGTTCTTTCAACGTCCACTTACATTACTAATGTGCTCACTGGCTAACTAGTGTCGTAAATCAGTCCTGTCAGTCTTCAAGTTTCCCTTTCGGAATGACGAACACAGACTACTGCCGCCTACTGGTGTAGAGAGTTATTTCCTTTCACACAGGTGCAGAATGTACATGGACTTGGCTGTTGGCTGTAGTCTTTGCGGCGTGTTCAAATGCAACTTGGCTGAGACACAGGCATCATGAGGTGATGTAATGGCTGTCACCATTTGTTCTTTGATGTCAGTTTGGTGTGTATGGGCATTTAAAGCATTACTGAGGTCATTAATCTAATTTGAGGTATAAGCTTTTGTGGAAGGAGCTGTACATCAGAGGTGCAAAAAGATGGGGCAGCTCTTTGCTGCAGGTCATCCCCTCTCTCTCCTCCCCTCATGCTTAAACTATCTTATCCAATTAAGACAAAAAAAACAAAACAAAAATGAGCTTTAAAAATAGAGATGTAAAAAGATGAATGCCATTCTCCTTATATTGTAAACAAAAAAAGGTTTCCAGCTCCTGCTTGGGGACTCCAAGGTGGTTCCAGGCCAGATGAGATATGTAATTCCTCCAGCATACTCTAGGTCCACCACCAACCAGAGGTGCCCAGGAGGCATCCTCAGCTAACCCCTTTCAACATGAGGGAGAAGCGGCTCTACTCTGAGCTCCCTCCAGACTTCCTGTCTCATCCTGTCTCTCAGGCTGAGCCCAGTAAACTCATTTTGGTCACTTGTGTTTGTAATCTCTTTCTTTCAGTCACTAACCAAAGCTCATGACCATAAGTGAGGGTTGGAATGTAGACAGACCAGTCAATCAAAAGCTTCGCTCTCTGGCTCAGCTCCCTCTTTTCAGTACAAATCCACACACATAAAAAAAAGAAGAAGAAGAAAACCTCAGGGATTTCCATCATGTGGTAATTGCCAGGTGGAAGCAATTAAAATGGAACAAGGGCACGTGGTGTAAAAGATGTGAAGCACCAATGTGATACAACCTCTGGCTATATCTGATGGTATTAATACTGCAGAAACTAGCTCAAGGTTTGCATACTAAACATGGCATATTTTAAAACTGTCCTTCGGAACAGTAATTATCAGATGCATCCATAGCAGCAGTAAACTGTGACTGTGTGACTTTTCTGTGAACTTAACAGCCCTGAAAAATTTATGTTTATATACAACTAAATTTGTTTTGTTAACATTATAAGGAAATGTTGCAATAATGCAAAAATGTTGAAACAGACTGAATCAGCAAAATGTTCCATGACAACATATTTTGTTTCCCGCCAAAAGGCATTCTTGCAACACACTTTCCACTTGTTCAACCTTCTTTAACCAACATCACAATCTTTCCCTAACCTTAACCCATGTGCTTTTGTTGCCTAAACCAATCATCATCTGAACCCAGGGTTCTGGTGTCAAGGTTCTGCACTTTGTAGGCCCCAAGCGTCAACCTCCAAGTCTGAAAAATGAAGCCAATACAGAAAATGCCAAACTGCAGTTCCTGGGATGATCACTCAAGGCTGGCTACAAAACAGAGTACAGTAGATCCCCATAGACTCAAATGTTAAATTGCCCACATTTACAGCAGAAAAAAACATGTTTACAGTCTGGTACAAAAAAACAGCTTTGGTCTCTACAGCTAATTTCAACGTTCATGACAACTGAACAGGGGGTACATTTTTATATAACTCACCGGTTTACATTTTATCAAGGCAAAGTAATGCATATTTAAGGGTGGGGCTGCCTGAGTGACAGGCTGTCTGTGAGGCATCGCCACAGTTTGTAGTTGAGCTTCCATTACAGTTTTGCGACAAAGTACAATTGCGACTTGCAGGTGTTGCCATTAAAAGGTGTTTTGCGCATGAGCCATAATTCTCGCAAAATCTCGTCCCGCGAGACTCCACTTTGTTTGCGGAAGTAAGACGGACATTCCAAATCTCTTGCGAGCTGGAACAATCATCTTGGTTGCCACTGCTACTGTTGCAGTAGTCTACAACTGAAGACGAAGAGAGCGAGTGGCATTCCAAAGGCAAAGTCCTTATGTGTGGCAGCGACCACGGATAAAGGATTTCTGGGAGAGGATCATGAATGAGGAATTCACCAATGTCATGTCCGGTGACGTATATTTGCGAAAAAAAATGTTTTCATTACACTTTTGCGATATACTTCTATATCGACATGTCTGAAAAACCACCTTATGAGAGCGTAAAATTTTTTTCTCTGTATTTGAGAGGTTTTTTTTGAAATGTAGGTGTTTCCACTACCAGTTTTTTATTGTGATATTTAGGTTTTACGCATTTCTAGGGTTAATGGAAACGCACTTAGTGACTCAGATCCAGCCCTCAGTTCCTTCCACAGCTCCAACTTCTTGTGCAAATATGGTCACTTCTGGCCCCCAAAAAACAAGATGGTGAAGGCCAAAATGCTAAACTCAAGGCCTCAAAACAGTAGTCCACAAACCAATGGGTGACATCCATTAGCTACATCCATTATTTATACAAACTATGGTTGTCACAGTCTGCTTCTCTCCATCACCTGCTCCTGGTAAATTTCCACTCACCTGCACTCAGACACAGCCACACCCATCTCATCAAGGCAACTCTGCTCACCTGCTCAACTCAGCCTGCCACCTCATCAGCCCAGTTGCACTCACCTGCTTTCAATCACTGACTGGCTCAGTATAAAGACACATGCTCTCCACACACTCACTGCTAGATTGTTCTTCAAACTCCATGCAAGACATTCCAGCACTCCCCCTTGGTTTGACTCCCTGGTGCCGACCCTGCCTGTTCCTGACCTGCCTCCGTCATCTCTGCCCTGGTAATTACCTCAGCCTTCTGTCTGTGACTCTGATTCCTGCCTGCCCCCTTCCTGGTTCCAGTCTGCTCAGCTCTGTGGCTGCATGGTGCAACACCAGTCCTGCATCCCTCAGTTCTCCTGGTTTTGCTAGCTACGTCTGACTTCACCCCACTACCAGCCTCTGGACCCCCCTGCACTTACGGTACAGTCCACAACTCTCGGACCGCCTTCAAGTATTGCCTGCCTGCTCTTGCCACATTCACTCACTGCTGCAACTACAATCAAGCTCACTAGGCCCGTTTCCACTGAAGAAGTTCCTGGTACTATTTGGGGGGCAGGAACTACTACAGGAACGTCCTCTTGCTCGGCCCTCTCAACCGCCGTGTCTCCACTGAGAGCGGAGTCGGAGGAAAGTTCCTGTAAAGTTACGGGCTCTGGATGTGACGTAATCGTTGCGCGACCATTTTGACCGGGGCGACGTAGGGACGCTGTTAGCCGATAGCGGCGTCTGTAATAACTCACTAAATGGCCCGTGAAAAAAATTATTTTTTCCAGCGTATGTCTTAGTTACAACATGATTGAGCTAACTGGAGTAGTTTCATGTTGTATCCTACGGGAGGCTTTTAACAGATGACGTCCTGATGTTAGCTTTGCTGCTGCTGTTAGCTGTCCCTGTCAGCTGATGCTTTCTAGACATTGTGATTTCCCAAAACTGAATAAATACCACACATAGCAACACAAAACTGCTTTGCTAGCTCACTCATGTTGTAACTAAGATATCCGCTGGAAAAAATATTTTTTTCACGGGCCATTTAGTGAGTTTTTTTTTTTTTTTTTACATGGCGGCGGAAGCTATATGAACGAGCTAACCCTCGTCTGCTGAGTTTTAAAAATGCCGGCTATTTTGTTGTTTTCTGTTGTCGTCACATCCCTCCTTGAGTATATCCAATCAGCAGCAAGTAATCCCCAAGCCCCAGCCAGGAGTCTTTCAGGGCCGTTCTGAGTACCTACTCCGCGGCAGGGACTTGTTTAGCCCCTGTAAAAGTTCCGGAACTCTGTCCTTCGGGGGTGGTTCCTGCAGTGGAGACACGCACCAATGGCCCCGGCCCCGTAAAATTACCCCGAAGTTCCTGCGGTGGAAACGGGCCTACTGAAAGACCCCTGAACTTTTTGCATATCTGTGTAAACAATAAGTCATTACCAACTGTCTGCCTGCCTCAGTGTGCTGCATTTGGGTACAATCACACCCCGTGACAATGGTTATAACATTGTCTCTGAACACAACCCAGGCGTTACATAAGTCATTTCTAGGAGACAAAGTTGGAACAGAATGATATGAGAACACATTATTCTTTCTTACTTTATTTTTTGTCACCAGTTAAAAAAAAGTAGGTAATTCAGTGAGAACTATTATAAAATGTAGACACATTTTCCATTATGAAAACCATTATGTAAGGTCTAAAGATGCCTATGTCTTCTCATTTTATGTCATTACTTTGTGATTACTGTTTTGATTTTTTTTTTTTAATTGGAAAACTGAGTGAACACATTTTTGCTGTCACTTGTCTGTAGTTACTGAAATGCAAATGGCCAAGAAAAGGCTTTACAAATGATTGCAATGTTTCGATGTGCACAGAGTGACAAAGGAACTCTGACAAAAGCTTGAATGATTGTGTGGCAGAATAATGACATAGGCACTGTGCATGTATCTGAGCGAGTCTGTGTGATGTGGTGTCCCTGAAGCGCCTGGAAGTGACAGACTGAAGGATGTGATCAAGAGTTCAGATTAATTTGTAATGGGTGAATGTTTTGGCTCAGATTTGCCAGCTGCCTTGCTGATTAAATGTTAAAGCATTCAACCATTTTCACCCCAAAGCAAATCATTAAATGAATATACCTCATCACTGCTTCATCAAACATGCATATTGCAGCTTCGTTGGTTGTCCTCATATCAAGGTACGGGTACAAGGGGTGAAATTCCCTTCACAGTTGAGGGTTTGAAATAGTTTGCATGATGCTTTTACTGGATCAACAAGTCCTCTGGGTTACACTGATACCCCTTTTCAACAGTCATGGGCCGGCTTGGCTTGGTTCGGTTTGGGCCATCAGGGATTTGCATTTCCATTACAACAGGGCTACCTTCTTGAAGGTGTGTCTTATGATTTCTTGTCCTGAGTCATGATGTTCAAAAGCAGAGTGCTGATCTATGGCTGAAGTCCCCCGTTTTGATGCACGTGCTTTTCCACAGCAGGGCAGGTAAAAGAAGTTGGCCTGTTGGAGGTGAGCTGTCTGCAGAGGTGCAGTAAAAGCCTGTTGTCTGCAGCGCTTCATCTAACATCTCACTGTGGCTGTTTCTGCTTTTACACTTCCACTTATTCAGCAATAACACATTTCATTTCCTATAGATTTGTCACAATAATAGTCCTTGTTATTTTGTTAAGTATAAACTTTTATTGTGAAGCAGCAAAATAAGGAAATATTGAGTTTCAAAGCAGCAACTTCACACCACTTCTAATATGGCTGATAGCTACCATTAAAAATAGTTAATTAAAGCGGATATCTAATACCTACAAACAGGACGCAGGAGAGAAACTAAACTTCAAACCACAGAGATTCGGTTAGAAGCTACAAAAGTACTGAGAGCTGAACACACAGAAACCTTTAAAAATGCCTTCGTCTCTGGTCTGCTGAGAAGTGTCTCGCAACACATACGCTGTTTGGGGGGGAGAACGGGGGTTGTCAGGGGTTGGCCCAGCCTGGGGCACTGAAAAGGGGGGAAAAAGGAGAAGGATTCTAGGGGCCCATGATTAAGAGGGGCCCAGAGAGGCCCCTAATAAAATTTTAATACTGACAAAAAATAATATGACACAAAGTTATTAACTAACATATAATCACAAATATATTTTATTTACAATGTACTGGTAACAATAACTTTATTTGTTTTGGAAACATTAACGCACCCCCTCTCTATTTACGTAAAATGGTTCAGTCCGACTGAATCAGCTGCAGTGCGCTGGTAATTTTTCACAGACAGCGGGTGAGGAGGCGGAGACGGCAATATGCCTCAAAAATCAGGTAGCCGAAAACGGAAAGAAAGGAAGCTAAGAGAGGAGAAAGAAGCAAAGAGTTAACAGTATGGCACCCAGTATTTCAAAAAGCAAGGTGGGTTTGTTAGTGGTTCATGTGGTGGAAAGTTATGGAATATTAACTTTGTCCGTGGTCTATAAGCTAGCTCACTTTTCTCCCCATGTTAGCTCATATTTCTGAAGAAAACTCTGGATTTTAAATTTCACTGTTGTTTTAGTTAAATAATCAGTACAGTCAAACATTTAGCAAGCTGTTCATATTCAATCAGTTGACCTCCCCTCTGTCAAAATGATGCCTCGTTCCGAACAGATATATCAAGTACAGCAGCAACAGCAGCAGCAGCAGCAGCTGTCTGTCAGCCCCCAACTCCACCTGCCCCTGAACCAGTACCCGCACATGAGGAAGGAGGTGAGCAGCTGTGTGTTGAATTAATAATAATGATAAACTTTATTACAGACTCAAATGTCAGATAAGAACAAACAACAATACAAACAAAAGATACAAAAGCAGACTGGGTGACTGCTCTCAGTCCAATCAGAGAAATGTTTACATATTCTGGAAATCAGAAGATTAAATAGATTAACAACCATATAGCCTCATATATGTATTTTTTCACCCCATATCCAATGCCAACACCTGTGAGTCAACAGTTTTGGAGATAAATTAGACCTACAAGAGGGAGACAGTGAGCAGTGGGGGATTGTTAGTGAAAATTACATTTTCTTTTGTTATTTTTGGTCGAATCACTGAAAGCACCTTTAAGGAAAACAAAATGGTGGGAGGCCAAGTGGAGAACGAGATTGTTCTTTTTTCACAAATATGGGAATGATAGTCAAAAATACCATCAAAATGCATAGTTTTATGTAAAATAGCATCAAAAACGGCTGTGTAAGGGGCCCAGTAAAAATTCTTTTCATGGGGCTGAAAATCCCTGGCGGTGCCCCTGGGCCCAGCTTTTGGACCTACTCCGGAGAAGGTCCACCTCTGGTGCAGCTTGGCGTGGCACAGCGTGTCAAAACTTACAATGGAACACAAATGGGTGCAGGATGGCTTTACTTGGCACAATGGGAAAAGGGAATGAGATGCCCTCTAGAGGAGGGGAGGGGAACCTCCGGCCTCCAGGCTGTACGAGACCAGTAGTCTCTTATTAATATTAGTATTAATAAAATGGAAAGTATGTACAAATGAATAGGGGATAGTATGTAGCCTATGATACATGCTATATACAGTACAGCACAATGCTACATGCTCAAAACGCTGCATGTTATAGCCTATACAACACAGTGTTTCTTGGAATCTGATTAACTGTCCAATGCTGTTAAAACATGTTCAGACTATTAAAGAAACTCACTTTCAAGCTACATTCTGCAGCTGCACCACGAGCCTGCTCACTCACAAATATTAATAATCTCCAATATTAGACTATATGAATTATGTTCCATCAGTGCGACCAGTCACATCAATAGAGATCATTATTCATTGATCCTACGTGTCTAAAGCTTCACACAGCTTTTTTGTTTTTGGCGAAAAACGAAAAAACGACTTGTTTCTGGTTTCTGATTGTGTCAGTTATTCCTAGAAAACAAACGGTTAAAAGGTCCCTTGGTCAGTATGGCCCTCAGAGGACTTTGTAAAAATTGATATGGCCCTTGATATGAAAAAGGTTCCCCACCCCTGCTCTAGAGGGACAATTACAAGTGTTTTTTGATCAGACGTCTTTTTCATCAGGATGACATTATTTCTCTCTGCCTTGCAAAATTGTTTACTATTAAAAAACAAATCTGTTGATAAAGGTTTGGTTTGGTTTAAAGACTAAAATGACAAGAATCAGGGAAACATCATGGTTTGGGTTAAAATGACTCTTTCATTAAGAATACGGGGCCTTCATCATGGTTACAGTGAGAAAAACAAAGAGCCCTGTTTAGACCTGGCATTAACATGCATTATGGTGATTTAAACACAAGTGGACAGCCCAGACACATCGCTGTTCACACCAGTGTGAACAGGGATAGTCATGCACTTTGTCCAACTTGACATTAAAATGGGTAAGTTATAGAGCTATTAGCCCAATGCCACCAAAACAACTACCACATCCTGCAATGATGACATAGTACTTGCATCAGGATGCATTAGTGTTTACATTACAAAAGACATGTGGTCAAATGCATCCCAGACCACCTCAGCAAGTGGTTTGAGTGATCGGATCACAATGTGTCTTGGTGGGCATTTAGACTTGCAATTAGCACTGTTCATTTATGATGGATCACCTGAGACCCATGTCTCCACCCCGAACTCCTCCATATGTGGTCCCTGACACTTTGCTCACAACATAATTACAACAGCCACTAGAGTGCGTTAGATAGATGTCAGCATGTTTTTATAGGGCAATTGATGAAATGACTGCTGCTTAGGAGGACAGTCCCTGCCAAATCATATTTTTAATTATACAACAATTAGTTCCGACTGAGTAATTTGATTGGACATTGGACACTGGACACAGTCATTCCATGAGTGCTGATATAGAGTACAACATCACTGGGACATGTAACAGTAAAATCACTCCACTCACAGGTGTTATAAATATAAATGCAACCGTTAATTAACCAACTGTCACACTTACTACATTGATGCAAACTGACACTATAGCTATACAGTATATACACTGAATTATCAATGATCATCTGATGAGGTACTGATGAGGATGAGGGAGAGTGGAAGCTGAATGCAGCCATGCCAACATCTAGGTTTGCCAACGTTTCATCAGCCGAACTGGATGAAGTTACACAGTTGCAGATCAATGTAAATACAAAGTAGCTTGTGAGTTCCTAGTGTGCTGCGTTGCCTGGGGGAACTGTTTTTTTTTCTTTTTTTGCAGAGCTACATAACATACTTAAATAAATTATTTCATCACCTTTTGTTAACGTTTCCTTACTCAGCATTGCTGTTTAAGCTGTTGTTGAACTGTTGTATAAAAGCAATATCACACTGGAGGTCGTGATGTTGTACTGTATGTCATCATGGCTGTAATTGCCTGCGGCCTCGTGCCTATGACCGAATCACAGCTGTGATGATATACAGAACAACATCACGACCTCGAGTGTGATAGTGCTTAAATGTTGTAACCTTGCTTTTTCTTTTCTTTTTTATTTTTTTTTAAATTTCTTCTAATATTTTTGTATTAACCACAGAAACAATACCTACACTACCTGGTCAGCATCATTCAGCAGACAACAAATTTAGCGACTAGCTAGTGAACATAGCAGAGATACTGGCAGCTAAAGAGAAAGACATTTCCCTCAAGAATTGGTAGAGACCAAAATCAGAGCTAAAAAAGAGGGTATTGGCCAGAAATACAACTCCAAATGTAGGCTATAATAATGTTTCTGCATGTTTGCCGGTTGAGTGACTTTTGCTAACACGCTTGCCAAAACAACTTTACAAGGAGGTAAGATGTCAATGTTGTGTTCACAGCTTATTGTGGTGCCATTAATTGACCAAAAAGAAAAAAGGATGCCAAATCTCCACTGCATGGTATTGCTCTTTTTTGGTTTTACATTGGCAAAAGTTGTGAATAGTATCTGGTACTGTTTCTTGGTACCATCTAGGTCGAGGTTCCAAGTGAGCTTATTGGATACTAAAGACCACTAATTAGTGTGTGACATGGGACAGTTTGCACAAACCTGCTACCATCAATAGCAGCTGCAAATTTTTCTATTCACTACACCCAGATTTTTTTTTTTTTAAATGTAAGCCCTCATAACCATTGCTGTCAAGTACAGAAGTTTCGCTCTGTGGATGCTGGTGAAATGATCCAGCAGTGATCACAGCAGTGACACACAGTATTTGTGTTTCATTGAAGATGATGTCACAGCAGTTTTACATACATGTAGTGCTGCTATGGCGATCAGCTAAGAATCCCATCTACACTTAGGAGGTATCTGCAGTGGAAAAACCAAATTGAAAAAGTATCTGCTACTAAAAGTAAGTCCACTATAGTCAAGCCGTACCATACAGTGGAAATTTGGTGTTCCACGCTAACTCCAACCTACAGTAATCCTAATCTAAGTCTTCAAACAGTCCTTTAACAATGTGAGGAAAAAACTTACTCTAAAACAAAATGTTCTCACTCATACAGTATTGTACTGGTTGCAGCCATCACTACAGAGCAGCAGGAGTTAGTTGGGATTGATATGCTAAGACCCTTAGTCTGTTTGGTCCCATGTGGTATAATCCATTACCTAGAGCAGTGGTTCCCAACTGGTGGGTCTTGGTCCAAAAGCAGGTCACGGGTCCATTCTGAACTGACTGCAAGTGACTCACAAATGTGTCAAGTTTGCAAAAAACACACTTTATTTTTAGGTACTGTGAATTTCCAGCACAGAGCTTTTATTTTGAAGTGCTGTGTCCTGCAATACAGTGAGTGACTCATGGACAGTTACTTGACAGACACAGCAAACTAGCTCAATGATATGGCCAAAGACAAGTATGATGCCGAATACATTAAGCTGTGTGGACCTTGAACCAATGACTAAGGACAAATCTGGACCCTGTAACTGGACCAGTTGACAATCACTGCCCGGAGGACAAGAGGCTAGGGGAGGGAACTAACAAAAAAACTATAAAAACACCAGAAATGGTGCAAAGTTGCACTTGGGGTTAGCAGCCCCAACTCTTAAAAAAACATCGATGCTAAAGAAACAATGACGAAAACCAAAAAATACCAAAGCCTTAGTAGGAAGACACTTCAAGACTTCCCCAAGATAAAGGGAATATGGCAATGACATGTAAAAAGGCATGGAGATGGTGCATCTGAATCTGCTGATAACTTGAAGATCTCCTGAAACAGCAGCATGGAACTTCAGGAACATATACAGGAGGAAAGACAGCAGTAATAGCAGAGGAGATGAGGAGATCCTGAATATCAATCGTTTACCTTTGCCATACCAGATGGCTCCAGTCAGGACAAGTTAAACTGGCCAGTGGTAAGAAGTACCCAGAGATCTCTGCACCGTTTACAAAGACAGTACGGTCCCTGCAATTCAAGGAAGCCCAGAGGGCCCTCATCAGCTGGGTACCCATCAACTCAACGACCATTACAGTAAAATTTCATACCCACACATGAAAGTAAACCTTCAAATACAGCCCATAGTTCTTACCAAGTAAGGAAAGGACATCATGATTCTAATGAGAGACATGAGGGCAAAGATAGGGGGAAACAACAATGGTTATAAGATAATAAAAAGCAAGGGCCAGAATGGGGCAGACAGAGGACAAACAACCCAGATATGGCTCTCGCAGGCACAGAGGCATAAAAAATCAAGTCCCTCCTCCTCACAGGGCTTCTAATGGCAATCTACTGCAGCTGTAGAAACAACAACTAATCATAGCTGAGGAGTCTCTATTGCAGCAGTCAATTGTGTCAGTTAAGGCTTATGAACTACACAGATCAGCCAAAACATTAAAACCACTGCCAGGTAAAGTGAGTAACATTGATCATTTTGTTACAATGCAGTGTTCTGCTGAGAAACCTTTGGTCCTGACATTCACATGGATGCCACTTGACTTGCTCTGCCCACCCAAACACAGTTACAATCCAAGTTCCACTCCTTTTGGCAGCAGCACTCCCCGATGTCAATGGCCCCCCCAGATGGACAATGTGCCATGTCACACCATAAAAACTGCTCAGGAATGGTCCAGTGAAAGTGACAAAGATCTGAAGACATCGATCTGGTCTCTACATTCCCCAGATCCCAATCTGATCAAGCATTCAAGGAATTTGCCAGTACCCCAGACGTACCCTTGATCCACAGTGGAGCCTCCTTGGATTGGACTTGGCTCTGACCTGTTGAAGCATGGACACAGGACATCTGGGGGATGTCCCGTGGTGTCTGGCATCAGGGCATTGGCAGTGGATCCTTTGGGTCCTATGGGTTGTGAGGTGGAGTATTGGCACGTCCCACAGTTGCCAGATTAGATTGGGATCTGGCCAATGTGGAGGCCAGGTGGACGCCAGGAGCTTTTTGTCATGTTTCTTGGGACATTCTTGAGTTGTGTTTATGGTGTGGCATGGTGCATCATCCTACAGGGGAGGCCACTGCCATTGAGGAATGCCATTGCTCTAAGGGGGGGGATTACATTGTCTGCAATGGGGTTTGGGTAGGTGGAGCATGTCAGGTAGCATCCACATGAATGCCAGGACCCAAGGTTTCCCAGCAGAACACTGGATTGTAATGAAACGATCAATGTTATTCATTTCACCAGCCAATGGTTTTAATGTTTTGGCTCATCGATGTACGTTCAGACTGTCAGGTCACAAACTCTCCCATTTTACAGCTAAACAGTACACTAAAATACACTGCCTAATCTGACAGTATGACCACAGTTTAAAGGCCCGAACATACTTGGGTGGACCATATTCGGAACGGACTCCACGAGGAATGTCTGCAGTCATCTGGGCTTTCATAGTCGAGCGCACTTCCGCGTTGTAGTTTCCTGTAAAAATGTCCGTGCCGGGCCGGGCCTGCACTGGCCTGGCCTCCTAAACCACATTTAGTTCACTCACCACACATTCCACAGTTTTAATGCACCACATACACTCACTCTTCGAGGTGCAGACCACTGATGGATTGGGGGGCTTCATGATGGGGCAGGCTATGGGACAGCGGTGTCCGGTAGCCCTCCATGCTGCCCCCCGGCCCATCCTTATCTGTTCTCCAATTTTAAAGCACCACATAAACCTACATCTTGTGGAACAGATGGAAACAGGTTCCAGGTGCCTATGGCTGCACGGGCTGCAGGACAGCAGTGTGCTGTAGCCATCAGCCTTGCCCCCACCTGTCTCCTATGTCCCTCAATTTTAATGCACCACATCACACTTATAGGCACTCACATTCACATTCACATTCACGGTGTAGGGTTAATGTTTCTCCGTCAGGGATCGGAGAATCATAGTAAGAGGGGGGGTGGTGGGTTTACACACACTGTAGATACGCATGGCGTGGCTCGTGGGGCCCGGCCCTCCTGGGCTGAGGGTTGGAGCCAGGGAGCCCATTTACATCATTTACACCCACCGTGGGCCCTCCTGCCCCGCCTGTCTGGGGTGTGTCTCTGGCTCTCTGGGGGTGCCGGCCATTGCCGCCCTGGGTCCTTGGGCCTGCGTGGGCCCTGCGGCCTCTGCAGCTCCCTGGTCTTGGGGTCTGGGCGCTCCTGCGGTCTTGGGGTGCCATAACGCACCCCTTCCCCCACAGGGCTGGCCCTGGACCCTGGTGATGGTTTTCATAAACACATTGGGAGGGTTCAAATACACGCATGCATGTTCGATACTTCAGCTCCGTGACGCATCGCAAAGAACCGATGGGATCACTCCAAAGGGGCCCACTTGCTTCTCAAACCTACCACACCGTGCTGGCAACTCTTCTCTGCAATCAGGCTTTCCCCCTCCACCAAGACTCTCACATTTCTGGTGTTCAGTATAGACTTCTCTTTTGTTTTTGTTTTTCAGTACAGTATAGTAGACATGTATATGTTTATTTCTGATAATCTGCATGGAGCACAACCACCTCAAGGCCACAATACATCAGCTACACTGCCTGTTTCTCCTCTGTTTTTTTTGTTTGTTTATTTGTTTGTTTGTTTTTCCTCCTTCTTCTCCGCATGCACTGTCACTATATAACTCAGGACTTAAGCACCTGCCCCCTCCCCCTTGCTTGTTTCCTTACTTTCCCCTTGACACACTTTGGTGTATCACGGCCCTCTCTGACTCATATTAGGAAGTTTTTCCAATAAAGGCTGATAGGCTACTCTCCAGGGAGGGTGGGTGATGGTCACAACCACGCATTATGGGTATAAAATACTTGACTGCAAGATTAACAGTGCATCAATCTTCACAAGAAGCTTACACCCTTTAGTGGCGCTAAGCTATGAAGACCAATGCAGACACGTAGGAGAAAAAAAATGTAAAAATGTCTGTGAAAGATCCCTGCGATGTGAAAAATACATGCTGAGTAGTCACTGGTGCGCAGAGCGGAGTCCGCACGGTCGTAAAATCTGAGCTTTACGTGCACAGGGCTTGCAGACGTCTGCTTTGAGTCCGCGCGGACCTCCGCGGAGTCCGTTCCGCCCGAGTATGTTCGGGCCTTTAGAGCAGTGATTAACAGTTGCATTGGAGAATCCTCGGTTCTGATTGGTTGTTCTCCTCCAGCTGCAGTGGATCCTAGAAAATGCCATTGGAGGCACTACAAGGAGGAAGAGGAACATGATTTTTGTCACATGATGTTCTGTCTCATGTACTATTGTCAGGACATAAGGACACTTTCAGTAAATATTCGGTAAATACAAAAAATATATTTTTTTAAGTTACCAACTGTAGCTTTGACTGAATGAAAGATAACAGCATGTGTGAAGCTCCCCCCCAGGGCAGAGACCCCTGCAGGTAAGATTGTCTATACTGTTTTACCATTGCCTTTATGAGGATAGATCTTTGTTTCTCCCTTTTCTTAAGAAGCCTTTTGTTTTCTGAAGTTCTTCCCATCACTATTATTAGAATTGCTTGCTGGTTGACGGTGCTGGCTTGCATTAATTCTTCAGTCTTTCGGGCTTGGGGTTTACTTGAAGGAACATTTTGGGATTTTACAGGTGCCACAATTAACATTTGCTCACAAACTCCATGATTTTGGGAAGTAGTTTGTTAAAATCATTCAAGATACAGTGTGCCAAAGGATCTTTGCCTTTGCTTTGGGTATATTTTAATGTGTAGGCTACAGGGACTTGTGATAAGTGACTGGTGACTAGGTGCCTGTGAGTCCATGAAAAACAATAGTCATGCCATCAGGGATCAGTCCAAGTTGTCCTTGAACATATGGAACCAGCCATCATCTCTGTAAATTCCTTGCATGTGAAATGTACTCAGCAGTAAACCTGACTTTGATCAAATGTCAAGGTCACCCTGACAAACACACTGACTCAAGCTGGAGGAAGACTGAGTATTGAAGTCAGCTTTGTGCATGTCCATATACAGACACCTTCTTGTTGGTATGGATACATGAATTAACAGAATATTTCTCTGCCTATATTTCTTACTTCAGGGAAAGACTAGTGAGTCAGTCAATTAGTGTTCAGGTGAAAAATGTCACAGTGACCTGTTTATTCGAGTTAACGCCTGCACACTGACTTCAAAACACAAAATTATATAACTAAATAGAGTTGTTTTTTTTTTTTACTTAACCTTTATTTAACAAGGTTAGTCCCATTGAGATGGGGGGGTCTCTTTTTCAAGGGAGACCTGGCCAAGACAGCAGCGATACAGTCACACAGTTACAGTTGACAGTAATTAGAAAAACATTTACAAACACAAAACAAACACTCATACAATCAGCTAAAACATTTACAGACCGAAAGCCTAGACTCCAAAGTTTTCCCTCTCTCTTTAAAGTCAAAGGAATCAATGTGTGTAAATGTAGATCACACTGAAGCTTGTTCCAAACATCAGGAGCCGATAACCTAAAAAAAGTGGAGATTGTGACTTCCTTGTTTCCAGGTTAATGGTGAAGTTAAATTAGGAAAGAAGTCTGCCCAAAATTGCTTTGTAAATGAAGATATACCAGTGACTGAGGCTACGAGCAGATAACGATGACCACAGTGATGAGTGAGAGAAGCACAGTTCGTAATGAATCTCAGAGCCCCGTGATATGCACTGTCCAACAGGTGAAGAGAATGAGCAGGTGCATTCATAGAAAGTATGTCTCCATCAATTACAGGTAAAAATGTAGAGTGCACCAGTTTCCGTTTTACATTAAAAGAGAAACAAGTCTTATTTCTATTATGAAATCCCAATAACAGCTTCAGCTTTTTAACGACATACTGAATGTGCTTTTGAGAAGACAAGTGGTCATCAATTAAGAACCCTAGATATTTAAAAGAAGAGACCAACTCTATTTGATGACCATTTTTTGTGACCATCATTTCTGATCAAGCTGATCTTGCCGTGAATTTGGAGTGCAGATCTTCAGGAGGTCATAAAAGGCCAGTGGTGGAAAGTAACTAAGTATATTTACTCAAGTACAAATTTCAAGTATTTTTACTCAAGTCTTGTAATGTTAATTTCTACTTCTTACTAAATGTTTTGCTCGAAATATAACATCCAACAGTCTATACAAGTACAGCTGAAAAATTTTGTTAATCAATTAAAAAATAATTGGCAACTATTTTGACAATCATAGTCATTTTACCTGCAAAAACATTTAATGATGCAGCTTGTGAGGATTTGCTGATTTTCTGTTTAATTTTGCGAAAATGTTTAATTTAATTGTATTAGTTTTGGTATCTGTACACTTGGTTGGACGAAACAAGCATTGTGATAGTGTCACTCTGGGCTGTGGCACTTCTCACTATTTTCAACATTTTTTTTTAAACTAAGCAATCAACTGATGAAAAGAGAAAATACAATTTCAAGTTCAAGGAATGCATTAAAAACATTCACTATACCAGTTTTAACACACACACACACACCAGCATACTTCAGTGTTAAAGGCTTTTACTTTTACACAGCTGCTTACTGTTTATAATAACCTCAGGTCAGCCTTAAAGGATAACTTCGGTATTTTTCAACCTGGGCTCTATTTCCCCATGTGTATGTGTGCGATTCATGGGTACAACTCGTTCTAAAATTGGTTCAGTATTGAGGGAGGCGGATGCAGCCGGGAGCCGCGAAATGAGCTAAAACGGTAACGGGGGCAAATGCGTCCCGTATAAGTTTGCGCATTAAAAGTGCTTTTTTTCGCCACTGATCGGTTCAGATCGCCAGTGCTATCTCTGTAAATAGCATACTGTAGCGACCCTGGGGCAGTGGTGAGTGTGGTATGAGTGGAGTCAGCTGTCAGTCAGTGTTGGAGCAGAGAGGAGGAGGGCTGCCCCGCTGGGTACTGTAAGTGAGCATGTGTATATGAAGTGTGTGTGTTAGCCTACACTAAAGAGTCAGAGTTTTTTCCCTCAATACTGAACCAATTTTAGAACGAGTGGTACCCATGAATCATACGCACACATACACATGGGGAAATAGAGCCCAGGTTGAAAAATACCGAAGTCGTCCTTTAAGGACTCCTTCAACGAAAACACAACTCTGTGTGCTTTAGAAAATGTGGCATTTAAACTGTGTGTCATCAGAATCAGAATCAGAAATACTTTATTAGAAATACTTTATTGATCCCCGAAGGGAAATTATTTATGTTACAGGTGCTCCTTGCAAGAGGGGAAAGATACGTGAAAATATAAGAAATTTAAACAATAGTATTAACAAATATATAGATAAATAAACAGGAATTATTAACAAACATAAATGTAAATAAATATATATATATATATATATATATATATATATACATATATATATATATATATATATATATATATATATATATATATATATATATATATATATATATATTGTAAACATGACATATAAACATGTCATTGACTTAAAGTTCCTTTTTATAAATCCAACAGCATTAGCACTCTTTGACAAAAGAAACTCGCCTCCGCTAAGATGTGTCTTAAGTGCTTCAGAAGGTTTCTTGTGTGTAACTGCTGCATATGTCAAGTAACCTCTGGTTCATTTGCCTCATTGGACTAAAAACAGGTTATTCATAGATTAACTTAGGTCATCAGTGAAGAGATCATTTACAAATTAGGTTCCACATTCAGAAAACGATAGCAATGCCACCCCATACACTTTCAGTGAGCGGGAATACTCGCCTTGACAGACTAACCTTGAAACAATGAACTTTGGATTTGTACTGGGGAACAGCGTAGCGACAGATTTAGTTACTTATTCACACCATCAAGGTAAAAGTAAGAAATGCATTCAAATATATTCTATTTAATTCCCATGCATGCTGTGCAGAATAATCATAATCATAATCATAATCCCCACAGCTCCTCTGCCAAGTCACTCCACCTCTCTTCTTTTGCCACGCAGGAACTAGCTGGGCCTGGGCCAGGTGCAAGACGAGCGGGGGGAGGAGGTTGCTGAGCGTCCTCCGTGACTGAGCCTTCATTGAGAACTATTTGTTATTGTTACTGTATATACCACTTGGTCTCGTTTAGGCTGTAACTTTAGGTGAAAAATTTGTAGAATGCTAACGATAGATGATGTTATACTTTGTTTTGATATTTTGTTGGTTTGAAGTTGTTATTAAGTCACCAAATCCAACGTCTTCCAAACGTCTCATGTCAGTGTCATCTATCATGTCAAAACCTGTTTACAAATCGTCATGATGTTATCTTCCATACAACGTGAAAGCCTACCATTGTTAGACATTTAAAATATTGCCAACCCAATTTTCAACCAAAATTGTAAGTCTTTCCCAGGTACTACTGATATCCAATGCCAGGTGGGATAATCTAACAAATGTTGTTACTGTGTGGTGACTTCTCAACAGATGGTACCTATGTGTCACTCAAAGCATCTACACCTGTAATTATGCTTAACTTTATGCCTAGTTAACATTGGAAAGGGTGAGTTGTATAAAAATTCTAACCCTGTACAGCTGTCATGGACAAGGAAATTAGCTATGGGACCAAAACTGCTTTTGTACCAGGATGTAAACATGTTTATTTCTTCTGTAAAGTTGAGTATTTTCACACGGGTCTCTGTAGGGATTGACTAACTTCTAGAGCCAGCCTCAACTGGAGGTTGCTGCTTGGTATAAATACAAGTCCAAGTAATGTATGGCAACTAATGTGATGGAAGTTCATGTCTTGTATGTATAACATCATTAATTTTCATATACCTGCTGTCCATTTTCCTGGCAAAGACAAGACGAGAGTAAGAACATCTGAACCTGGGATTTTATATTCATGAGATGGGTATCACATTGACACAGTCTTCTACCATCTCAAACAGGGCGTGATGTGGGCCAGTACGTCGGGCCACCTCACTGGCCGTCTCCCCGCTGCTGCTGCGGAGCTCCGGCTTCAGGTGTCGCTGAGAGAGGAGGAGCTCTAACGTGTGAGGAGAGTCTGTTCTGAAGGGGGTGGTGTTGGAAGCGGCCAGGTGTAGTGGCGTGAGCCCACCGTTGGTCTGGGCGTTCAGTTCGGCTCCATGTTGCAGGAGAAAACTCGCCACGGCAACGCGGCTCCATCGGCAGGCACTGTGAAGGGGCGTCCAGCCGTCAATGGTCCGAGGGTTAACCTTAGACCTGGCAGCGATCAAAGCGGAAACCACATCAACGTGGCCATTGTACGCTGCACGATGCAGTGGTGTGTATCCGTCCTCATCACAGCAGTTCACCAGCAATGGGTCAGCAGTCAACAACCTGTGGATGGTTGAAACCTGGGAGGAAATTAAGACATACAGAGGGTTAGAAAACTACAAACTAATCATATATGTGTTTTACTTGATTTAATAATCAGAATACAATTCCAATTCCAAAAACAAATTGGGACAGGGCAACAGATGACTGGGAGAGTTGTGAAATGCTAAGAAAAAACCAGTTTGGAACATTGCGCAGGTAAACTGGTGAATTCCTAACACATGACAGCAGGCCTAGGTGATGTGGCCAAAAATGATATGATAAACATTTTTGATATGGGTCGATATTGATGATTATTGGTAATTTAATGACCTTTTCTTAATTATGACCAGGATGAAAAAAGGTTTAATTTAACCACTTTATTTTATTATTTTTTATTTTGAACACATTAATCATCCAAGCACACAGGTTATCATTTTAATGTTAACAATGAAAAAATGTACACAAATAAACATACATTAAGATTAAAAATGATCTCATGTTGAAAAAGCAAAGCAAAATCGAGTTGAAGATAAATTCACCTAACATTAGTAAGATGCAATAACTAAATAATTTCTTGCACTCAGTCAATAAAATGTTACAAAATGTTTGCAATGTAAAAGCGTTTTTCTAATGTAGCAATTGTGCTAGATTAATCTTTGCATCAAAATAAGACTTAAAATAAGGTTCCTCTGCTGCTGAATTTAAGACATCTTCCATGGATATGTATCCACTGCATATATCTTTTTTGACAGCGGGCATGGTACTGTGACGTGCTGCAGCATCACTGCTATAAATTTCTAAAAGTATATAAAGTTGATGCTGGACAAGGACACCAACACCAACAGGAATGCCCATCTGTGGTTGGAGCAATGAGGAAAGTTTTTTCTTGGGCTGCTACGACAGGGCGACATAACAGCTTTTCAAAAGTGAAGGCTGCTGTTATGTTAGGAAGCACTTGATTTGATATGCAGCGGATTTTATGAGTGGAGCACACATTTCAAATGTTAATATTTTAGTTGATCATGTTCATTTCATTGCAGCAAGCCAAAATCACGATGGTGATTAATATTTGATTAATTGTGCAGCCCTGACGTAAACTGTAACATTACTTACAAAATCAAATTCAACTTTGAGGTAGAGTGACCTTGCATCAATAAGATGCATTAGATAAACATTAAAGACATTTCTGAACTTAGTAAATTAAATGTTTGCAGTGTTTTGTAAATGTAGAAAATCTGAGTAAACTCTGAGGTAAATAAACCTAACATCTGTATGATGTGACAAATATAAAAACCTCTTAAACTCAGTAAACAAAATTAAATCAAATGTAAACTAATGTAACTTAGGAAATTATATTTAACTTCATGTGGCCCAACATCAAGATGTACAGTACTAAAAACATTAAAAGAAAATGACTTCTCAGAGCAGTACACAAACATGTTATAACTCTCGGGAACTTCACAATTATTCACGGCTTCATTTCAAATTGTGAGCAATGAAGACAGGTTCGTTCACCGTCTCTGGTTTAACGCTGCACTGTCAGATGGAATGCTGGTGGTCTGGATGCACAAATATTTCATTGCAAGTTGGCTCTCTCTTTTGAAGTTGTACTCATGTAGCCTCCACCACTCCAGGGGTTCAGACTCCCTGTCTGCATCAGGACATATCAGGTAGCTTCCCAGCTTGCTATCTACTTTCTACCTTTCGGTGAGAGGCGAGGCATCTCCATTGAGGGTTTGCTTTTTGAAGAAACTACCCAGAGATTTTCTTTGCTTCTTTATAACCAGTGGCAGAGGTGGTGCAGCAGCAGCAGCAGCAGCACCACCACCACCACCACCACCTCTGCACCTGCTCCCTCTGTTCCAAATGAAGCCTCTGTCTGGGATTGGCTGTAGTCATCATCCATCATTTCAGACAATGCCATTGTTTCAATGGCTTCTTCCTTGTCTGGTTTGATGTACAGAGCCTTGAATCTTGGACAGACGCAACGAGCAGATCATCAGTGACTCCAGAAAGGGAATCTGTGAATCCCGGTAGAAAACACAGAGCTTCATCCATAGACTAAATGACATGAATGTTTTGCCACATTGGCACCAGGGGCCCATTGCACAAAAGTAGGATTCAGACATCCAGGATAAATGACTGAGCTGGGTTCAACGAATCCAAAACAAGAGCGTTCAGGCTTAATTGGTTGCACAATGACCAAGCCAGGATGAGCAGACACGGATTCATCAAGCCAGGTGAAACCAATCCTGGATCAGTGTGCGCACGCGGCTTCCTCAAATAGACCCCGCCATCGATCACAGATTCACCGATTCACCATGGCAACAAGAGTGGCGTACTTTTCCCCGTCGGAGGCAGAAATCCTCATGGAGGCTTACAAAGAGGTAAAGGATCAAATCATAAAGAAAAGCAACACCGCCACAGTAATAAAACAACGAGAGAAAGTGTGGCAAAGTATTGCAGACCGTCTGAATGCGTAAGTAGTGCACAAATACACACTCACTGCTCTGCTGAAACCATCAATTAAAATCCAAATAGTTAATTAACATCTCCGAAAACATAGTTGTACTCTGATTATGAATCAGTTGAAATTGTAAGTGAAATTGACTGCAGATGTGAGTGAAATTGTGTAAATGTAACTCCATCAGACTGTATAACTCTTTGATAAATAGATGAGCTCACTGACTTAATTGAATTTCCCTTTGGGATAAATAAAGTTCCTCTTATCTTATCTTACCTTATCTTATGTTTGTTCCTCATGCTCCTCTGCTGTTTAATTATATGTATGCAATTGTGTGTGTGTGTGTGTGTTTGTGTGTGTGCATGCATGTGTGTTTGCTGATTGATCATAAGAATATATATATATATATATATATATATATATATATATATATATATATATATATATATATAATTAATGTTCAGGTGGACATGACGTTTTGATATTGTCGATTAATGAACACTGTGCATTGCTTGTGATGTGCATTGATTGGTTTAACAGTCTTCATCTTATAATTTCAGATGGTCTGCAATGCTGACTATCTGATCAGCAATGTTGTGGCAAAGTGGCCCGGATCAGTCCATGACTCCCGAGTCTTTCGGACCTCTGGAATCTATCAGCACCTATCACAAGGTGAGCCACACAACCTCTGTTAATAGCCACTTTTTACATCATGGCTGTGTCAAGAATGTCACTCTATTTATGAGGTTGTGATGATGAGATTTTGTATTAACAGGTGAATTCTCTGGTGTGTTGCTGGGGGCCTTTTCTCCTCACACCATACACAGACCCTCAGGAAGCACAGCAGGCCTATAATCATGCCCATGCCGGGACAAGGGCCAGGATCGAAATGACCTTTGGCCTCCTGAAGGCACGCTTTCACTGTCTTCACCACTTAAGGGTCAGCCCTTTGAGGGCATGTGACATCACTGTGGCCTGCTTGAGGAAGGAGAGGGCCCCCATCACACATGGACTGGGACAATCCTGCCATCTTCCCTGATGACGACAGTGGTCTGCTGGTCAGGGACCAGTATGTGTTAAATTATTTTAGTTAACATGCATGCTTTAAATTTCAGTTAAATATGTCCTACAGTGGCAGAGACGCATGCTGTGAATTTCAGTTAAATATGTCCTGCAGTGGCAGAGGAATTTGTGTTTTTGTTTTTTTTTTTAAATTCAATTTAAACTGATTTGGCATCTTATGTTGTTTGTGCTGTATACTGTGTGTATACAAGCTTGCAGGGAGGCTACTGCATCCATTCATTTGTCTGTTCATTTGTTGGGTATGGATTTGTCCTGCATTTATTTCAGTGTGCAGACATGCGGGGTGTATCATATACAGACCTTTGAATGTGTATTTATTCTTGTGTTGTATAATATGCTTTGATTCTGTGCTTTCTATCTTGTAGAGTCACTGTGTGACTTCAGTTTTGAAAGGAGCTGATGGTTTACTTGCTTTGATTTATCCTTATCCAATAAAGGAACATCATGTTACTCTTTGATGTGTATTTATGTTTATATGGGATGTGTATTTTATATATAGTCTATGGGAAACTGTAAATTATCTAATGATTGCAAAATCATCTAAAATCATCATTTATCTAAAATGATTACAATTAATGATCACAAATGTTTAAATAATGACAGTGGGTCTGGTTCAATGTGCTAACAATGTGCAGTGGGCAGTGGAATAACTATTGGTTTCCATTTGTGGTGACTGCTGACTGAGATAAGGGATGAGATTAAATAGATCCTGGAACTTAGCCTGGTCTGGAGCAGGCTAGCTCCACAGAATAAATCTCCATGGTAACTTATGTCCACTATCCCGCTTTTGTGCAACCGGATCACGGTTAAGTTGAGCCAGGATAACCAAGATATCCCGGCTTAATCCCTTATCCTAGTTTTGTGCAATAGGCCCCAGATGTTGAGTCTTTCTGTCTGAAGCCAGGACTTCAGCAATGGTGTTTTGTTATTCCAGCACTCTTGCTATCATCTTCTGGTGTGAGCCCCATCTGGTCGGTGACTCAGTGACAAGCTGATGTTTGGGGGGATCGAGCTGTTCCTGAGCTGTGGCCAGATCGCTCTCTTTTTCCCATGAATGTAAAAATACTGCCACCACTTTTTACACACACCAACAGCTCTTCCTACAAAACTGTTCTTCCCTCCCGCACCTGAGAAAAGAAAGAGAAGATCAATAATGAACACAACTATAAACCTATACAGCAAGGTAATACTATGAATCATGCAACAAAAATGCACAGTAATTCTGAAATACTTGCTGCTTTACAAAATAATGTTGTATTGAAAAGCAATATATGATGTACCTGGGTGAAACCTTGCACTAAAAATCAATTAATATTCATTTCCATTTCATGAGTGGTTCTTTTTTTTCATTGAAATGTGTGTTTTTGTGTGTAATGAGTGTACAGACTTGCAAATTTGTGGTGCCACTATTACTCTGCTTAACATTATTACTGCTGCTAACACAACTCTGAGAAACTATGTGGGGATTACTATGAAACAGTTAAATACTAATGCTACTCACCAGTAGCTGAATGCAAGCAGTGGCCAAAACGTTGCAGCCGAGTCCAGTCATTAAGTGAGATGGCTTTAACTATATTCTCTCCGCTGCTAGTGGTGATTCACACCTGGTTGTTGACTCCAATAGACCAGTCATCAGTCAAGCCTTGAACCATTGACTCCCCATGTGATCCTCTGGAAAACATGCTGTTTCCACCCATTTACTCTTCAGAGCCCAGCTGCCGTCCATGAAATAAATGGTCAAGCTAATATAGGGCTCACATGTTTGTGTTAGGGTGGCTGTAGCTCAGGAGGTAGAGTTGTTTATTCCATAATGGGAAGATTGGTGGCTCAATCCCCAGCTCCTGCATGTTGAAGTATCCTTTCAAGTATCTTCGGAAGTATCCTTGGGCATTTATACTACTGAATTAAGTTGGACTGACACAACGTTTAAAATGAGCTGTGGCTTGAAGAGTCCACATTTCAAATTGATTTTGGAAATCATGGATGTTGTTTCTTCAGAGCTAAAGAGGAAAAGGACCATTCAGATTGTTACCAGCACAAAGTTCAAATGCCAGCATCTATGATTGTATGGGTAAGGGTTACTTTAAAAGTAAGTAAGTACTTTACTGCATTACTTTTTTTTAAAGTAACCAATTACTTTACTGTGTTACTCACTGAGTAAAGTAACTCAAGTACATTTAAAGTACTTCCAACGTTACTCCCTGAGAAAAGTAACTCAAGCACTTTTAAAGTACTTTTGAGTATTCTACATTTCCTATTGGGCAATGGACCACAGGGCGCTCAGCCTACATTTTTTGTCTCCAAAATTAAAGTTATGGACCACTTGCCCTTCACTGAGATCCAATTCTCCCATCACAGCCGTCACTTTGACCAGTAGAAACACAGAACGATCTGCTGCCGTAGACAACTGTATGACAACAACACCCCAGCGTTTTTAATATTTCCTCTAGGGATGTTACCACACAGAGTAAAAGGGGCAAATGATGGTGTGAAACAGCAGAGGCACAGTTTACTGTCATTAGCATCAAGCTCCCAGAGGCTCCCAGCTTCATTTGAAACAGACTACATTATAGACGGTCCGTTATTTATTAATCCCTCTGTGTGTTTATATATTTACTTTTTATCCGCTCCTGTTGTCTTTATAAAGTTAACATATCGCGCCGTCATTTCAAACTCAACACTTGTTTCAAATTAAAAGCCCCTTATAACCTCAGCTGAGAGAATCCCACCATTTTCTAAATAGGCTTTTATTCTGAAACATTTGTAGGAACTTGGTTGTGGAGGATACAGTAGCTTGAATGTTTACGTACGGCACTTCAAATGTAGCTCCTGCCATCTGCTGACGCTTTAAGGTGACTACAGCAACATTTAGGCTGGCACATGAACAGACACACTGACGACCGGGGATAATTGGTAAGTACCATCGTGTAGTGTCTCATGTCTGTCGGCCAAGTCACGGCACGATTTTATGACTCCACAATCGTGTAATGTGACATAGTGACTTTCAGAATGGGCAGAAAAGTCATGTAGTGTGTACCAGGCATAATGCAAGTCCTGAGTCTGAAATATGTCTGTCAGCGAGTCCTCCTCCACCTATTTAGACTCCACCATAGACTGATAGGTTTAACGTTATTTCCGTTATTAGAACCAAAAGACAGTCATTGCTGTTTCGGAGCTGAAGGACCAGCGTTCTAAAAGTAACGGAAGTAACTGATGGCTTGTTTGAAAATGTACTCAAGTATTTGATTACTCAAACAGCAAACTAACACGTTAGGTTACTCGTTACTGCAAAAAGTAATCAAAGTACTCTAACGCGTTACTTTGAAATGAGCATGATTACTGATTGCCAGAGTGACTCGCTGAGTAAATTCAAATTTGCTCTCACGAGAACTCTGGATTTCCAGGGTAAATAAAGACAGCAGCTTGGATTTTCTGTTGTGGCTTTGGGAAAGGAAGAGTTGTGATATTTATTGATCTTCTGCACAGCCTAAGCCTCATCCTGAAAACTTTGAAATGTAACCTGTGGATTTTTCTATCCACTAGTGGTACTTTAGAGAAACTGTTTGATGAGCAGGCCCCAGGACTGTTTATATCTTGTGCTCCACAGCTGATCAGCAGTGTTGGCTTAAGCTGCTTTCACTGCATTTGCATTCAGCATGCAAAACAGTACATGCCACTTCTACCGCATTTCAGCATTATAGAGAACAATACCGACTAATGAACACTTATTTCACAACGGGGGCTCATTATTGCTGAATCCAAATTAAAAAGGTACTCTACCTCGTCTGCCAGCATGCAGGGCATTTTAGTACCCTGGATCCCAGATTACCCATCATGCAACTCAATAGCATCTATCATTACATCTTCACTTGTTGTTAGTCCATGTTTTTCAGACTTTAAATTCCCAGTTTGCAGGTCACAGTTTCTGCATTTGCCTTTGAGCCTAAGCTGAAATGATTCTCTCAGACTTGACAAAGATCCAGAACCACACTTAATAAAGGCGCTGTATGTAAGAATGTGGCCCAAACGGTTACTGCATTCAAATTCAAAATACTGTGTCCGCCCCCCCTCCCCTACAGATTCAAGGTTGCTGGACAGCGGCACGCCGGAGACTGATTTGTTTGCCCACGGGCGGCTGCCGTGGCAGGGCCGTGTCACCACGTTCGTGATCTTCGGTTTTCCAGCGGACCATTTGAGCAAGTCCAGCTTCTCTGCTGCTAATGCCCCTGCAGGGATACAGCTGAGGAGACTGCTAATGCTATGTACTGGGACACTGCTAATGCTGCTTGCCGTGCTGCTGTAGCTCAGTCGTAACTGTAACTGATGCTGAGACTCTACTGACTGCGTGACTGGTAGACGGCAGTGGGTGGCGCAACAGGCCAAAACACAAATTCAAAACATAAACATGATTTGCGGACCGTAAAATATATTTTTAAAAGGCGAATATTCTGGCCGTACTATTGTTGTCGGTGAGATCAGTCTGTTATATGAACATTATTCCTTAGTCTCTGTGACATATTAGCTTTAGATTTCTTACATATAGCTCCTTTAAGCAATATCACAGAAGAGGGAGTGATGTTGTACTGTATATCGTCATGGCTGTGATTCGGTCATAGGCATGAGGCTGCTTAAACAGCAATGCTGAGTAAGGAAATGTTAACAAAAGGTGATGAAATAAATTATTTAAGTATGTTATGTAGCTCCGCGAAAAAAAAACAAAAAACAAAAAAAAAAAACAGTTCTGTTGCCAGGCAACGCAGCACACACGCCAGGCACTCACAAGCTACTTTGTATTTATATTGATCTGCAACTGTGTAATTTCGTCCAGTTCGGCTGATGAAACGTTGGCAAACCTGGATGTTGGCATGGCCGCATTCAGCTTCCACTCTCCCTCATCCTCATCAGTACCTCATCAGATATATATACTCAGTATATATACTGTATAGCTATAGTGTCAGTTTGCGTCAATGTAGCGAGTGTGACAGTTGGTTAATTAACGGTTGTATATTTATAACACCTGTGAGCGGAGTGATTTTACTGTTACATGTCCCAGTGATGTTGTACTCTGTATCTGCACTCACAGAATGCCTCTCGTCCAATCAAATTACTTGGTCGAAACTAATATATGCAGTATACTAGTATAATGCACATTATACAACTGTTTTCACTGTTGCAAAGAGATACATTACCATCTTTTGTGCAATTAATTTGTTCAATTCATGTTTTGTGTTTTGAAAATAGATATGTGGCAACAGAGCTATTGTGTGCATAATTAAATGTGATTAAATTAGGTTGGGGCAGATTTTTTCTTCCCTTAAGTGAAGCACTGTTTGATAACCCACATGGTGCATAGTGTTTTCCGTGGCCTTAATGCCTTTGAGACTTTTCAGGGTTCATTTAATGTGTTCCCTCTTATTCAACTGTTCCCTCTGTGCCATGTATTGCCTTGTGGGGTGCAGTGTCATGCAGCTTTTCCATTCTTCAGCCTAATGAATGCATTTACTTATAACTTGTCACAGCCTGGCTAAAGGGAGGGACAAAGAGGAAAGGACAAGCATGACTTTTGACTTAATATTTATTTAACGAAAATGTAAATCTAACCAATGCACAATAAAGTATCAGTAACTTCAGTAGTGCGTGTTATTTGAGTGTTAGATGAAGTGTAATGAACAAAGAAAATAAACACAAAAGAGAACAACCTAAACCAAGCAACAAACCATATGCCCAGGGTGAGAAAGAAAGACTGACTGACTCCAGCGGCTTATAGCTGAGGAGCAGCAGCACACCTGAAGTGAGTTAATCAGTGATGCCCCTCCTGTTTCGCTCCCTAAGGCCCTGACACACCAAGCCGATGGTCGGCCGTCGACCAAAGTTGGGCTATCGGTGAGCGTCTGACGCCCTGGATTATGCGCTGTGTCCCACACCGTCAGCACTTCAGCGTCGGCGGCTTTTCGCCCAAATGCATGTTGAATCGACGGCGGAGCTTGTCGGTGAGAGAGATCATTCTGATTGGCTGTTAAGGTTTTATTTCCTCGCCCCTGTAGCGAGTGAATCTGCCTGTAGTGAAACCGGGGCTAACCGGTGCTTCCTCCTCAGGCTCCACTTCACTCAGCTGTCTGACAGATCCGCTGCTTCTTCCCTCTTTAACCGGAATAACAAACCTGAGCTAGCTGGCTCCTCCATGACCGGAGGGAAGCACAGCCAGTTAGCCTCCACTAGTCTCTGAGCTAGCACCGGCTCTCGGTTTGGATCCAACCGGAACACCAAGCCCTGGTTTGTTAATCAGGTTAAAGTGGGAAGAAGCAGCGGGTTTATTGGGCAGCTAAAGTGGAGCCTGCGGAGGAAACACCAGGACCGTCTGGATGTAATAGTCCATAGAGGTGCTGCGTTGCTTGGCTGCACAGATAGGAAACCCCTCGGCTGACAGGATGTACCACTCTCTCACTCCGCTCTCTCTGGCGCATGCGCAGAACGTATGTGCTACTTGGCCGTCGGATGTAGTCCGTCTAGTGTGTTCAAATGCAACACAGGGCGACGTGAGGCGACGTAGATGACGCAACAGTTGGCTTTCGTTGCCGCTAGTTCTTTGATGACGGTTTGGTGTGTCCAGACCTTTAAAGGGAAAGGACAGCCCAAGTAGGAAGGTAAGACGGCTGTCACACCCCCTCCATAAGAGCAGCACTGCACCCTGCAGCCTAGAAAATGTTCAGAATTAACAAAGTTATGTCATAATTCACAGAGGAACAAGAAAACCTTTGAAGGATTGGTTGCACAGAAATCTTAAGGCATCAGCAACAAGATTAGCAGTGCCTGTAATATGGCATATGTCCAATAGAGTTGAACTTTCTGGAAAAATAGCTGACAGGTCTAACTACCCCATTTACATCTGGTTGCATCAAAACAGCACCAGCACCATCATTTCTGGCATCAACTTGAAGTTGGAATGGTTCTCCTAACTTAGGAACAGCAAGCACCGGTGCAGCGTACAACAATGTCTTAACCTTGTCAAAGGCAGTCTGTCTTTGAGGGGACCACATGAACTTGACCCCAGACTTGAGTAAGTTTGTAAGTGGCACCACAACAGAAGAAAAAGCAGCACAAAAACTGCAGTAATAGCCAATCATACCAAGAAAGCGTATTAATTCTTTTTTGGTGGAAGGGGTTGACTAAGACTCAATGGCTAAAACTTTAGCATCCACTAGCTGCACTTCGCCTTGCCCCACCACTTTTCCCATATATGTCACAGTGGCTCTGGCAAACTCACATTTAGCTAGGTTGACAGTTAACTGTGCCCAAACCAGTCTCACAAACAGTGCCTTTATTCTGTTGAGGTGCTCTTCCCACGTGTCACTGTAGATAACAATATCATCTAAGTATACTGTACAACCCTGTAAACTGGACACAACTTTATTCATGAGTCTCTAGAACGTTACGGGTGCATTACACAACCCCAATGGCATCACCGTGTAACTATGGAGACCAGATGGAGTGATGAACGAGCAAATCTCTTGTGCTCGCTTCGAAAGGGGAACTTGCCAGTACTATTTCAAGAGATCAAACTTGCTTACAAACTTTGCAGCCCTAACTTGATCTACACAATCTTCCATCCCAGGTATCGGGTTGGAATCAGCAAACAAGGAGAAGCCCAAGCAGAGGAAGATGGCTCTGCCAATCCATTATCCAGCATGTACTTAACTTCACTCTAATATTTCTTGTTTTTCAGGAGACATTCGATAGAAACGCTGCTTAATGTGCTGAGTATCACCAATATCAAAATGCTGAGACTCATCCAAATGACCAAACAATGTGTGCATGTTACCCAAAGCCTCTGAGTTTTTTAGGCGAGGTTGCAACACTCCATAGTTCAGAACACCCTCTTCCTCCTCCGAAACTGCCACACCCAGAGAAGGATCTGGGTCTACAGCAACAAGAAATGAGGAATCACCACCTGACACAGACTCATTTGTATCAGAAACAAGAACATGATATGGTTTCAGTAAATTTACATAACATATTTTGGTCGCCTTTCTTTACTCAGGCATAGAAACCAAGTAGTTGAGCTCTGATACTTGACACAAGACAAGGACCAAAATATTTTGCTTGAAAGGGTGACTCAACTACTGGCAACAACACCAGAACTTGATCACCTGTGCCATATTTATGTTGTTCAACCTTGCGATCATACAGTCGCTTCATATTTCCCTGAGCAAGTTTCCAGTTTTCTTTAGCCGGTTCATCTGCCTCATAAAGCCTTTGCTTAAACCCATTCACATAGTCTATCAGATTTTGCTCAGGTTTAAGGGACTTCCATTTATCGTGTACAATGGCCAGCGGGCCACACACTTTGTGCCCGAAGACAAGGTCATTGGGGCTGAAACCAGTACTTTCTTGCACAATCTCCCTAGCCGTCAATAAAAGCCAAGGCAGCCCCTCCTCCCAGTCAGCTTTTAGCTCAGTACAATAAGCACATATCAGAGTTTTCAACTGCTGATGAAATCACTCAAGTGCACCTTGACTCTGAGGATGATAAACTTAAGACTTGTGATGTTTAACCTGGAGCTGTTTAAGAACCTGCTCAAACAGTCAAGGTGTAAAGTTGGAACCCTGGTCACCCGGAATTACTTTGGGAACCACAAATACAGACATGAACTGAATGAGAGCCTTAACCACAGATCTGGCAGAGATACGCAGAGGATATGCAGATGAATATCTAGTGGTTTGTTTTCCCGTCAGTTGACAGATATGACAGGTCTTAATGTATGTGGAAATGTCCCTCTTTAACTGTAGCCAAAAAAAACAGTGCAACTCAATAGCATCTATCATTAGATCTTCACTCACTGGTGTATGCCCATGTTTGTGAGACTTTAAATTCCCAGTTTGCAGGTCATGGTTAGTGCATTTGCCTCTGAGCCTAAGCGGAAACTGAATTCTCAGACTTGACAAAGATCCAGAACCACACAGCACATTTTACAACTGTTTTCACAGGCTGAGTTGAAGTAGCCACGACTAGTAAACTCATCTTTATGTCCAAAATCATCAAAGTGCTAATCTAAAAGCTGGGAGAGGATGAAACAATTAAAGGTTAAAAGAACATCTCCACCACATGCTACTATTTGATTGTGGGCTGACAGAGATTCAGAGTCAGTTCTGTCGCCTCACATGCTCCCTGGACTCCATTTAATCAGACGCTGAAACCCCTATGAGTATGTTAGATATTAGTGGCTCACTAGACAGACACAATGAGTAAAAACTATAATTAAAGGACTTCCTTGATTAAGAGGAAAAACATACTGTACCTAATTAGTGATTTGAAGTCATCAGTGGGTTTAAATTAATCTAAATGTCACCACACCTGAAATCATCACAAAGCACAGACTGACACAAAACAGCAAAAAACTAAACAGACATCACACAAACAAGACTACTCTAGTGCTTATCACACACTTAGTGCTTGTGGCAAAGAGATACATTACCTTCTTTTTTTTTATCCCTGTGCAATTAATTTGTTCGATTCATGTTTTGTGTTTTGAAAATGGTTACATGGCAACAGAGCTATTGTGTGCATAAATAAATGTGATTAAATTAGGTTAGGGCAGATTTTTATTTCCCTTAAGTGAAGCATTGTTTGATTACCCACATGGTGCATAGTGTTTTCCGTAGCCTTAATGCCTTTGAGAGGTTTCAGGGTTCATTTAATGTGTTCCCTCTTATTCAACTGTTCCCTCTGTGCCATGTATTGCCTTGTGGGGTGCAGTGTCACGCAGCTTTTCCATTCTTCAGCCTAATTAATGCATTTATTTACAACTAAATGTTGACTTTGCTGCAAGGGACAGTGGTATACTCTGCATACAATAGTGTTTTATTTCTGACTAGTTCCGCTTGAACAAAAGGTTTAATCTTTATTTTAATTTAATGGGACAACTTTATCTTCTTTGGAAGTTTTTCCTGAGAGGTTTACAAATATTGGCATAATATTCCTGTTGTGTAAAGATGTAATACAGGACTGCTGCTGTGCATAAACACTCAACTCAAAATTCTTAGTATGAATTAAAAATAAAAAATAAAACAACAAACAGTAGGTTTTTCAACCTTTCAACCTCTATCTCTTTCAACCTTATTATCAGAGAGCAAGAAACATTTGCAACTTATTGATGATTTCCATATTTTTGACGAAGAAATAAATTAGCAGCCAAACTGTGTTTTAGTGCTTTTCGCTATATCAAATTTTAAAAAGTCGTAGTTTTGACTCTTCAATACAAGGAAATGCCTTCAAAAGGAATATCAAAACCCTGGCTGAGAGAAGGCAAAAGAAAAGGTCTAACAAATAATATCACTCGTGTTCTGTTCAACCATTTTAATGTGTTTATAAATTTCAAAATTTTCTTAACAAACACAACCATGAAAGTAAACCCGGCAAATCAAAACCCTGCACAGACCACTTGGGGAAACCTCTTCTTCTTTTTAACTACCTGGCTCCTACTTCTACATTATTATCGCATTATGTCCTACATCATTTTTCAATCAAAACTCAAACCTATCTCAGCTTCTTGCTGTTTGATATTATTCTATCTTTGTGTTTTTTTGACTGTTGGTCTGACAAAAATAAATAATTAAAAAAGAAAAGAGGAGACATTAGAACATGTCACACTGGGCTATGAGAAATTCTGAGTTTTATCATCCAGCGTTGTGTTGAACGTGCTAGTTCTTGTAATCACATTAGCGCAAGATAGACACAAAATGTGTGCTTTCGACTTGTGGCTCATTGCTAAAATTTTTCTCTTTGCAGAGAGCAACACTTTATAAATACTACTCTGACATAAATACTTCACTGTAAGAAGTCCACTTAATGAAGCAACACTGCGTACTTTATTCCTTATCAGCATTCACAGCAGCCAGCCTCTCACAGGCATATTTATTAGACTAAAATTGCACTTTATTAAACATAATAAATTGATAATATAAAAAAGCCGGCACACATACAACATCCATCTTAGTGACAGTATTTAATAATTGCATGCTGTTTACACACTCTGGTCATAACACAGAAAGGTGTGAGGACAGCAGTGGGAGAGTTACAGGAAATCCTTTATTGGTGAGTTCACTCATTCAATTAGGGCTAAGCAAGATATTAATAATATATCAATACTGTAATATGAGGCTCGATGTTGTCTGAGATTTTTGCCTCTCCACACTGAGTCATTCTATCTACACCACTTATTATTTATCAGAAATCTTATTGTGTAAATATTTTGTGAAAGTACCAATACACAACCCTGCAATATTGTTACAATATGTATATAGAAGTATTTAGTAAAAAAAAAAAAAGAAGTTTTATTTAATACTGATATTGTCACTGCAAATGTTTTGCGCATTATGAACTGCAAAATACAAAAATGGAGACCCCAGACTTTTAAGTCACTGAAGACAAGCAGCAAGCATGAATAGGAAAGAATTTCACTTACACAAAACTTAAACAATTAGTGTCCTCACTTACTGAGTGTTGTTTAATGGAAAGGTGATGTTACACAGTTGTAAACACGCCCCTGTCTCACCGTGTTGCGGGCATCAAATTCAGAATTAGTGTGTATTTAGAAAAAACAATGAAGTTAGTCCTTACATTAAATATCTTGTGGACTGCATTTATTGAATACAGGTCAAAAAGGATCTGCAAGTCACTGCTTTCTGTTTTTATTCACTTTTTACACAGCGTCCCAACTTTTTTGTATTTGGAATTGTATTCCAATTATTATAACAGCTCATTGCACCCGATTTACCAAAGGAAACCACACTATCTACACTACGAAGATTTGCCACTGTAACAGATCAGCATTCACTCACATCTGCTGGGCTGAATTAAGCTGGGCACACATTGCACATTGTTAGCCCATTTTTTAAAAATGTTTTTTTAATCTTAACTCCCACTGCATAAAGATTAGTTAGCAAGTCAGCACCAACAAACTAGCTGGGTATCGACCACACCGTACGATTGACTGAATGAGACTTTGGGGAATTGACTGGGCTCTGCAAAAACTGCACGTCAGCCTAACGATGGCCGACAAAAATTTCTGACATGCCAGAAATATGTCTGAATGTCCAGCACCAGTAGAAAGCAGCTGATCAGGCTATAACTGGCCCTCTCCTCCTCCTGTACACTGCATGGCAAACAACGCCAACAAAGCTGAAATTTGGTCCGACTCTAAAATTAGTTGTGCAGCTCAAAACTGAGGTCAGACACAGGCTAAAATCGAACAGTATATGCTTTCCATTTTTTGTTTTGTTTTTTAATTGACTGGTATTTTCTGCAGTTACATCAGTATTACTGGTGTTTAAAATATTTGTTATATTCAGATTATATGCTGGATTAGGTAGCTTCTGGGCTATAGGGATAGGATCGTAAAATCAGAAGAGTAGTCTTGACACATAGAGAGAGAGAGGGAGTCTTTACATGTTCAGCAGCAGGCTGAAAATATTTGTGTGATCTTTCACGCACAAATATTCCACATAGTTCTTTGACAACAAAAATGCCATGGCACTACAAGGTGAGAGGCCTAATTGCAGTAACCACTTACTCTGTTTTAGTGATCACTAATTGCATTCATGTGAGGTGACCTCCCAAGATAAAAAATAAATGTTCCTCTCAATTAAGATCAGCTTCCTCCACACAGCTCAGAGGTTAGTGCTGTCAGAGGGTCCTGTATTCATACAGCAGCAGTCCTGACTGTGGCCATGTGTGTAAATATGTGTTTCCTCCCAGTCCAGAGAGAATGCACCCCTGCATCAGATTTGTTATAGTGATGGACAAATGCACATTCAACTTTAACACATGCCCAGTCAGAGGTGAATGTCACAGTTTAAGTAAAGGTTTTAACAAGAAAAACTAGGAGAAGAGAGAGACGGCAGAGCCATAGTGCTGATGATGAGGAGGAGGAAGATGACAGGGAGCTGGTGTTCTGACAAATAGAGCTTCCACTCAGAACGACCTACCAACACAAACTGCATATTTGCAGTGTGTTTAAGAGGCATGGAAAAAAAAAAAAAATACAGAGGAGGATACATCCATAATTGTTACCTCACTTAGAGGTAAGAACATTTTGTAAGAACACAGGAACAACAGAGGTGTGAGTGCTGCTGGCACCAGTGTAACTACTGAAAAAGTCAAACCCTGGAGATGCAGCATGACTAGAGCAGGGTATTAACCCTGATTTCGTACAAATATGTCTAAAGCACCAAGTTTGGAAATCATCATCAACCAAAGTCAGCATTTAATGTCTGGTCAGAATCTAAATTCTGTTAACTTATTCTTTCATCAGATAATCCCTGATTTTTTTTAGACTTGTCTAGACTAACTTTACTGCGACACAGTGCTTATTCAGCTACTTGTGTTTAGACAAAATAACATTTGAGAGTCTGGCTTCTTCTGTTCAATGAAAAAGATTAGGTAGAATGAGACGTGCATAATTTTCAAAATGTTTTGATATCAGCACTACTCTAATAAATTCAAATGATACCCACCCTTAACGTTACCAGTCTATTGACGGAAACAAAAACGAGAAGTCTCCAGCCCTGCAATTGAGGATTCTTTCTTATTAATCATTTGTTTCATAAAATTGCTTAATAGATGAAAAATGGAGAGACAACTTTGCTTATTCTCATTCTGCATGTTAGATTCCACTGCCTTGACTCTCATCGTGCTGGGTTTAAAACTTTTTTTGCAACACTATACAACAAGCCCTGGATGCAAGGCACTCTACCGGTTTTCACCATACGGCAAAGTCTTTGTTCAATCACCAGTTTTTGTGGAATGTGCACTTTCTGTGCTGGCCAGAGTACATGACAGCTAGCTAGCAGACAGTCCTGAGTCCTCTGCTGTGAGCACTTGGCCAGAAACAAAACATTTTTGGTTCTGCTTTCTTGATCTGCATAACATTAATGCAAGAAATAATGATAAAATAAAATTTAAAAAAATGTATAGATGTTACCAATTATTTTGAGATTTTACAATGTAACATCAGGAAAAAAACATTAATAAAATCTTACTTCCCACGTCTTAGCATTTTTAAGACTTTTAAGAGATGGATTTAAGACATTTTAATACCAATTAAGGTAATTACCAATTAAGGCCTTACTTTTACATGAATTAATTAAATGCCTTTTCAGATTTTTGAAGGATCCATGCGAACCCTAGGTCAGCAATGCCCCTGCAAATCCTACGAGAAAACCAATTGTCACATGTTCTTGTAACAAAACAAATAGTTTGGGTGAGCAACGAGGACAGAGGCAATTAAAAGTTGACTAAACTCTGTAAAATGAAGCAAACTTCAAGTAAAGCTGTTTGACTGAATCCAAATGTCTGGACACATACAGACTTAATGGGAGTGTTCCCAGGAAGTCCGGGAGTGCTTAGGGTTGTCTAAATCCACAATTCAACCAGTCCACAGTTCACTTGGGGTGCAGATTTCAGCAGACATCACTGATTTAATAACCCACAATTCATTGCAATAAGGACGTGACAAGTTTTTTTTCAACTGCCTAAAAAAACAACAACATATGACTATGTTGTGTAAAATAGTTACTGATAGTTAGGCCTATTAAAATGCTACTTGGATTGTGTAGGCCAGATGTAATATTCATCCACATCATGATACAGAAATATGTACAAGTACAGGCTGTACAGGAAATGAAAATGCTTTTTATTATTGCATTCCATCAGGCTGTGCAGTGTAATAGGCTAAAACATAAAAGAAGGTCCTCTAATGAAAGTCATACTCAATTTATTGAGTTATGTTCCTGTCCTTATTTACCAACAGGTAGACCAGCAGGTGCACGGAGTAAGTTGCCATAGTAACTGATTCAGGGTTTCGCTGAGCTGGCTTTCTGAAACGGAAAACTCAGAGTTTCCCTCATCTCAGGCTCAACATACTCAGAGTTTTCACTAATCCTGCTTTCTGAAATAGGGCCCTGGTCTGACTTGGTCCAATCATTCATCTCACCCAAATCATATTCATAATTGGCATAACAGTCATAGTGTGTCTACCTGCCTTTCGGTATTTAAAGTGCATTGGACAGTATGAGGACTTTTGGGAAGCAACGCGTCTCCCCATACATGCTAGATGGACTGCTGTGGTCATGAAATGTAATGCTCAATCTTTTCGAGAATTACAAATATTTCCTTCTTTTATTTCCATACATATATTCACTGAAGGACAGATATTGACGATGAGGTCAAACAGACCTGAAAGATGGGACTACTTACATATAATGAGCTGCATGTGTTGTTCCTGTAGCAGTAATCTCAATCTACTCATGCCCATTTATTCTCTGTTTACCACTAGTGGGAGTAAAGTCAACACACGTAAAGTCTGAGTTCAAAGGGTGGTGCCAGAACAAAAGATCACTTACGCGATTGTTTTCCGCTGCCCACAGAAGGAGCACCTTTGGTTGGTCTTTGAGACTTTCTTCTTTTTCTAGATACCACTCCTCACTGCGGTCCCCCTCCTCCTCGTCCCCCTCTTCCTCCTCATCTTTGCTTCCAGTCCAAAGGCTGCTGGCCCCTCGGGGGATCAAGTGTCCATGTGAATTAAGAAGCTCAAGCTGGTTGAAATCTTCAGGAAACTCCATCACTTGCTGTTTTTGTCAGAATCCTAGCCATAGGAAAAATAAAACAGAATTAGACAGACATAATAGCCTCACTAACTGAGAAGAAATGAAAATCAGAGATGGAGATGGAGATGGTATGACAGAATGTTGAAAACAACATTTTAGAGGAATGTTAATGTTTGATACTTTTACTTGTAGTAACCTTGGATTCCTTGATTTCAATGTATTATTTGATTTTTTCTGTCAAGTGTCTTGTGACAGTCAAGGCATTTTAAACTTTCACACTGCCCCTGAAAAGCTGAACTGCCTTAAGATTTCTTCAGTTGTCATTTGTTACTTAGATTCTGAATATAGTCAGAATAGTCTCCTCTTAAATTCTAGCGTTAAACTTGAATTACTGCCCCTGAGTTGTACACATCCGCACACCAGTCAAGTTTCTCCATGTCTGTGAAAACATGGATTCTTCACATCCACTGATCCCCTGACAACACAGAAGATCCATACAATCAGCACAGTTTTAAGGTGGGCACCAAAGATGGGTGTCACCAATTCAGTATTTGACCAAATATTTACCCTTGTGTTGAGTAATGGCCAGAAAAATGTTTTATGCAGAACATTATGATGTCACAGTGAAGTTGACCTTTAACCTTTTGGATATAAAATTTCATCACTTCATTATTATTTCCTCTTAGACATTTGTTTTTTGTCATAATTAGCATGTGAATTCTTGAGTTATGGCCAAAAACATATTTTTTGTGAGGTCACAGTGATCTTGACCTTGGACCACAAAATTCAAATCAGTTTATTCTTCAGGCCAAGAGGCCGTTTTTGCCAAATTTGAAGAAATTGCCTCAAGCTGTTCTTGAAATATTGCGTTCACGAGAATACGATAGATGCATGGTCACATGGCCCTTGACCTCTGACCACTAAAGACTAATCAGTTTAGTGTCGAGTCCAAGTGGTCATTTGTGCCAAATCTGAAGAAAGTAAGCTTCCCTCCAAATAACAAACAAATAACCAAACTTGGCTTTTTTCCTCTGCCTGCACATCTGTTGTTACTGTATGACTAATTTTTTTGTGTGTTATCGTGTTAGAAAATTGTCAAGCTGAAACGAATAGTCGCTAAATTAACATTGTTGACACCCCCCACCCCACTCACCTTGTCTGTGCCGGCGAGTACCGCACCATCTCCACGGACTATCACATCCAGACGGTCCCGGTGTTTCTTCCGCAGGCTCCGCTTCACTCAGCTTCACTCAGCTGCCCAATATACCCGCTGCTTCTTCCCACATTAACCTGAATAACAAACCAGGGCTCGGTGCTCCGGTTGGATCCAAACGGAGAGCTGGGGCTAACGTTACCTGGGAAGCTAGCGGAGGCTAACTGGCTGTGTTAGCAGCTGAGTGAAGTGGAGCATGAGGAGGAAGCACCAGTTAGCCCCGCTTTCACTAGAGGCAGATTCACTCGCCACACGGACGAGGAAATAAAACCTAAACAGCCAACTTAGTTTAGCAGTTAGCAATGTCTTTCACTCACTCTCGGTCTCTGCTGTGTTTAGCTATTTTCCTGCTTTCCTGTTAGTGTTAGCACTACTCGGCTGCCACGCTAACGCTCCAACTCCAACTGAGCCGGGAGCCGGGCTCACGGTCTCACGGAGAAGAGTTGGAACGTTAACATGGCAGTCCATTAGTACTGACGTCCCCATGCTTCTCCGCCAGGCTGAGCTCGCCGGAGCCGAGAAGCGTGGGGATGTTAGCGTTAGCACTAGTCGGCAGCCATGCTAACGTTCCAGGAGCCTGCTTCTCGGCTCCGGCGAGCTCTAGCGTGGGGACGTTAGTGTTAGCACTAGTCAGCTGCCATAATAACGTTCCGGGAGCCTGCTTAAGCATGGGGACATTAGCGTTAGCACTAGTTGGCTGCCATGCTAACGTTCCAACTCTTCTCCGGGCTCACGGAGAAGAGAGGAATGTTAGTGTTAGCTCCCAGAGTTAGCACTGGAGCTACTACGGCTACTGGAGTAGCTTGCAGCTATGGAGCGCTTCTACCAGCTCTTCTAGTCACTGAGCCTCACCTCCATTTCAGCAAATATATTACATTTATTACAGGTACCATCATCATTGAAGTAGGCAAGGGAATAGCTAAACACAGCCGCCAGGCTGCCCGCCGGGCTACATTTTACAATGCTAATTGCAAATGTTAGCTAGGCTGCCAGGCTACTCACCTAACACAACCGAAACGCCTGACCCATTGCTGGGACCGAGCCGCTAATAACTCAAGCTCTGGACATTAACCCATGCTATGATTGTAACATTAAATTTTCATTCACATGAACGTACATGAACGCGCAGCCGGACCGGCTTGTAAACAATGGGCTGGAGATCAACACAGAGAGAGGGTGTGTGAGGTCATGCTATACTCCAGATGAAATTACACCTCTAGTTCTTCACATAGCAATTTTTTAATTCCTTCAATCTAGAAATGATGAATTTCAATTATTGCACCTTTAAAGTTTTCTGTTGTTGTTGTTGTTGTTTTTTCTTCTCTTTCTGCTTCTTCTCTCCGTTTTATATGATTGTGAATAGAAACAAGTGATAATGTTGCCTTAGGTGTTGAGAAATTGTGATGGACATTTTGTAATACGTTCTGACATGTTATAGACCACATGATAAAAGAGGAACATAACGACATAACAGCTGTATTAAAATCAAATATAATAAAATAATAATTAAGATTATTAGAAAATTAAAATATCTATTAGCTGCAGCCATAAAATGCAACCCTGGAATCTTGCTCTGACTTTTATTTCCTATTTTGTCTGGTAACGTTACGAACAAACAAACAATTGTTGATTATTAGTCACAAGAAACGCATTGTCTTATATTTTTTCCATTTAAATACATGAAATTACATCAACTAAAAAAAAGTAGTAGTACTTAGTAAAAAAAAAAAAAGCAGTATGCTACGATAGAGTTCAACAGCAACACACACTGAAGTCTCCAATGTTACACCAAAGTTAAATAACCTTATGATATAAATAGCCGTAATTACCTTCAGGCAGACGTTAACTGTTGATGTAGAATAGTAAAGTAGTAACGTTAGTAATAGTTTTAGCTAACCGAGCTGTGTACCTAATGAACTGGGAACTGTGTATAAAGTACTGTAGCCATGCACGAGCACATAAACATACAACAACCTTTTCTTGCATTTAACGAATTTAGCCGCTGTAGTTACCGTTAAACACACAGGATTGTTCATTCAGTTGTTCTGTGCTCGAACTAATAGGACCGGTGAAGCTAGCGTTTTCTGTTCATGTTACCATTAGCCTCCGTACACCGTGTATATGTTAGACAGTTACTTTACATGTAACTATTGAATCTAACATTTATAGTGTCACAACAACAGATACTCTTTGTATTCAAGACAGTTAAATGCTAAAAGGAATAAAAGCTACAACGCTTCAAGTCTCACCTTCCTGATGTGCGAGTTCAAAACAAACCACAGGTCTTCTTCTCCTTTTGTAATTCCGGCAGCCTGCATGCTTTGCCGCACACTGCCGCCTCTCACAGGTCGGGATTATATTGCAGATCAAAGAGGTGGTATTTCGGTCCTGTGGTAGGGAGGGATTCAAGGACAGATTTCATGCTCTTTGACTGATTGACGGTGGATTATTCAGGCTCTACATTGTCACTGTGACCAGGTGTGATGATTCAGAATAAAGCCTCACACATTTAAACACACATTTAAATGGTTGTATTTAGTATTTGTTTTACTGCAGATTTTTTAAGAAAACAGGCGGGTTTGGAGGGCATGTTTTCTTTGAAAATCACCAAAATTACATCGTTTATCGTTGCCAGAAACTGTAAAAACAAAAATGGTTATTGTTGGATTTCAAATTTCCAAATGTCTGGACACATCATGTGTGACAACTACTTCTGTAGTGACATTTCATCAAAATCACTTTATTCTAAGTCTAATTTAAAATTTAGCCCAAAGTGTTTATAGTAATTAACCAGCATGGATGACAAGAGTGAAAAACCAGGGTTTTTTTCAACTCCAGGATTTTATCTTCAACTTTAAATTTTTATCTGTCAAACATCAAAGGGGAAGTTTTAAAAATCTAACAACTAATTTATGGCGGAGGGAGGGTCATGCATTTTCTGCCAGTCACTCAGGGAGGCTCAAGGAAAAATATTTGTAGCTTCAGGGAGGGCTGAAAACAACAACAACAAAAGCGAAACAAAGTCACACCCCAGCCACCCCCCTCCTCTGACAGGTAAATTTTCAATTCATACTACATACAAACAACATACACAATTAAAATTAAGAAAAAAGAAAAAAAAAGACAACAATACACAATAAAACAGTGATGTACAGAAAATATAAGAGTTGCACACAAGTGTACAGGCATGATCGCCAGTGACTCCACATCTTAGATGTGAACCTGACTGAGCTGAGTGCTGGGTTAATTAAGCATGAAATAAAACAATTTAATGAGTTAGATACTCTACATTATGAATCTATACATCAGATTCTGTATCACTGCAGCACAGGTAGGGACCCCAACACTAGCAAACATATGACTTGCACTGCAGCTTCTTGGACCTTTAAGCAGCAACCTCATACGATCATTGTAAGCCACAGTGAGTCTCTGCATGCTGCTTTTCTTGTACCGACACCACAGGCGGGCAGTATAAAGACAGTAAAAGGGCAGTATAAAGTGATGTACAGAATGCCTTAAACAAAGAGCAGTCCCTTACATATTTCTCTTGATAATAGATTTATACTGAGGTGCACCAGTGATTGCTCTCTCTTCCATGTTGCTCTTTAGCGCCCTTCTCAGCTGCCTCAGAAAGCCAGTGTCAAACCTGCTCCTCACTGGGATATGTTTTGTCAAAAGTATTTGTTACCTACCGTGACTTCAAAAACTGTGTCCAAAAACCATCCAGCTGCTCCTGACCTGTCACCCTACAAGCCACAGTCGACTGTAGTGAAGACACATAGGTTATGTAGTTCTTTACCAAATTATCCTTCAAGAACACTGGCCATAACTTCTCAGGGTTGCTCACACCTTGTTCTTCAGCTTTAGTTTTGGTACTCCAGTCCTACTTCTACCTTTTGTTTCCATCTATCAGTTCATCTATCTGAACTTAACAAATCATAAGAGATGCTTGGCAGAAAATTGTGTTGCAAGGGAAGATAGAGTCGGCCATATCAGATGGCCATGTCCTATCTTGTATTGTTAGTGAAAGTGAAAAATAATTTGTGGATCCACACTGTGATTTAGATCCACTCCAAAATATTATGGGTTCTAACATGGCCCATACACCCTTCCACCAAGTTTCATGAAAACCAGGCCAGGAGTTTTTCCACAATTCTGCTGACAGACGGAAAAACAAACCCAACATATTCTCACTCCCATCTCATCACATGTCGATGCTTGTTCAGTGGACTTTTGACGTCTACATGTGACGCGCTTGGTATCCTGGGTGCATCTGTTGTTGATGCTGTTCGACACTGTGTCAATTTGTGCCTGTTACATGTATGTGTCTTTTCAAAATACACTCCCATCTCTGTGGTCTGTGGTTGACCTTTAAATTGGATTAAGTTACTAACTTAAATCACTGACAGGAAGAGTTATATGCATGATATGACATTTATGACATGAAATATGAAGAAGCAGCAGGTATCACAGGCGGAGCTGAAGGTGAGTCATTTTAGCACATAAAACCTGCTGTAGGCCTATCTGGCTCAGTTTTAAAGCTACAGTGAAGACACATGTATCATTGTGGCGGCAGTAGCTCAGTCCATAGGGACTTGGTTTGGAACCAGAGGGTCATCTGTTCAAGTCCCCGTCTGGTAGCTGGAGAGGTGCCAGTTCACCTCCTGGGCACTGACGAGGTGCCCTTGCGCAAGGAACCCCCAGCCACTCGGAGCGCTTGTCATGGGCAGCCCCACTCTGACATCTCTCCACTTAGTGCATGTATAGGTCCTGTTTGTGCATGTGTGTGTTCGGACCTGTGTGTAATTGACAAACAGAGTGAAAAAATTGAATTTCCCCTCAAGGATTAATAAAATTTAAAATAAAAATAAAAAATTAAATCATATCAAACTAGAGAACTTGAGGCATCCATTGATACCAACACTGTTATGCTACGTCGTTGGAAAGGAGGCCAAATAATGCCCCAAAGTTACGCTAAATTTTGGTGAGGAATATTGCCATTTTCAAAATGGTGTGATTAAATATTTCTGCATACTGGGGTCCCTAAACAGTCTTGAAATTTTATAAATCAAGTATGTCTGGAAAAATGAGAGTTGACAGCCATACACTCTTTACACTATTTCAGTTCTGCACACAAATCACCCTTCCCTCCACCCTATAGGGACTTTCCAGCCCCTTACGTTACGTTACGGAGGATAATATGTGGTTTGGAACACTGTACTGACATCTCAGACACTCCAAGTCAACTTTGATTGATTTCAAACCCGCTGCACAGTTTTGACATTAACTTTTTCAAACATACAGAGAAATCACAATGTAGTAATAATTGGATCTGTTCATTTTTACATTTTGTAAGGCAAAGTTTTGTTCACACAGTGTTTATATTGACCATCTGTCTCTGCCTAACAGCTGGAGTGTAGTTCAAGGTGTAAGATAAATCATCCACAAATAATCTAGATCTATTTATAGCCATCATACTACACAAGATGCAAAAGTTTTCCAAACATCTCCTTTCAAAACTTATGTTATTTCATCTTAGCAGCCTTCACTATAACCATTTAGATACATTACATGTCCCTGTATGATTATTAGAGCTTTGGCAGTTGTTCAGCTGCTGAGCACCCTTGAACCTGATTAGATTCAGAGGCAAAACAGAAACACATAAAAATCGAAGTGGCAGAAACCAATGAAACCTTTTGAAGACCATACAAAAGCTTTTTTAAGGGCTCGGAAGGAAAAGGACAACTTGAATATCCAAAATGCATTTAATCCATTCGCATTACCGTCCAGAAAAGACATCACAAATTAGTCACTGCAAGAGCCACATCTCCTGCCTCAGCTGGAAAGGAGCATGATAGTAAAGTAAGTGCAGCGTCTCTGTCTATTCATTATAGTTATCAGTTAGAATGGTAAAACCTTAACTAAAACAGCATCTATGGAGCTTCATTACAGCTGTAATGATACTGCTGACGGATGGTCACTGCACAAACCCAATATTAATGTATGTTATAACAGTGTGCTCAGTTGTTGGAGACAAATGCTACAGAAATCAGATGGCCACTTATGTTGGGCCATTTTCCTTCAGCTCATTAAGGGATCTCTGTAAACAGCAGTCTGTCGATACACCGTTTTCTTGTGACAAAACTTTAGGTCTATTATGGAATAACAGCTTTGGGGAAAAAGGAACATATGAAGTACTGAAATGTCATGAGGAAGTATATTTATGTGTTAATCTTGAGTCTAAGATGTCATGGAGCTCTTATAGAGGAATAATCAATGATTCTGAGATGTAGCAGGAGGTAGAAAATATGTTTCTTCATGCTGAAAGAGGTCTTGTTGCTTATTGGTGCTCAAGACCGATGTTTTTGATGTTCCAAAAAATTGAATGCTGTGGTGCTCCCTTGTTAGTTTTTAAATACCATAAGAAACACATCATTTTAAGAAGAATAATGATAATCTTTTTTTACAGGATTTTTTTTAAAAACCAAACTTAAACAAAAAAGATATAGCGTGGTATTTGGTGAGCCTTAAGCACATTTTTGTTGCCTTCACACAGAGCCAATCTAGCTCTTTCCCACTGTTCCCAGTCTTTGTGTTAAGATTAGTTTACTGGCTGCTGGTTATAGCTTGATACTTTGTCTACGAACATGAGAAAGGGAATAAAAGTATTTTCCCAAAATGTCTATTTATTGCTGTCATATTTGATGAAACTGTCATCATATCTTTACAGTAATCCATGAGACAAATAATCTGTGGAAAAAAAAGATCATGTTCCTCTGCTTCCTCATACTGCTCCTCATGGCATTTACAAGAGTCCACTGTGGCTGAACCAAAACAACTAAATATGAATCAAGATTCTTTCACTGCATTGCCTATTTCTCACCTCAGTTGTTTCAGAAATAATCCAATATCACAAATCACAATTTGCCTCACAGGGCTTTACAGCATACAACATCCCTCTGTCCTTAGGACCCTCGCAGCGGATAAGGAAAAACTCCCCCCAAAAAAACCTTTAACGGGGGGAAAAATGGATTGCATTTAAGTGTACTGTTTAGCTGTAAAATAAGAACCGGCCAGTACATTGGAAACAGCTGAGTCAAAACCAAGCACCGCCCACCAGTCAGACAACACATTAGAAATGACGTGCGAGGTACCCTGGGTGTGTTGATTGTTGATGTTCTGCGACGCCGTGTCAACTTCTGCCTGTAACATGCATTGTCTGTTTTCAAAATACACTTCTGTTTTCACAGGAAATGTACAGTTTGCATACAGTCTCTTTCAAAATAAACGCACTATGTCAGTACAACACCCGAAGTTGAAGTTTTTCTTTTTCTTTCAACCACAAACGCACATGGTTATCAAATAAATGAATTCCACTATTGTAACTTAAAAGACATAAAGAGACAATCTGGGTAAAACCAAGTGAAAGACACTCAAGTAACATCAGGGTAACTTCTTTGATAAAAGTAAGTTTAAAGATGATACTGATTCAGCCAGCCTTATTTGATAAATTCTTGATTTGATAAATAATTTGTCAAAGTTTTATCAAAATTCATTTTATGATTTCTGAGATATTGTATTTGATGGATAGGCCTACAGACTGATCCCAGAATCACTCTTGTGGGGACAACTAGGGGCTCATTTTGCGAAATAGTTGATGTCATGTCATCAATCACCAGTCAACATATGTAAAGACTATGCCAACATGTTACCATAAACCTAAGAGGCAGGTCAGAAAGTACATGTAAATGACTGCAGATTTGGTGTTGCATAAATATAAAAAATACTGAATTATTGATATCATTAGTGAACAACTGGTCCCCATGTCCTCACACTTTCCACGCTTCCTTTTGTCATCATCCATCATGTAAGCATGGATTAAGATACCGGGTATGTGTGTCAACGGATCTCACACTATTATATTCATGGCTTTTGTGTGAATTTTTCACTTGACATGGTTTTAAGTTATGACTCAGTTGGTGATGAGAAATGATAATCAGTGATGAATCTGGAGCTCTTAAGTGGTTCTAAATAATACATTTCATTCTCCACATCATATTCAAAGAAAAGAAACAATTTTCATATCTTGTTAAAGCCCAGCAAATTTGCAGAATTTGACTTAGATAATAGGCTCATAAAATGTCTATTAAAATATATTTGTATTGAAAAGATTGAGTTCAAGGCTGTATTTCAATCGATCATAGGCTATTTACGGGATATTGTCACAATTAACACTCTTCAGTTGTTATGAAATTCTGATTGCAGTTCCCCTTTACCCACCAGATTATCAGTACACAAATGTTTCACTCAAATCAAGTAACAGCAAAAATAATTTCATGGTTCCTGTAGTACAAAAAGTGATTAAATAAGTTATCAACGTGAAGAAATAATGTCTCTCTTTAATTTTCTATCAAAAGGAGCAGAACCACCGTGCTGGAAGCTGCTGTCAGTTTGGCTGCTTTAAAGCAGATATCTGTCTCTTCAAACAGCTGCCATCTGTTCCTTCACTAATGAATGTGAAAATCAACAAGTTGTACTGCACAATAAATGTTTGTTGTTAATGTTTGTGCAAGAGATATTGAGTATTAAGAGTGATAAAACCCAAGCTTTTAAAGTGGCTTTATTGGGTGGACGCTGCTAACAAGGAAATTTGTTTGCGAAAGGTACTCAAGTGCAGCACAGCTGCTCTGTCAGGGCTGGATCAATCCTTTTATTGATCCTGGGGCAACAATTAGTGGAGGGTCATTTTCTAACTGACTCCTTATTAGAAACAGAAATAGAGAGAACTTTATTTATTGCAGAAGGGGAATTCAGCTGTCCAGCAGCTCATAAAAGACAAAAAACAATAACCACACTTGCCCTCATCAACAACAGTAACATAGTGGTATTAAAATAGACATAATATAAAATAAGTTAAATTATTACTCCCACTTCCTATGCATTGTGTATGTACAGAAGAGAGTGGATACCCAATCCAAGCCCAATAGGACCCAATGGGACCCAACAGGTTGGGCCAGGTTCAAATAAATATTTAATATGATTAAATAATTGAACAGAACTGATGTTCAGGTTCAGGTCGTGTTCAGCCTTTGACGGACCTGCTGTCTGTTGAGGGCTACTTCTTGTTGGAGTATGTTATTTACATGACAACACGAGCACAACACACAGGTTATTTCAATACTCATAGAAGTTAACATTGGCTAGCTAACGATGGATGGTGTCAACCAAATTATGTCATCACCCCACCTGAAGCTCAGTGTACCTGCTTGGGGCATTCTGGCCTTTCAGCAAGCAGCAGCAACCAAAACTTTAACATTGCTGGAGGACTGATCGAACAGAGGAGGACAGCACAAAAGCCAGCAGCTTAAAAATACATTAGCTGCTACTGGAATAGCACACCCAAATCTCTGACCAAACTGTCAGCTGTCCAGTTGCATTGTGGGCAGTGCAGGTGCCAGGTTTTGACAACGATGAGTGTGGAATATAAAAGACAATATCTCTGCTGCAGCAAATTTAATCCTTTTTAAAACTGTCCATCAAGAGTCTGACTATGTCGTAAGAATGCATTGCAGACGTACTAGCTACTTCATTGGTGCATATGGGATTGCCAAACAAATCCGAGTAGGTATAGCTGCAGCTGTGACTCACTCAACTGCTCAATGACTCACCCATCATCAGTCCGAGATCAATCCCTTTTGTGTCCTGGAAGCAAAAGCCCTGAAGAAATTGTTAAGTTAGTGTTGAGCTAGCTTTGAAGTGTTTGATTAAAAAACTGTTAGAAATCTGACAACCTGCCAGCAGGCCCTTCTAACCTATCACTGAAAAGCTACACTCCACACAGTGCTATTATTGCTGCCCGTTTCAAGACAAAACCACCACAGCAGGCTCAATAAACACTTCTGTCAGACAAACAAATAATGAACAAACAATTATTACTTACCTATGAAGTAATACACTCTCAGGTGTAGATGATCTAAAGCCAGCAAGATATTTAGTCCACTCCAAACACATTATTACATCCATAGATATGCGTGAACTCCTGTCACATTGTTTCAAATGTTTAAATCTCTCCACATATGATTCAAAATTTCTCTGTCCTGCACGTGCAGTGTATCTTAAAATGGAGGTGAGCATCTGTGCTTTCTGCTGAGACCTCCCTTGAGCCAATAGAAGCTTGAAGTGCTGATGCTATGGCCTGATAGCCAACCAGGTCCTGAGCTTAAGGAATCACTGATATTTCCTGTAGTTTCAAGCTTGTTAAAGCACCAGCGATTGGCCATATGTTCCAGAGGCTTATTGGCCTTGTAGTAAATGACACTCCTGACCTCCAGAGGAAATTTAAACTGTTATAAATGTACAGAAATGATAAATGGCTCCTATGTTGTCGTAAGGGGAAAAAATACCTTATCGATTTAGGTTTTCTAGAAGTGTTTTTGTATACATCATGCACCTAATGAGACAATTCTTTCTATGTTGATTAGTTTGTAACTCATATTCAGTAGCATTGTTTTACCTTCTATTTTAAAAAGAGCCAGGACATAACCTTAGAAAATCTTGGAAAACTAATGTTTTCTGTCACATTATCTACTTTCAGTTTAGACTATATGAGGCTTCATGACATGGACCCATTGTGTTTTCCAGCTATAACGTCTTTATTCTAGTTTCCTGCAGCACCTTTTTTAAAGAAAATATTCAGACGAAGATAAAAACCCCAAACAAAAAAACCCTTTTATGTCAGTGTGTTGCAACTTATATAACACAATGACTAAAGCACTCACAATGATTCTGATTCTTGGAGATAAAACTTCAGCTCTAGACCATGCATTAGCGTGTACTAAAAATGGAACAAGAATAGCTTTCAGCTCACTTTGGGTAATGCCTTGGGGAGGCATTTCAAGTGAACAGAGATGAATTTTACGGGACCTTTTAAAAGAGAGACTGTTAAGCAGTGGTGTAGTGGAGGGTATATGCAGCTACATGCAGATATGCCCACCTCTTTTTCTGTCTGTTTACAATATACCCATCCATCAACCAGAGAGCCATTGTAATATACAGTACAGGCCAAAAGTTTGGACACACCTTCTCATTCAATGCGTTTTCTTTATTTTCATGATTATTTACATTGTAGATTCTCACTGAAGGCATCAAAACTATGAATGAACACATGTGGAGTTATGTACTTAACAAAAAAAGGTGAAATAACTGAAAACATGTTTTATATTCTAGTTTCTTCAAAATAGCCACCCTTTGCTCTGATTACTGCTTTGCACACTCTTGGCATTCTCTCCATGAGCTTCAAGAGGTAGTCACCTGAAATGGTTTTCCAACAGTCTTGAAGGAGTTCCCAGAGGTGTTTAGCACTTGTTGGCCCCTTTGCCTTCACTCTGCGGTCCAGCTCACCCCAAACCATCTCGACTGGGTTCAGGTCCGGTGACTGTGGAGGCCAGGTCATCTGCCGCAGCACTCCATCACTCTCCTTCTTGGTCAAATAGCCCTTACACAGCCTGGAGGTGTGTTTGGGGTCATTGTCCTGTTGAAAAATAAATGATCGTCCAACTAAACGCAAACCGGATGGGATGGCATGTCGCTGCAGGATGCTGTGGTAGCCATGCTGGTTCAGTGTGCCTTCAATTTTGAATAAATCCCCAACAGTGTCACCAGCAAAACACCCCCACACCATCACACCTCCTCCTCCATGCTTCACAGTGGGAACCAGGCATGTGGAATCCATCCGTTCACCTTTTCTGCGTCTCACAAAGACACGGCGGTTGGAACCAAAGATCTCAAATTTGGACTCATCAGACCAAAGCACAGATTTCCACTGGTCTAATGTCCATTCCTTGTGTTTCTTGGCCCAAACAAATCTCTTCTGCTTGTTGCCTCTCCTTAGCAGTGGTTTCCTAGCAGCTATTTGACCATGAAGGCCTGATTGGCGCAGTCTCCTCTTAACAGTTGTTCTAGAGATGGGTCTGCTGCTAGAACTCTGTGTGGCATTCATCTGGTCTCTGATCTGAGCTGCTGTTAACTTGCGATTTCTGAGGCTGGTGACTCGGATGAACTTATCCTCAGAAGCAGAGGTGACTCTTGGTCTTCCTTTCCTGGGTCGGTCCTCATGTGTGCCAGTTTCGTTGTAGCGCTTGATGGTTTTTGCGACTCCACTTGGGGACACATTTAAAGTTTTTGCAATTTTCCGGACTGACTGACCTTCATTTCTTAAAGTAATGATGGCCACTCATTTTTCTTTAGTTAGCTGATTGGTTCTTGCCATAATATGAATTTTAACAGTTGTCCAATAGGGTTGTCGGCTGTGTATTAACCTGACTTCTGCACAACACAACTGATGGTCCCAACCCCATTGATAAAGCAAGAAATTCCACTAATTAACCCTGATAAGGCACACCTGTGAAGTGGAAACCATTTCAGGTGACTACCTCTTGAAGCTCATGGAGAGAATGCCAAGAGTGTGCAAAGCAGTAATCAGAGCAAAGGGTGGCTATTTTGAAGAAACTAGAATATAAAACATGTTTTCAGTTATTTCACCTTTTTTTGTTAAGTACATAACTCCACGTGTTCATTCATAGTTTTGATGCCTTCAGTGAGAATCTACAATGTAAATAGTCATGAAAATAAAGAAAACGCATTGAATGAGAAGGTGTGTCCAAACTTTTGGCCTGTACTGTATAAGAGAGTATATGCACTTCCTCCTCAGTAACCCACCCATCTTTAGTACACTCAACTCATCCACTACCACTACATCACTGCAAGGTTAGAATGAAGGTGCAAGAGTTGCACCTCTTATTTATGAGGAAAGTCACATCTTCACGTAAAAAATATCAAAGTAAATGGATAAAGTGAATTATTGCTACATTTTGCGTCATATTTAGTCACTACAAGTCCTTTTGTAGCAGAGTTCAAGGAACCGCCATGTTGGTAGGCTTGCCTTGTACTGGTGGTTGGCGTGATTTGTACAGAATGTGACTGCAGGTATACATGTCTCACAATTAATCAGATCACCACAAACTAATTATAACACAGTGAATCCGGAGCTCTGAGGCCCCCTGCAGTCCCTTGGCGGTTATCCGGCTCTTTGCCCAGTTGGTAACAACTTCCTATCACTGTACTTCAATGTGTGTCTACCTGATGACTCAAACACAGAGACAGGCACAACAAGGACAGGGTGTGGGGGAAACACTCTCACACACACTGTTTTATTGTGATCCAAAAGGCTGCTTATACCAGTAGGGGAACTAATTTGGTTTTCTCTGACCAAAGCAGACTACAAAACACTCCAGCGGTTCAGTCTTAATCCATTCAGATGGAGGGCAACTGACTTTCTAAACAGCAGACAATCATCACAGCACTCTGCTCACACCCTGCATGCTAGACGGAGTCAGATTAAGTTCAGGTGTGCAAATCAGTAAGAGTCGACAGCAAGAGGAGGGATGCCTCTTCACTGGAAATCACACAAGCTCCAGTCTCAATGTCTGTCCTCGACTCAACTTACTTTTCTTTGAAGTGCTCATGTTGCAAACACCCACACCAAAAATAACAAATAAACCAAACAAGCAATTTAACAAGAAAAAGAAAGATAAAAGTTGGTCTTTTGTGTGTTTGTTTGTTTGTGTGTGTGTGTGTGTGTGTGCATGCGCACTGACTTTGATCTGTGTGTGCTGCTTTTGTTTCACGTGATTTGACATCCTTTGAGGCCTCGCATGCCCCTGACACATGGTGATGTGTGGATTGCTGTTATCTGGATAATGGCCAGCTGCTTCTTCCTCCCCCATGCAATACCAAAAACGCCCAACTGTTCCATGATGCATACACATACATTTGAATAAGGAGAGATCCAGTTAAAGTGTTTAATGATATTTAATGAGGCTGGCAATGGAGAAAGTCTTGATTAGACCCCATTGATGTGATGAATAGCAGAAATTCACCTAAAGGCAAAAATGTGATTCATCACTGGTGTGTGTTTATTTCAAACAAACAGAAGCCCTTGTTACATAGAGATGCTACAGTGAGGCTACGAAGTCCCTTCTTCATGCCTCCTTTGCATTTTTACACAGAACCAAACGACTGAGGCATCGTGCCACTTTCATTTAACAGCATTCTGGCACCATGGAATCAAAAGAGGTGTGATGGGCATGACATGTAACACAACAGTGTTGGCCTCCAGTGTGACATATTACACACATGTCAGCATGTGCTTTGTAAACAGCAAGGGCACAATACAACAATAACAATCATTTACTGTGTCTGTTATATGGTGGCTGATCTCATCCTCTGCTCAGAGAATAAGGAGCTCCCAGACTTCATGTTTTTTCCAATTTGTGGATATTTTTGGTTGCTCAACAAAAGAGGAAAGGGAAAGAAAAAAGATTGGTATGTATTTTGCTTTCTTGTCCTCTCTCCAACCACAACCAAAACAAACAAAGTGAAGGGAAAAGGCTCCCCCCACCCCTTCTTCCTCTCTCTCTCTCTCTCTCTCTCTCTCTCTCTTCCTCTCTCTCCTCCTCTCTCTCTTCCTCTCTCTCTCTCTTCCTCTCTCTCTCTTCCTCTTCCTCTCTCTCTTCCTCTCTCCCAGGTTTAAATACAGCAGTCAGCGCTGCTGAGTTGCGTTACACAACTTGTTGCTCCTGCTCCGTCATCTCCACAGTGCCACGAGGACGCAGCAGGTGTGCAGCTTGTAGACTGTAATAGAGAAAGTGTGTAACGTAAAGAAAGAAAAGAGAGGATAGTGGTAAAATGAGAGCTGTGTGTGTTTGGTTATGTGTGGTGCTCTGGACATGCAGCCCTGACGCTGCAGCAGCAGCAGCAGCAGCAGCAGCGGGACAGTCACTCAACGACTCCTCACTTCTGGGAGAGGGGATGTTTTCTTACACGGAGCATTTCCTGAACGTTTCGGGGCGGCTGGATAACCGGACCTCTGGATTCTTCCTCCTGGACTTTGACGAGGGGATGCTGGAGGACTGGCGCTCTCTGGCGAGTAAGAAGCGCCGCGGCGGGGAGTCGCAGGACAGGAGGGTCAAGGTGCTGCTGGTGGCCGCGTACTCTCTGATCATTGTGATCTCCCTGTTCGGGAACACGCTGGTGTGCCATGTGGTGATGAAAAACAAGCGCACCCAGTCCGCCACCAGCTTGTTTATTATGAACCTGGCTGTGGCTGATATCTTCATCACTGTCCTCAACACGCCATTCACCCTGGTAGGACCACCTTTCAACTTTAATAGGACATGATTACTGATGGGAATATAGCACAGCCCGGTAGGCCTACACTCCATTATGGGCTGCTCTTTTAATTGGAAAAAAGGCAAACTTTTATTAGGAACGCTAGTGAAATGTTTAAAAATGATTAAAAGTTTTTAATCATAGAATAACAAACATTTATGGGGAAACTTTTTTTTTTTTAATTTACCAGTAACCCCACCACCCATCCTTTCCCCCCTTCACCACTAATTTAACAAATGTGTGCACAAGGCTGCTTTGAGCCACACACCTGCACCGATGCTTGTCTTGTTGTTTTGTGCCGTCAGTGTTGTATTAAGACACCAGAAGATGGCGCCATTTGTGTCATTACAAAGAGAAAGTGTAACTGAGTGTGTGTGTGTGTGTGTGTGTGTGTGTGTGTGTGTGTTTTATTTCATTTCATTTGTTTAAGAGATTCAAAAAATGTAAAAATGGCTCATAACTACATCGGGAAAGATTATATTTTAAATGAATTGATTGAGACACCCTTAATTGCCAAAGACTTTTCTGGTAAGTTAATTTTCTAATCTTTTTTTTTTTAATGAAAGTAGGCTGTCTTTAACCATTTAGCACAAATTGCAAAACGAGTAAGCTTGTGACCCAACTGCTATGTTGGCATTGGTCAACTCAAGTACCAAGCACCACCCACCAGCTGGACAAACTTTCTCAATCTACAGCCAAACAGTAACCTACAGTAAAATATGTTTCTGAAAACATCTGATGTGAAAAATAAGCAATGAAGTAACAGAATCTTGATCATATTTGATCAGCACTGCCTAGTTTGACAATTTGAGCAGTTCATGAGAAGTGATTAAGATGACTGACAGCTGCTACAGACTTGGCTCTGATTGGTTGTTTTTGGTGTGCTGGGGTAGATTCTAGCAAATGCCATTAGAAGCAGTAGGAAGAGGGGGAGGGACATATTTATTTCACAGACTGTCTTGTGTACTTCAAAATATAGAGACAGTTGCTGTGTCTCAAATTGCATACTTCTGTACTTACACTTAATATTTTGAGTGCATAAGTGCGTTCACACTGAGAAGTATGGAAAAATGCAGTGCACTATGAGTACCCGGATGGTGCACTCAAAACGGTCAAGAAGTAGCGTGTGGAACTATGGACACTTCTCGCCCTCAATGGTCACCATCTTGGGTACGTAGCAGTAGGGGAAGGACCACTTTTCAAACTGGATATGGCGGCCGAGGACTGTGCGATGGTGAATGGGGAACTGCCCATTGGTTCGACATCCCATTGTTCCAACCATATTAAACCCATTGTTCCGAAATCATCATGATGCCCTGTGGTTAAGGTCTGGTTAGGTTTAGGCACAAAAACCACTTGGTTAGGGTCAGGAAAAGATCATGGTGTGGGTTAAAATGAAAAAGAAAGTGACAAACACATAAGCCATGAGCCTGCTCCGCCTCAATCCTTTCCCAGCTGACCCAGAGCCGGTCGCGGCGCATCATCAAGGCAGAAATACGCCCGCCGGGAGCTGTTCAGCACTGCGGACTGTCGGACTAATGGGATGTCGGACCAATGGGCTGTCGGACCAATGACATGGATCCGGTGAATGTCACTGCATTGTCGTTATATATGTGTTTTTGCACTAAGCACCATATACTGTTGTTGGGTGTAAGCCAGCAGTATGTTTATTGGGTTAATTTAGCAGTCTGGAATGATTTGGTGCTGCGAACGATAAAGTGATTGCTAATGCTAGTTTGCTAACTAGCTAATATGCGGTCGTCATTTCCGGTAAGTGCACAACAGCTGTGTTTGGTTTGAGACAACGCAACCCTGTCGAAATTTGCACACTCAGCCAATGAGTACAGAGTGCACATAGTATACGACATGGAAGTGTACTAATGAAAGTATGTGATTTGAGACACAGCAAGTGTCTGATCCAAATGAACTCATAAGGAACACACAGGACCTTCATATATATTTTATTGATTCAGAGTGACATGACTGACAGCTGCATTACAGACTCCTCAGCTCTGGGTGGTTGTTTTTATTCAAGTGTGGTAAGGTCATAGTGCGACAAGGCAATAAGGAAGGCAGAGGAGTATATTTGTTTGGCTTTTGTACAGATTACCTATCTCATTTAGTATTGTGTGAATATAGTAACAATTTCACAAAAAATGTATTTTGTTTAATAAGTTACCAACTACAGCTTTAATCAAGAGACAAATAAGAAATAACATATCTATAAATATAATATGTTTAAAGGAGCCCTGAAAACCTTCATAGAGACATGAAAAAACATTTTAAACAATCTCTCAGTGTATAATATTTATGACCTTTAGTGGGAAAAAAATTATCAAGAAAGGAAGCTTAAAAACTGTCAATAATTGTCTATGAAGAAGGGGGCTCGAAAAGCACCCTTCTTAGATGACTTTCTTCAAAAGACAGTCCGGAATATACAGCAAGTATTAAAAGTAATTTAAAAGCTATATGGCAATGTCAGTACAGTAACATGGAAAATACAAGTAATTTGGAAAAATATCACAAAAAGTATCGAGGAAAAATATATATGCAACATACATATTAAAAATCTGAGAGGAAGATTATAAGACTATACAATTTTTCTTCAGGTGAAAAAGTAATACAAATGGTCATTTTGTGGGTAAAGTATTGTTTTCAGTGGTTTTAAGTTTTCATAAAACTCACGGGAACTATACTGAACAGTGTCGGTTAATGTCTTGATGGATGGATGAGGTTGGTAAATAGATACATGATCTCTTGTGTGTGTGTGTGTGTTGTGTGTTCCCTCAGGTCCGGTTCGTGAACAGCACCTGGGTGTTTGGAAGAACGATGTGTCACATTAGTCGCTTTGTGCAGTACTGCTCCCTGCACGTCTCCACGCTCACACTCACTGCCATCGCTCTGGACCGTCGGCAGGTTGGTCTATAAATATCAATGATGCTCATCTGTCCTTGCAGAGCATATAGCTTGATACCACTTAATGTGTGATGTATAGAACACTATGCTGTGAAACTAGCTGCCATTAAGGTGAATTTTGTATTCAGAAGGTGTGGTCCCAATACTCTTGTAATATAGTTTAATTCAATAGTGAGCATGACAGTGAGGGGTTTTTGCCAGCAATTAAGTCCAATTTTATAAAGTTCTGTCCTATAGACAGTGTTGGGAATTCACTAAGAAGAAATTACTGATCTTTGAGGTACATTTACTTTACTTGAGAGTTCCTATCTTCTGCTACACTACACTTCTCCATTACACTGCAGCGATAAATATTGAACCTTCTACTCCACTACATTTATCTGACAGGTATAGCTCCTAGCTACTCTTAAGATGAGGATTTTACATCAAACGAAAACATCTAAGTTTCTAAAATACATTTCTGAAGATCAAACCAGAGGTTCTGTCGTATTCTGAAGCCCCTTTTTATGATGTCTATAAGTTGAAAGCAGCTCCACCAACAACAAAGACTTTTCCCCTCTTCTCAGATGTTTCATTTAAAGTGAAAACAGGCATTTTTTCATCTTTTCCCCGTTGGGTTTCTAAGTGATGTTACTGTGATGATGTTATTCCGTTCCACAGTTTCCACAGTTACTTAAGTTGTTCCACCGTCCACCATTTCCACCACTGGGGATAGTAACTGCAAAGACCTTACATATATACTCTTAGGTAACTGGGGATAGCTACTGATAGCTGCCCAGTGGTTGGCAGACACATTTCCTTTGTGCTGTAAATGGAGCACTCATTTTCCCTGGAGATTATACCCAGTGGCAGACAGAATTGCACAGTGAAAGCGAGACTTATAGGAATCAATCAAAAAACTAATAGTGTCATTACTGGATCAAGTGTTCCAGGAATGATGTTTTTCTGTAGAAGTGGAAGCTAGGGTCTTCCAGGTTCCCCGGTTAAAAGGTCGATGGGATTTTTCATTGGATTTGGGATTATTGCAGATAATAAATTCTGTGATACTTAAACATTTTGTTCAGCAAGAAAATCTTAACAAATGAACACTTCTTTTATGATTTTTGAAGCCTAAATGCAATCACCAGAGGTAAAAAGCTAACATAAAGCTATAAACAACTACACAACAGTCACATGACTTAATGCCTCCACCACAACGAGGTTGTAAAGCCGTGTTCGGGGCGATGACGTTCTGTAATCTCATTTAGCAACATAAAAGCTTCACAATTTACAAATGGGGTATTTTATGTCATATGTGCTCACTTCTGGAGCACTCTATAGCCATGACACTGTACAATCAACATTTACTTCATAGTGATAAGTTAAAGCAAAAACTTGTCTAGTTCACTTTAAATAGCTGGTTTTGTTCAGTATTTCACAAAAATGAGGATTAGAGAAAGAAAAAAAAAATCAGCCCTTTGTTTTTTGTTTTTTATTCTCTCTCTCTCTCTCTCTCTCTCTCTCTCTCATTAATCATCTCAGGATCTCTCAAATTTATCTTGTGAGCCTTTGGAGGGTTCTGACCATAGGTTGGGAGCCACAAGACTAAATTAACTCACTATATAAAACCAGATCCACTTAAATCAACCATAGTAAAATGCTGCTATCATATTGATTGAGTACCAATCTCATAACGTCAGAGTAGTCTCAGCCACAGGGGCATTTCTCTGGAAGGGAAGAAAATACTGACTCTAAACACTGTATTATGAGTTATGACTCAGAAGTACACATTTTTACACAAATTACAGCAATCAGGTGCTAAGGGCTTTTAAAGTACCTTAATCACCTCTGTGATTCACAGCAGTCACATCAGCTGCTGCAGCTCCTATCTCTGGCACTGCATATAAATGGGCCAAATCAGAGAGCCAAGCTACAGTAAATGACTTCCTGGTGTTTAGTTTGCATCTCAGCTCTCCTCACAGTTTGAGAGCCTCTGATAGTTGTATAACCAGTGCAATTGAAAACATGCTGATAAGTTTAGGAAATGGATTTTTTTTAAATGCTGTATTGTAGTCGTCCTTTTTGATAGAAATGCAAGATAAATGGATTATTTTTCAGCTTCTTGAGTTCTCTTGTTGTATCTGAAGACAACAATGAATTCATGACCCACACAAACTTTCTTCCTCCACTCCTTTCACCACAACTGTGCTTGTAGAAAGACACTGACAACACTGTTACGTAAAGTGGAGATACCTGAGACACCCTGCAGGTTACAAGCTGTAATCGTGTTTTACAGCTGTCTGACATTACCATCTCATTCACTGACTTTCCCCTACATGAAACAGTCCAATGCCTGCACAGTGAAAGCTCCCATTGCAAAAAAATGTGTCACCACCGAGCAGTAAGCCCTCATATGATACAGGACACAGGGATTCTCATCGATCATCATTTTGTCTCACTGCTGCAGGAGCAGTGTTTTATGACAGTGATTTATGACTGTTAGCATAGGCATTGTACTGTGGGATTGCTCTTAAGCAAGCAGTGTACATGTTATGAACACTAAAGAGTTCATTTTTGACTGGAAACAGCTGGGCCAAGTTGTTCAGAATGTTTAATTTTGGATCAGAATGACCCATATTTGGAAATCCCATGCTGTCCAGGATCAGCTAATCCATTTCACTTTTGTGACGTTTTTTCAAATCAGCACTGGATTGGATCACCATGATACAAACTTTTCAAAATTACCCAATGAGGGTAATCAGTGCAGTACATGAGACTCCATATCAAAATGTAGGCAGTCTGCCAGCCGTCACACTGCAATTACCACTTATCACCATAGGTGCTGCAAAAGAGAAAGGAACAGAGATTTTTGAAGATTATACTGTACCTTAAAATGATTTTTGTTGTCTTGACAGTTGTTTGGGGGTATTATTTTATTGGAACAACATCCTTTTATTTATTTTTTTAACTTTACTGTACCAAAGGGCTTAATAGCCTAATTACTACTTTATCTACTTTATCAAAGTAACTATTAAATAAATAAAGTGTAAAATAGAAATAAATTTGAGTGACTTAAAAGTTTAATTATATTTTATTTCTGAAATCCACCCTAAATTCACCCTTCTGTTGGGATCAGGGCCCAATCAGAAGTAATCTGATCAAACTTTGAAAATTGGCTGTTCAGAAGAAAGGAAAAAAAAAGATTCTGAAATTGGATAAGATCATATAATCCGAACTTGGTTTAGATCTGGATCAAACCTTAACAGTTTGTGCTATTTAAAACATTTTGGTAGGATTGGGATACATTTGATCCAAAAAATCAGGATTATCCTGATCCCAGAAAAAGACTGGATTCAGAGCAGATTACAGGAACAAAATGTAATAAGTCTTTAAAGTTGTTCATTTATATATACATTTATTTATATTTTGCACAAAATGTGTTTAACCGCTACAGTGATAAAATAGATAAAGTAGACATTAGACTACTTATGAAGCCTTTCAGTAAGGTACATTAAATATATATATATATTTATAGCTGTTAGTATTAAACAAAAAATATTTAAAGTTTCAGTGATGAAGATCTCTGTTTCATTGTCTTCATTTTCTAGACAGATTGGCAGAATAGTTCATGCTCTATATAGTATGGTTCATATCTATCTATCTATCTATCTATCTATCTATATATATATATGTATATATAAAAAAATATAAACCACCATATAAACAGTTATGTACACATTAGCACATGCATCAATCTAAAACTGTGTTAGAATGCGCTGGGGCACAGGTTTTACAAATATAATACATTACCCACTGTTACATGAAGTGTAACAAAGCCTCTGGGGCTTCCATATAAGGGAATTGTTACCCCTGTTGATCACTGTACTGTAGTCCCTAGGCAGATAGCTTATCAAGGGCCACCATAAGTTCAAGAATGTGTTGTCTTTCCCCTTAATTTGGCAAGACTCTGAAAACTTCGTTGTACCATTGTGTAACGGTTGGAGGCTTTACCTGAATCCAATTAAACAATATACATTTCCTAGCTAGCAGAAGAAGCTTATTTAACAGTTTGGACCTCCCAGGGTCTAGTACTCCTGCTATTTTAGATGGCAGGCCCAATAAGTATTGCCCAGGGTCTTTACAAAGCTTGCATTTGAAAATTAAATTCAATTCTTTTGTAACACGAGACCAAAAATGAACAATTCTGGGGCATTCCCAGAAACAATGAATATACTCCAACCTCATTCTTACATGTAATACACATTGGGGACCGACTGGGGTAAATTTGGTCAGCAAATACGGTGTCCTGTGTTGCCTGTGGAGAATCCGGTATTGCATTTCTTTATATTTATTGCCCAAAAAAGTTGAGTGAGAGGATTGAATACATGCATCCCAAAGGTCCATTTCATATTCAGTCTTTAAGTCTTTCTCCCATTTTTTTCAGAACTGTATCAATCTTTTGCTGATCATGGGATAGAAAATAATTCTAAAAATGCAAAATAAAACCTTTTGTACCAGTGAAACGTATGATAGCTTCTTCCATTGGCCCCAACAGGGGCTTATCCTGGGGAATCTTACATTCTGTAAAAATAAAATCACAGACTTGAAAATACATATAAAAATCAACCAGTGAAAAACCATACTTTGTTTCTAGTATTTCTGAGGACAAAAGGATATTACTATCATCAAATATGTCCCCTATAACTCTAATACCCTTGTCATACCAAGATCAAAAAATGGCATTTTGAATACCTGGAGGGAAATTTCTATTATTCCTAATTGGAGTCAGATACGATGGACACTTTCTCCTTTTAAAAAAATGGGACAATGCTTTCCAGACTTTAATTGTATTTGAAATTATCAGATTTTTTGTCAGTCTAGGGTGTGGCTTTCCAATATTTGTGAGCTCTGCTAGTAATGTATGAGGGGCACATTCCCACACTTCAAATGGTTCAGGGCCTCCTTTAAGATAGGAGTGCACCCAATCATAAATAATATGACTATGACAGGGCCAGTTATAATACATAAGATTCGGAAAATCCAATCCAGTCCTTACTAAAATTAATTTTATAGTCTGACAATGATCCAGACTTATTGATAATTGACATTAAAGCTGGTATAGACTCCCGAGGGCTAGAGATAAACAATAACACATCATCTGCATATAAAGCAGTTTTATAAATGGTGTGTCCGATTTTGATCCCTGAAATATTATCATGTGATCTGGTAGCTTCTGCTAATGGTTCAACTGCTAAATTAAAAATCAAAGGTGAAATTGGACCCCCCTGTCTAGTAGACCTACTCAGTGTGAATTCTGCTGATTTCATACCATTAACTATAACACAAGCCCTCGGGGAGTAATACAACAGCTTCACCAATTTAATAATTCCCCACCAAGATCAAAGCTTTCCAGAACACCAAATAGTTAGGACCATTCTATCCTATTGAAAGCCTTTTCGGCATCGAGAGAGATAACAAGGCCTTTGTGTTTACTGTTACTGGAGTACTGGATGATACTGAATAATTTCCTCATATTGTCCTGTGATAGCCTTTTTTTTTTAATAAATCCGGTTTGGTCATCTTTGATTAAAAATGGTAAGTAGCCCTTGAGAAACACTGCCGGTGAATTTATTTATGTCAGACATCCAGAATATAATATTGCAAATGTAAGGGCTTTCATCAGTGGGCCACAGGCTCAGTTACCATTGTGTTACCTCGTTTGATGATAGATAGTGACTTAACAGACATTAATTAAAAAAAAGAAAATACCTTAATTTTAACTTTATCTCTTTATATTAAAGTAGTTTCTAACAATTGCATCCCATCTGCTGTTTCCTATCTTTTCAAATAAAACACTTAAAGTGACCCCCCAGTAGTGTTGTTTTTGGCAGCCTGTTTTAATTTTAGTTTTAGTCTAGTCTTTGTGTTAAACTCTCATTTTAGTTTTTATTAGTTTTAGTCACGTTCATACTCTTTTTTGTCTAGTCAAGTTTTAATCGACTAAAAGTCTGAGCATTTTAGTCTTATTTTAGTCAGAATAATCCATGACTATTTTCGTCTCATTTTAGTTGACGAAAACTGATGACATTTCAGTCTAGTTTTAGTCAATGAAAATTGTATTTTAGTCTCTTTTTAGTAATACAATTCTATTATACCCAGTCAATATAGTATAAGTACCTAGTATAGTATAACCAAACCAAAATTTTCTTTTCTAAATTAGCTCCTATAGTTAGAGCTAAATATATATTTATTTATACAACAGTTAGTTCCGACCGAGTAATTTGATTGGACGAGAGGCATTCCATGAGTGCTGATATAGAGTATAACATCACTGGGACTTGTAACAGTAAAATCACTCCGCTCACAGGTGTTATAGCCTAAGTAAGGGATAATGTATAATGAGCTGGTGAATACTGGGAAAATAACTCCCGACAGGGGAATAGAACCCCGCCGCGCACCCTGCCCTGCCGGCAACGGCTGAATCTCCTTGTCAGGGAAGCGTCCCTAGCAACGCTGGGCTACATAGCAACGGTCATTACACAGTAATATCAGACCTCTGAATGCCGCGACTGACCAATCAGAATACAGCATTTAATAGAGCCGTGTAATAAATATAAATGCAACCGTTAATTAACCAACTGTCACACTCGCTACATTGACACAAACGGACACTATAGCATTACACCAAGAAGATGGATATTTTCCCCAAAATTACATTTGAATTAAATTATGAGAGGTCGTCAGGAGAGGACGAGGAAAAGGAAAGCCAGGACTCTTCTGTGCAGACCTCCAGGTGTGTTTGTGTAACATCAGCCGAGCTCGACAAACTGCAGAGGAGCAAAAATTAAGCGAACATGGTCAGGAATTATCAATGATCATCTGATGAGGCACTGACAAGGATGAGGGAGAGTGGAAGCTGAATGCGGCCATGCCAACATCCAGGTTTGCCAACGTTTCATCAGCCGAACTGGACGAAATTACACAGTTGCAGATCAATGTAAATACAAAGTAGCTTGTGAGTTCCTGGTGTGTGTTCCGCGTTGCCTGGCAAAAGACTGGGGGATCGCGGAGCTACATAACATACTTTTATTTCATTACCTTTTGTTAACATTTCCTTACTCAGCATTGCTGTTTAAGCTGTTGTTGAACTGTTGTATAAAAGCAATATCCCATGAGAGCGAGTGATGTTGTACTGTATATCGTCACACGGCTGTAATCCGTCTGCGCAGTGCGACGCACAGCCTAGGAAACAGAAATACTGCAAAATAATAATAATAACGCGACTAAACATTATAACGTTATTTCATCTCGTCTCGTTTTGGTCAACGAAAATGAAGAGACATTTTAGCAGAGGTTTTATTTTGTAAACCACATTTAGTCTCGTTTTTATTCGTCAACAATATTGCATTATATATTTAATTACAGTTATCGTCACATGACCACCATTTACGTTGCGTCTCGTCTCGTTTTCGTCACGTGATAAAGGTTCGTTGACGACGATATTTAGTCATACTTTTAGTTGACAAAAGCAACACTACCCCCCAGTGGCTATTCTACCTGATTTTTTATATAGCTTGTAGCCTACATTGTGATGTGTGGTTCCATTTAGATCATAGATTAAAGGATTTGGTAATCTAGAAAAGTTTGTATCTGGATTAGGGTGATCCAATTCTATGTTGCTTTAAAAAAGTGGTACAAAACTAAGATGGATTAGCTGATCCTGGACAACAAAATATGGGATTTCCAAACAAATTTGAACAGCTGGGCCCAGGATAATGCAGTCTTTCAGATCAAATGTATCCCAATCCAACTAAAAGGTTTTGAACACATACTAAAAGTTTGATCCAGATCAGAACCAAGACTAGATTACATGATCTAATCTGATTTCATTATCCTTTTCTTTCTTTTGAACAACCCATTTTCAGAATTTGATCCAACCTGATAGCAAAAATCCCATCAGAATACTTCTGAACACCTGGGCCCAGATGGCAAATATGTTCTCACCTCAAAGTGCATTTAATAGCTTTTCTGGAACTTAATCAGATCTCACAATCTCCATAAGCAGATTAACTTTGCTCAGTTATCACTTAAGTTTTGCACTAACAGGACTTCTCGCTTTACATTTGCATAAAAGTTGATCACATTTTTAGTTCCATTTTTATCTTTTATGGGGACAGTTTGTTTTTGTACTACTCAACTCTTCCACAGAAACTCACACATCCATACATTGCTGATGGATTCCAACACTCTATTGTTTCTTTTTGTTAGTTTAGTTTAATTTAAATACATTGTTTATCTCTAGCAAGGGAATTCTTGTCACTCTGCTTGAGCCAGTTTGTAACACAATATCCATCCATCCATTTTCATCCCCTTATCTGGGGTCGGGTCGCGAGGGCAGCAGGCCTAGCAAAGCACCCCAGATTTCCCTCTCCCCAGCAACGCATTCCAGCGTTTCCTGGGGGACCGCAAGGTGTTCCCAGGCCAGATGAGATATGTAATCCCTCCAGCGGGACGTGCCCGGAACACCTCCAGCAGGAGGCGCCCAGGAGGCATCCTGATCAGATGCCCGAACTACCTCAACTGATCCTTTTGGCTCTACTCTGAGTGCCCTCCAGATGTCTGAGATCCTTACCCTATCTCTAAGGCTGAGCCCAGCCACCCCACGGAGGAAACTCATCTCTGCCGCTTGTATCCGTGATCTCATTCTTACGGTCACTACCCAGAACTCATGACCATAGGTGAGGGTTGGGACGTAGATGGACCAGAAAATCGAAAAGCTTTGGCTCAGCTCCCTCTTCACCACGACAGACCAGCACAATATATGAAGCAAAGAATTAAAAGACAGAAGAATTCCTACACTCAATTAAGCTGGCACAGAGTGGATCTAGAGGACTACAGTATTTTGAAGATAGAGACAGTGAGAAATAATATAGTGCAAGCACATAATGTGTCCCAAGTCCACAGTACCAGCTCAGTTGCCAGAAAAAATGTTGCAATGCATTGGAAGTTTATGCAAACCATGGACACGAAACATTTTATATTTCAAACCTACCATATCAATGTTTCTAAAGTGACAAAGTACAGTATATGAGCTGACAGTCTGTCATCACTCTTAACCTTTTAAATGTCAGTGACCTGTTCTGAGCATAACCAAGTGCTTTTTGTGCCTTAACTTATCCACACGTTAACCATAGTGTTTTAGAAATGTTAACTGTTGTTGAAATGCAATCTGCTACATAATAACATACAAATGTAAGATATGCATGGTTTGCAGAACTGTACAATGCCAACATTTATTCTGGTGATTGGGTTGATAGTGCACACGGCAGCGGTAGCAAACAGCAGCCTGTGAGCCAAATCCAGCCCCTGTAATAGAAGTATTTGGCCACAAATTTACACAAATCTGTGTGAGTCACAGTCTCATTTAATTCAAAATAAAATAAATGACATTTATATATAATTGAGAATATAATAAATGATATTCTTTATGATAAAATATATTAAATGACTGGCGTCTCAGACACTCAGACAGGTAGCAGTGTAGTAATTGGAAAGGGCATGCTGATGAAAAAAGACTTTTCAAGGCAAACGACAATATTATTTTTCTTTAACTATAAATCAAAGAGATCACTGTTTATTGAGAGTGGGAAAAATAACATCTGCCCTTGACCACGTAACCCTAAACAACACACAGCCATTCACAACTCCTTGAATTTCTTTTGTGTGTAGCTTTGTGCTTTGTGGTTACCACTCAAAAATCAAATGTATTTTAGTGTACGCACAAACTGAGTGCGTTAATTTTTCATTTTCCAGTGGCAACACACTTCATATTCAAAACCTGCTGTGACCGAAAATGGATTGGAAACATGACAACAGTGTCCTCCTGCCAGAGCTGTCCAGGGTGCTGAATTTGAAGAAAGACAGTGTTGGGGTGGAGAATAATAATTCAAAGTAATTTCAGGCATCTCAAAATGTCAGAGATGTGGGTGTACCTGTAAATTTGCAACTACACTGTCAGGTGAAGGTGTGGGACCAAGAGCCAAGTCTGTGACTCAAATGTTGGTATGTTTCATTTGACTTTTAGCCAAGAAAAGCTCCACGCTTTGGATGCCATGGAGGCCACAACCACAGAGAATATTCTAATACCATTAAAGTGATATGCATACAACTTAATGGCCTTGAAAAGATGCAGCACCCACAGCGGCTATGATGTTTTACTTTAAGTCTTTAATTATTGTAATTAGATTTGTATGCCACTTTATGCTCCACAGGTCTAGGAGCTGTCCATTCTCTGTTGTAATTTAGCCTGTGCTGTACAGATCTGCCACAGGTGTTATTAAAGTGCTATTTTAAGTGTTGGAATGGCTTCCTATTTATAATGTACAGTGCATCATTTACTTCCATGGACCATGCATTATGCATACGCAGTCATCCACAATCAAATAACACAGCAGAGTACAGGTGGATGATCATACAAAGGGAAGCATTTGAAAAGATTTCCAGTCCATGATGTACCAGCATATCAAACATCAAACATTTTCACTCAGTGGCAGCTGTACTTTAACTTTGTAAAATGTTCCTCCACTGCATAAATTCACAGTCAGCCTCTCAGCAACCTTGGGTCAAATTGTTAATAGCAATTTTGATGACTAATGCAACCTCTGCTGCTGTTGCTGGAAATTACTTTGAGCCATATATATTTGAAGATGATTTATGACTACATACATTATCTCATCAGCACTGACACCTGGGAAAAAAAATCATCTTAATTCAATAAGCCACACCTACTGGTGAATTAAAGTCTTCTTTTCCATTTAATATATCAGTAGGAATTTATAATGGAGTATTGTCAGTTATCTCCTCCAATTATGCAGTGAAGGCTGTGTCCCATTTGCTTATTAAAACACTTTTTTCTTCTTAACATTCAATAACCAGTACCAGCTGTAGAGATTATTAAATGTCTACTTTATCCTTCTTTCAATATTTGCCAGTCTACAACCCTAAAGCAATATAAAAGGTTGTATTTTGTAAATCTTTTTTTTTTTTTTTTTTTTTTTAATTGGTTTTGTTAGTGACATTGTGTACGCGAGCTGAATCTCTCCTTCACAGCAGAGATGGTTACCACAGTTTGATCTCTGAGATGCTTCAATTCTGGACTGTTTAACACACATTCCTGAACTCTGAAGGAGAATAGGCTGGAAGTGACCATATTTGGGTGAGTGGCTGGAGCTGTGGAGGAGTGGAGGAGGGGTGGATCTGAATGAGAAGCCGAGGACACTATTGGCAGCCTGTCACTCAAAGATGCCCACCCTTAATTATGTGTAACTTTAAGCCTTAATAACACATAAATGGGTGAGTTAAATAAAGATTCACTCCTGTACAGTTGTCATGAATGTTGAAATTAGCTATATAGACCAAAATCATTTCTTGTGCCAGGCTGTAAACATGTTGATTTCTGCTGTAAGGCAAGGCAAGGCAAGGTAATTTTATTTATATAGCACCATTCATACACAAGGCAATTCAATGTGCTTTACAAGAGAAATACATTAAAATAGAACATTAAAGGAACAATAGATCATTAAAAACAAAAGCTAAAAGCAAGACAATAAATAGTTAAAAACAGTGCAGAAAATGCATTTAAAAAGCAAACATAAAGCAAAAGCAACAGCAGACAAATATAAAAACAATAGCTACAGATTATCCTAACAATAAGTTACATATCTAGTTCACTGGTAAGCTGCAGTAAATAGTAATGTTTTAAGCCCTGATTTAAATGAGCTGACAGTTTCAGCCGAGCATAGAAACTAAAGGCTGCTTCACCTTGTTTGGTTTTGATCCTGGGAACAGTGAGTAAACCTGTTCCAGCTGATCTGAGGGGTCTGGATGCTTCATAACGTACAAGTAAATCAGAGATGTATTTAGGCCCGAGACCATTTAGTGCTTTATAGACAAGTAACAAGATTTTAAAGTCTATCCTTTGACACACAGGAAGCCAGTGCAGTGACTTAAGCACTGGCGTAATGTGCTCCACTCTCTTGGTGTTGGTGAGGACTCTGGCAGCAGTGTTCTGGACGAGCTGCAGTTGTCTGATTGATTTTTTACTCAGGCCTGTGAAGACACCGTTACAATAGTCCAGCCTGCTGAAAATGAAAGCATGTTTTTCAAGTTTTTCTGTATCTTGTTTAGACAGAAATTCTTTTATTCTTGCTATGTTTTTAAAGGTGGTAGTAGGCTGATTTAGTAATTGTCTTAATGTGACTATTGAAATTTAGGTCTGAGTCCAGAACTACACCAAGATTTCTGGCTTGATTTGTAGGTTTTAGTGTCATGGCGTCAAGGTGAGCACTGACTATTGATCTTTGTTCTTTGGGGCCAAAAACAACTATCTCAGTTTTGTCTGTGTTTAGTAGTAGAAAATTCTGGCACATCCACGTATTGATTTCGTCAATGCACTTATTTAGCTGATGTAGGGGACTGTAGTCATCTGGTGACACTGTTATGTAAAGTTGTGTGTCATCTGCATAAGTATGGTAGGAGATGTTATGATATTCCATAATCTGAGCAAGAGGGAGCATATAGATGTTGAACAGAAGAGGCCCAAGAATGGACCCTTGAGGAATTACACATGTAATTTTTGTTCGCACAGATTCATAATTGCCAAGTGACACAAAGAAATCCCTGTCTTGTAAATAAGATTTAAACCAATTTAGCACAGTGCCAGAAAGTCCCACAAACTTTTCTAGTCTGTCGAGCAGTATGTTATGGTCATCTGTGTCGAATGCAGCACTGAGGTCCAGTAATACCAGAACCGAAATCTTTGATGCATCACTGCTCAGATGAATGTCATTTAAAACTTTTACAAGTGTAGTCTCAGTGCTGTGATGTGCTCGAAATCCAGACTGAAAGGCATCAAAGGAATTGTTTTGCTCCAAGAAGGTGTTGAGTTGCTGAAAAACAACCTTTTCAATGATCTTTCCTAAAAATGGTAGGTTTGATATGGGCCTGTAGTTATTTATTACTGAGGCATCCAGATTAGGCTTTTTTAAGAGAGGTTTAATGACTGCAGTCTTCAGGGCCGTTGGAAAAAGGCCTGACTGAAGAGAACAGTTGACTATCTGTAGTATATCTGATGCTATGCAGTTAAAAACATCTTTAAAAAAGCTTGTAGGCAGAGTGTCAAGGCAGCAGGTAGTGGACCTAAGGTTTCTTACTGTGTCTGTCAAAGTAGCATAATTTAATGGGTGAAAAAGTGCCAAATTAACTGGAGTAGTCTTATGAGGCACAGGTGAAATAGCCACTGTGTTGGAGTTACAGATGTCTGTCTTATCTTTAAAATCTTGTCTGTGAAAAAAGCAGCAACGTCATTGCATGCCTTGGTGGATAGCAGTTCAGGAGGGACTGACGCTGATGGGTTTGTCAGTCTGTCAACAGCAGTAAATAAAGTCCGTGCATTGTTGTTATTTTTGTTGATAATCTCAGAGAAGGACTGCCGCGCCCTTTTTAGCTCCAAGTTATAGATGTGCAGACTTTCTTCATAGATGTTATAATGAACCTGGAGTTTGGTTTTTCGCCACCTGCGTTCTGCTTTTCTACATTCTCTTTTTTGAGCATTTACCCGTGTGGCGTTCCTGCATGGTGGTTTTTTCTTACCAGAGACAACTTTGACCGTCATGGGGGCAATATTGTCCATAATATTCATAGCTTTAGAGCTGAAACTATGAACCAGATCATTGACAGAGACTGAGGGCAGAGCTGGTGTGGGTATAAAATCCTGGGTGAATAGTGTACAGGTGTTTTCGTTGATATAGCGTTTTCTGATTACCTCTGTTGTAATTTTACTGGTGTCAGCGGAGATGGCCATTTTAAAGAAAACACAGTAATGATCAGAAAAGGCAACATCAGTCACCACAACCTCAGAAATGTTGAGCCCTTTGGAGATAATTAGATCTAAAATATGTCCCTTATTGTGTGTTGGCTCTGATACATGCTGGGAAAGTTCAAAGTTGTCCAGGATGTAGAAAAGTTCTTTCGCACTGCCATCTTTGGGATTATCAGTATGAATATTAAAATCACCCACTATAACAACACAGTCAAAATAAATACAAACAACAGACAATAGTTTAGAAAAGTCATCAACAAAGTGTGCACTATATTTTGGGGGCCTGTAAATGGTTACTAATACTGCTTGACAGGAGGATCTCAACTGCAGTGCAACATATTCAAAAGACTCAAACTTCCCATATGACAACTGTTTGCACTGGTAAACATCCTTAAATAAAGTGGCTACTCCACCTCCTTTCCTAAGTTCTCTAACTGAGCTGATAAAATGGAAGTTTGGGGGGGCTGATTCAATAAGTACTGCTGCACTGTTGTTTTCATTTAACCAAGTTTCAGTTAAAAACATAAAATTAAGGTTTCTCTTGATAATAAAATCATTAATTAATAGTGACTTGCCAGCCAGAGATCTGATATTTAATAAAGCTAAGTTGTACTAACATTGTCTGACACAGTCTGTGGTTGATGCATAACTGGAGTCAGATTAGATAGAGTAGCTGTGCGCTTCGAGTACACATTGTTTTTCCTGATGCTAGTCAAAACAGGAATGACAGACCTTGGAGATGACTCTGGCTGATACTTTTCAATTTCAAGATGTGTTTGACCATGCTACCGGCTATTTAAGATCGCCGGTATGTTTAAGGAAGCGGCATGGGGTCTGTCTCATCTCTGACAGGCACCTGAGTGATGATGTCTAGGGCTACTATTTAAGAGTTCATCAATTTGACTGAGCTTTAGTGTGGCAGCTTTAACTAACTCCTTGATTGTTGAGCGTGGTGGAGGGGGGGAGGGTTGACGCTGGCTCCGTGGTGATTGTGTTGGTGGTGGGGAGGGTCGACGTTGGCTCCTTAGTAGTTGCGCCGGTGCTGGGGGGGGGGGGGTTTGGCTCCCTGGTGGTTGTGGTGAAGGGCAGGAGGGGGGTTGTTGAATCCCTGACTGGGACAGGGACATCCTCTGAATGCCTTGGGTGATGTGGAGCAAAGGGTCAGGTGAAGGGGGAGAGATGCAGGCTGTCTGTCTCTGTGCCCCGTACTTGTCCTTGGCTCTTATCTGTCCATTCTTGTTTTGGTGCGGCATTCCAAGAGCATGACGTAGGTTGGCCCCGAGTAGTCTGCATCCAGTGATGTTCGAATGAATCCCATCACGCTGAAAGCGATCCTTACAGTTCCAAAAGATGTTAAAATTGTCAATAAACTTTATCCCATGAGTGAAGCATGCCGATGTCAGCCATGTATTCAGGGCAAGGAGTCTGGTAAAAGACTCGATTCCTTTCCCCAGGGTTGGAATGGGGCCAGAAATGAACACATTTTGTGGCTGACAGTCACTCAGTTTCTCCAGGAGCAGGGAAAAATCTTTTTTCAGGATCTCAGAGCCAGTTTTTCTTTGTAGAATGTCAAAAGACCCAGCATGGATGATGATCCTCATGTTACTTGGGTGTGTAGAGAGGATCACTGGCAACAGCTTGGTTAGCTCCCTGACAGACGTGTCAGACACTGTTAGATTTTCAGTCTTTGCCATTCTTACATGCTTGGTTATTGAGTCCCCAATCAGGATGGTGTCTGGCTGATCAGGTTAGGGATACTTATACTGGCCCTTGGCTTCTCAGGTGTGGAGTTAGCATAGTTTTTTCTGGCCCTGGGTCTAGCAGTGGTTTTGGGGCTATTGCTTGCATTTTGGATAGCCTTAATACCACAAGTGTGATTGGCCTGCCTGGGTTCAGTGTAGTTGGTATTGTCACACATTTCATTTGGAGCCAGTGCATCATACCTGTTCTGTAGAGAGAGTTCAAGTGGAGGGATGAGTGTTGGGGCTCTCTTGACTGATTTCCTGCTGGATTTGCCTTTGCGTCTAGTGACATCAGCCCAAGTCCTGGCTGGAGTTGATGCTTTTGGTCGAGCACCAGTCCTGTGCCAGTAGGAAGGGTCGTTAGGGAAGGCCAGTTTGGGAGCCTCTGCAGCTGATCCAGTGGTGTTAGGACATATCCATGGGATTGTGTCAGCCAAGTCAGCGATGGTATGCTAAACATTTGTTGTATTTCCATATATAAAGTCTGTCCATCAGCACCTTGTATGTTAGCTGCCACAGAGTCAATGAATTGCTTACTCTCACGAATTTGTTGTAGCGTTTCATTCTTCTTTTGAAGCTGCTTTATCGTCTCGGTTAGTCGCTCACACTCTGTGCAGCTCACAGATTTTGCCATCTTGTCCTTGTCCTAATCACAGGTTTCCAGTCACAGACACAGCAAAAGGCTTGGACTGTGCCTCAGCCCTGCTCACGCAGTACTAAAGTGGTGAAAAAATGGTGAAAATATGGCAGTAGTCCTCTGTATCTTTCACAAATTAAAGTCCCAGTGCTTTATAAATATCCAGGATCTACTTTCTGTAGCTTTTAGCAGGAAAAAACAAGTATATCCACTAAAGAATGTAAGCAAAGCGGAGCGCAAGCAGCAGAGCATCTACACTGTAAGAAAGCCGGAAGACTGTAAAGTTGGGCATTTTAACATGGGGGTCTATGGGGATCTACTGTGTTTTGGAGCTAGCCTCATGTGGCCATTAGAGGTGCTGCAGTTTTGGCTTCATTTTTCATCCCCTGAGGTTGCCGCCATGTGAACACTGGCAGAAGTGCAAGCTAGCTAGACAACGAAAATCACTGAAATTACCAAAGATTTTTACATATCTGGACAATTTACCAGGCATCTGAAGTTTGGCGGAAATGTTATCCAAGTCCCAGTTTTTCTCCTGGTTATCCTCATGAGTTGCTAGTCCCGTAACTCGGAGTATTCAGATGCCAACATTATCAGCTACTCCGTCTTGTCTTCTTTTTGCTTCCATGATGCCTGCTATTCGATCAGCAAAATCCAAGCGGCAACTGCCAGAAGTTCAACAAGGTGAATGTGGGTGGCAACCACTTCATACCCCTACTATCATGTTGGAAACCACTTCCCCGTCTGCTGCCTGCCCCTAACTGAAATGACTGGAGGCAGGGAGTTACCGCGTGGCAGTGTGAAAGCAGCTTTATTCTGCCAAAGCCAGACTCCATTACCAATAGTAATACTATGTATATTTATTCACGCACTGTACTCAAGTATAATTCTGAGGAGCTTGTACTTTACTTGAGTGTTGCTTACTTCACAGTTTTCTGCTGCTTTATACTTACACTCTACAGCAACTACTACTACTCTGAGGGAAATATTGTACTTTTTATCTCAATACATGTATTTAACACTTTTGAATTCTAGTTGCTTTTCATGCAAAGATATTGTAAAAACAAATTTTAGAAAGTATGATGCATCGTTAAAGATTAAAATACCCAACAGTATATGAAGCATATAATAACAATAATACAAATGATATGAAACAGAAAAGGTATGTTTACTTTTGATTCTTTAAGAACATTTGTTGCCTATCCTTCTATATTTTTTTACATAATGCTGGATTTTTAAATCAAATGCACAATATCGGTACTTTTACTTGAGTAAATGATCTGAATTCTTCAATTTCCATTGCTCTCTGATACACCATACATACACACCAGACGCCCATATGCATCTGAAATAAGAAAAAATATTTATTGCTGGAAAAATAGCTGAAAACTGTCAGTGTTGGAGAGCAACAGGTTACATGTAATTAACTTAGTTACAATTACTGAGAAAACATATGTCATTCACTTAAAGTTACTAATGAAGGTTACTAATGACAAGGGGTTACATTCAAATATGTTCTTTCTGGTAAAAAAAAAAAAAAAGCTTATATTGTAGAATTTAACATTCATTTTGTTGCTTTACATTTTAACTCTGCAGGAATGCCTTCTCTGTACACAGCCTATTTTTGGACAGTTTTTAAGCTTTATTGCTCAGTTTAAAACATTTGTAAGAAAAGTAGTCAAAACGTGATCAAATGTAACAAGTTACATTACTTTGATAAAGTTATTTACGTTACTGTACTTACTGCATTTTTAACAGAGTAACTGATAATCTGTAACCCATCACATTTCAAAAGTTACTTTCCAAACACTGAAAATTGTATGAGAAAAACTGCCATGTTAAAATGTGAAATTGCATGCTATAACCAAAATGAAATATTAATTAAAAAAAAGTTAACATAAAGATTAATAAATTGGGCAAAGGAAAAAAATGCATACAAACAAATATTTAATCGTTTTGTTAGTATGACCAGTAAAGTGTCAAAGTAGATGTTCTCATTTTGCAGAATGGTCCCGTCATGTTATTTTATTATAGAATATTATATTGTTCTGTTTGTATCACTAAAAAGTACATGTAAGAGCAATGCAGTGTCGTAGTTTGTTAATGTGTAATGGAGTAAAAAGTACAATATTTCCCTCTGAAATGTAGTGGAGTGGAGGTATAAAATAGCATAAAATGGAAATACTCTAGTATGTCAAGTACAGGAAATGTACTTTGTTGCATTTCACCACAGACTTTCTTGTATTGCAGTCAGAGGAACAGGAAGCAGTATCTTGCTCACTCAGTTAGTATTGTCAGTGTTGGCTGATGCTTCACCGAATAAGTACAGACAGGTGAACAGGGACGTTGTGTCTTTGCGGTCATCACTAGTGTGAACTCAAGTTCACAGTAAACAAATATATAAAGACCTTCTCCTTCTGACACTTCTTCAGTTTGTGTACCAGAAACCAGGCAACTGTCCAACACAGCACAGACACACTGACCCAACAGGTTGATAAACAGAAAATGGGATGCTGTTTACCACCGGTCGAAGCTTCGACTGAAAAAAGTGCTTCTTGTAAATTACATGCTGAAGTGCTGCTTTACAAATTAGCCTGAGCTCCTGTAATATTATTCAACTGTGGACTTTAATTGGATATGAGTCATTTCTGGAGCTGATATTAGAAATCAACCCCCAGATGAGTACACAGATGTGAACAAATGATGTATATTATTGATCCAGTGTGTGTGTGTATGTGTGTGTGTGTGTGTTTGCACTGACTTTGATCTGTGTGTGCTGATTTTGTTTCAGGTGATTTTACATCCTTTGAGGCCTCGCATGTCCCTGACACAAGGCGGTGTGTGGGTTGGTGTTATCTGGATAATGGCCAGCTGCTTCTCCCTCCCTCATGCAATCTACCAAAAACTACTGACTTTTACATACAGGTAAAATGATACACACTCATACATTTCAATAAGGAGAGATCAATTGAAAGTGGAGAATAATAATTAATGTGGTTGGCAATGAAGGAAGACTTTGGTGGTTAGACTCCATACATGTGATGACAAGAGAAAAATATGAGAGATTATTGTTATTGTTATACGTGGGCTGGTTGTATAGGCACCTTTCAAAGCACTCAAGGACACCGTACTATACACATTAAAAAACAAACAAACAACAATGTATCCATATGTCATTTAGACAAACAATGCAGTAATATACAATAATAAGTTAGTGCAGATCTCGATAAGTGTGTCATTATTAAATCAGATTGAATATGCCAGCTTGAAAAGGTTTCAGATGGGATTTAAAGGTGGAAAAGGAATCCATCTTGCGAAAGTCATGGGGGAGAGAGTTCCAAAGGCGGGGGGCAGAACTAACCCTTCTCATATAGCTATTGGATTTAATGACAATTTTGCCAGTGTGGGCGACAAACTTGCAGAAAAAATAGTTGATGTAGAGGAATGTCCTATTGATAACATTGCTGTCTTTACATGGCAACTCACGAGACTTGAGAACAAGGACGTCTCTGAACGTCGTCGGACGTCGCAAGTTGCAATGTAAACACACTGACCACGGTGAGAAATGATGCTATAAAAGTGCAGTAAATTAGTCTTTTCAATTCAGTTTTGCATACCGCGGCTTCAGGGCACTTGGATTAGGACAGATGAGCCGTTCTGACGTTTTTGAAATGCATTAGCGGAGTTTATTACATTTTCAAAAGTCTTCAAGTGTATGGAAAAATCCGGCTAGCTGTTATCCTCCGATACCCTGAATGAGTTTTGTGGATTAAAAAACTATACTGGACTTCTTGTCGGCATGAGGGTCAGTAAGTACTGTCTGTATTTTCAATCTAAAGTGGCCATTTCCTTTAAAGGTGAGAAGCAGAATCTTGAAGTTGATGTGATATTTAACATGAACCCCCTGTAGTTGCTGGAGAACAGGAGTGATATGTTCTATGGAGGGGGTTCTAGTAATGATACGGGTGGCTGAATTCTGTACCGATTGGAGATGATGAAGACTCTTGAGAGGAAGATCAAAGAGGACAGAATTGCAATAATCAATATTGGATGGAACCAAAGAGTGAACGAGAATAAAAGCGCTATGAGGTTTAAGTCACAGGCAAAGACAATAGTAACATTATTGATGTGGGCCTCAAAGGACAATGTACTGTCCAGGATGACACCCAAACTCTGAAGAGACAGACGGACTTTGGAGTTTTCAATGGTCAGAGAGAAACTGTTTGGTTTAACTGTAGTGGAATTAGTACCTACAAGGGATTTAGGAAGCACAGCTTGTCAGTACCATTATGAAAAATCTTTTTTTGCTTATTTCTCCTCATAAAAGCATTTTCCATGATTTCATTTCATTTATTAGGATCCCCATTAGCTGCAGCCGAACCAACACCTATTCTTCCTGAGGTCCACACCGAACACAATGATACATACATGACAGTACATAATCACTAAACACATCCCACCACCACAACAACAACAAACAAAACACAATACTACACAAGACAGGACCTAGCTCTAGTCATAGAAAAAACAAAATATAATAGGTATAACGTACAAATGACTCATATTCAGGTTATTGCACAAGGCTTTATAAATGAAAACCAAAATCAAAATGGGCTTACAGCCTCCAAAGCCTCCAAGCGCTTCAGATATCTGAAGATTCTTTGATCATCAGGATATTAATCAGCACATGCGGCCCACTGGCGGTGGATAAACAGGAAACAGCTGATAGCAGGAATTAGCGAGCAGCTAGTAGCAAGAGGGAAACACAAACCTGACAGACACTCAGTAAAGATGAGCAACTGGGGAGACAAATAATTGCGCACCTGCCTTGCCCTCACAAACGAAGAGGCCATTAACCGGGGACGGTGAAGAACAGGCCAACTTATGAGAATCGCCGAAGGACTGCCCTTCCGCAGCTTCCCTCCCACGTCACTGGTTACGTCACACACTGAGCTACACGTTTTGTTACTTGCTCACGCCCCTCATTGCCCCGAAAAAGGTGCATTCTGTACAAACAAAAGTAGGTAGGCGGCATTTTGCCGCACTCCCCGATTTTGTTTTAATACTGCCAATGCTGAAAGAAGACTGATTAGGCTTTCCTGCAAATTTGCACAATTCCTGTTTAAAAAGGGCTTTTAAATGATGACGACATGTCTTGAGTGAAGACATTCAAAAGCAGAGTGCTGATCCATGGCAAAAATCCTGTTGTGTTTGCTGCATGTGTTTCCACAGCAGGGCAGGTAAAACAAGTTCACCTGTTGGAGGTAAGCTGTTTGCAGAGGAGCAGTAAGAGCCTGTTGTCTGCAGCTCTTCATCAACATCTCACTGTGGCTGTTTCTGCTTTGACTCTTCCTCCCTGCCGTATTTTAGACTTGTCTTTATTGAAGAAAAGCTACTAACAACATTCTGCCAATTCAGTAATTAACACATTTCATTTCCTTTAGATTCTTCACAATAAAAGTCTCCCATTATTTTATTGAGTTTTGTTTTCGAGCAGCAACTTCACATAATTAGTATGGTGGATAACATGAAACGGTAAAATAAAGCAGCTATGTGTTGGGATTCACAGGACCACAGATGGTTTATCATTTGGTAAAATCATCACTGGACAATTTAAAGGCTTTTTCCTCTGCATCCTCTTTGTCTTCAAACAAAGAGGGCTATGCCACACCCATCTCCACAGGAGATTTCACCTCACACTTCAGTGAGACTCAAGTCCCACAACTTGATTGGACAAGACCTTTTACAGTGACATGTGACTCTGTGATGTCACAGGCATCTGTACAAGGTTTGCTCCCTTCAGATCTTTCTTTCTCATCTTGCCCTGGAGCTTCAACAGCTCACACCGCTCTCCGGCTGGGCTTGGAACAGCCCAGAGGCCTAGACCCTGACTCCATAGCCCAAACCACTAAAGGGAGAGCAACTGATCACAGACTCTGGCAAACACAAGGTTTGCAACTAGCTTTCCAGCAACAAGGAACTAAGTGAGTTAGCACCCAGCGTCTAACTCTGGAAGGACCCCGAGTGACCAGCTTCCTCGGAACCTTTGGAACAAAGGACACAACAAATACTGTAGCTGAAACCACACCTTCCCAGCCTTCTTCTGCCGGCTAACAAAGCAGCACACCACCAAGTAACTCTTTCTCCCATCCATTCAAGGATTGGTAATGTAACAACTGGGCATAGTTTATCACAACTTTACAGGCTAAGCAAGACTGTTTAACTTGTTGTATGTGATTTGATGCTGTTTACGGAGTTATTGTTGTGATTGTTGGCAGTTAGGTCATTGATTAGTTGACTTTGCCAAAGCTAAGTGTTTAGTTTGCTAATACTGTTCAAAAACAGATTCTTGCACACAACTAAACAATCTCTGCACTAATCCAGACCGTTTGCAAAACATGTCACATTGACACAGAGTCATTAACAAACAGGCTTTCAACAGAGCTACATCCAAACAGGCATATCAAAGTTCCCGCTTCTTTTCCTTTGTCTTTGTCCTGACCACACGGTCAGACAAACACCTCCCCCGAAACTGAAGCAGTCTTGATTCGGCCATTTTGGTAGTTCTCTGTTGTCAGCCATTTTGCTTTGTAGGCCAAACGGCTCCTTGATCACCACACCCGCCTTTGTCTTTCTTTTCTTTCTCTCTCTCTCTCTCTCTCTCTCTCTCTCTCACTCACACACACACACACACACACACACACACACACACACACACACATACATACCAAGCTTGTATATAGTTTGTTAGAATTTGTGTGTTTTGGTTTGCTTTGCTAGTTTGTGAATAAATATAATTCTTTGGAATCATACCTGCTGTCTGTTTAATGTTGCACAAGGGTGAATGAATAGTTAACCTCTGCTGCGTCAAGAACTCCGAAATGCTTCAGGCGTTACTGTTAATTTTGGTTGTTGTCATTAATTTCATTATTAATCAAACTCCAAATTAATAGTTTAGCGTATTTTATGAGACTGATATCTTTAACTGGCTATCATTTTTCCCTTTACGGGAATGGTGCCCCACGAGGTGATTTAATGTTAATTAAGTCACATTATTTACCATAATTATTAATTATTAATAATAATTATTAATTATTTCCAATAGCCAATTAAACCCCAACATATTTGGTACCTCCGTGTGAAGCCTAGTGTGTTGACCCCAACATTTATGGTGTCGCCGAGTGAGGTAAATATATGTTGACCCCAACATATGTAAAATGAAAACAGGACACAGGAGAGAAACTAATCTCCACACAACATGAGATTCTGATAAAAGCTACAAAAGCACTGAGAGCTGAACACACAGAGACTTTGAAAAATGCCTTGCTCTCTGGTCTTCAGACAGAGGTGAGTAGAGTCCTGCAACACAAATGCTTGTTTGGGGGGAGAATGGGGGTCATCCGGGCTTGATTGTGGTCGGCAAGACATCAGGCGGCCTGGCTTTTGGGCCTACTCTGGTGGAGGTCCATCTCCGGCATGGCTTGGCGTGGCATGGTGTGTCTAAACTGACAATGGAAACACAAAGCAGCGTGGCATGGCTTTATCACTTTTTCTCTCCATTAGACATTTGTGTAAAGTTTTGTCCTAATTAGCATATGAATTTTTGAGTTATGGCCAAAAGTGTATTTTGTAACGTCACAGTGACCTTGACTTTTGACCACAAAACTCAAATTACTTAATTCTTCCCGTCCAAGTGGACATTTGTGTTAAATTAAAGACATTCCCTTATGGTTTTCTTGACATATCGCCATCGAGAGAATGAGACAGATGCAAGGTAACACTGACCTTGATCTTTTAACATCGATATCCAATCAGGTCGTTGTTGAGTCCAAGTGGACATTATTGCCACAATTTGAATAAAGTCCCTGTCTTGAGAAATTGTGCTCATGAGAAAAAGAGAGACAGATGGACAGAGGGAGGACAACTGGCTAACACTGGTGCAGAAGCATAAAAAAAAATCATTTGAATCAGTTTTCAAGGAAAAATGCCAAAAATTGTCTTGTGTGTGAGGTTTTGCCATTGCTTCTTTTTCGTCATATATTATAATTAAATGAGTAATTGTGGGTTTTTTGGTTGTTAGTTGCAGCCCTACACTCACCTGTGACCTAATCCTAACCCTGTTCAGTAATCTGTCACTCCTGCTTCTTCTGTTTCTCTCCAGTAAGGAAAAGGAGCGCAGCCTGTGTGTCCCAGACTTCCCAGAGCCCTCAGATGTCTACTGGCAGTACATTGACCTCCTGACCTTCATATTACTCTACATGCTACCACTCCTCATCATCACCGCCTCCTACACCACAGTGGCCTGCCGGCTGTGGCGTCACAATGCCATCGGTGACACCACAACAGCTCAGCACGCTGCCCAGAGAAGAAAGCGGCGGCGGACATTAGCCATGTTGCTCCTGGTGGTCGGGGTGTTTGCCGTCTGCTGGTTCCCTCTCAACTGCTACGTGGTGCTGCTGTCCAGCCAGGCCATCCACTCCTCTAACGCTCTGTACTTCTGCTTTCACTGGCTGGCTATGAGCTCCACCTGCTATAACCCTTTCATCTACTGCTGTCTGAATCCCACCTTCCGCCAAGAGCTGAGGCTGCTCTTCGACATGTGCAGGAAGAGGCGGAGGGCGGTGGTTGGGCTGGAGCCAGAGCTCCGCCCTGTTGCTGCTCCTTGTCACAGGACTGCCTGGCCCGACAACCACGAGTCCTCAGGGCCAAGGCACACCTTATCACACCCGGGCCACTCCTCCTCACAGCAGAGTCACGCCTCCTCCAGTCAGTCCCACAACATCAAAGATACACACGTGCTCTTCACGGCCAGGCAGGTCCTCACAGGAAGAACTGACATCCTCTCAGTCGAGCCCATTGTGGCTGTCAGCTGACAGGGAACATGGGATTGTGCTGTTTGAGATTCTTAATCCTATTTTAGGATTTCATCATGTTCCAAAGAGGAAATCAGAGATCTCAGAGATGTATGGCTGAGACTTCACGCGGTTGTGATGGCAGGAGAGTGAGAGGACATGGTGATGGCTTTAAAAGGAAGAAACTCATGTTGTTTTATCCACCTTTACGTTCTGCTTCTCACTCAATTTAGGCATCAGCCCTTAAAAGTCCAGTGTGTAGGATTTAGGGGGATACAGAAATTGAATGTAATATTCAAAGTTTTCATTAGTGTATAATCACCTGAAACAAGTAACTGTTGTGTTTTTGTTAACTTAGAATGACCCATTTATATCTATGGTTTTCCTCCATGGAGTCCACCATGTTGATCTATAGTAGCCCAGAATGGACAACCCAGCTCTAGATGGGGCCGTTTGCATTTTTGCGGTGGCCCCCATAGTCCTAATTACAAGTTTCAGTTGGTTGCAATCTGCAACCTCACCCCTAAATGACACTAAATCTTACATGCTAGACCTTTAAAGCATTACCAGCTGTGCTTGAGCTGTCGATCGTTTCACACAATCTTCATCAGCAAATGGAGTTTGGCCAGTTTATCATGTTCAAATTTCCATTTTTTCCTCTGCCCTTTTAGGACACCTCCTCCATGTTGGCTTTAGTTGAGTTGAGATTAAAAGTTAATTTTTTGATCTTGGAAACAGCAGCTGACAAAACAGTCTCACCACAAAGTCCATTTACCAGGGCTTCTTGAGCTTTGGATCAGTTTTTAGAGATTACTGTTGCAGCAATGACACAATGATATACATGCAGAGGATGTAATGTGAAGCTAACTGGGCTCATTCCTAAAACTAATTTATCTCAAGTTTCTTTATACCATATATTTTATGAAAGAAAAAAAAACCCTCATCTGATGTAAATTTTCTGTCTAAAAATCTTTTTTTTCTGATCTCAACCATCTCTGTACCAACAACATGGGTAGTATGCGTAAATGAACTATGTTAAACTTTGCTCCATTGTACCAGCACCCACATCTCCCTGCTCATCTCCTCCAGATAACGTCAAACTGGATTTTCGCCAGCTCTAGGGGTGTTGCTCAAAGTACAGATTGTAGACAGACAAAATCATTTAGAAGGAGATGAAGAGAGAGAGAGAGACGCCTCTCTCTTTCTCTTTTTTTTAAACTCAGATCAAACTGTAAAACTAAGCAGTGCTGATCAAATATAAACCAAGTTTCTGATATTCTATTGTCTATTTCTCACCTAAAATGTTTTCAGACACATACTTTTGTGCACTGTTTGTCTGCAATCCAAGGCTGTTCGTGAACAGGAAGTGGACCGTTTCCTGTATTGTAGAAACAGAGGCTGCAAATACTATGATGGACGTATTTACCATGAAGTCACACAGTGGTTTGTGAACTTCCATTATGAAGCCTCGGGTTTAAGATTTCAGCCATCGCCATCTTGGTTTTTTGCAGGCAGAACTGACCAAATTTGAGGGGTGGCTCTAACTGAGAAGCTGAGGACACTTTTAACAGACAGCCTGTCACTCAAAGTGGCCCACCCTTAATTATATGTGACTTTAAGCCTTAATCATTTTTAAAAGGAACTAGTTATATGAAATATCACCCCTGCAGAGTTGTCATGAAGGGGGGAATTAGCGATAGAGACCAAAACCAGGCTGTAAACATGTTTATTTCTGCTTTAAAGTTGGGTATTTTTAATGGGGGTCTATGAGGATTGACTGGCCTCTGGAGCCAGCCTCATGTGGCCATTCAAAGAACTGCAGATTTTGCTGCTTGGATCACCGGTTTAAATATGGACCAAGATTCTGTTACTCCATTTTTCTGTTTACTCTGTGCATGTAGAACCAATTTTGAAAGCAACTGCACCTTTCTACTACACAGACAACCCATTTTTGTGAAAAGGCTATCTTTACGGCGGTGAAATGCTTCTTTAATCTTTTGAGATAACTGTCAGGTCTGTTTGCCTTCACAGGTTTGCATGACTGACAAAGTTCATTAATCCCCCAAAATCTCTCTGAAAAAAATATGTATCACTTAGTTGTGACATGAAAACTGTGGTTTACCATTCTGCCTACGAGCACAGAACCTCAGTCAGTGTTCAGAATAAAATATTGATCACACTGATTCACAAGCTGCATCCTGCTGCTCAACCGTGTCTCTTTGATTCATATATAGCCACAGGACTTATAGAGAATGCATAGGGGGAAAAAAAACCCACGCCGACAAAATATTACAGCAGGCTACGTGACTTACCCTCATCAACATATATTCTGCACCATAGGCTGTGTCGTCTTTTAGTTGCTTCAAAAGTCTCTTTACAGTGTGTGATTTTAGGTCCCTTGAGACTTAAAAGTTGCCAATAGTGAAAGAAAAATTATGTTTTTGGTCATCAGTCCAGACAGACACGTTGGAGCTTTGCATACCAAAGACAGCCTGCAGCAAAATTCTGACGGTGTTCTCACAGTGTGACTGCCACTACAAACCAACCAATGATGCAGAATAAATATGAACACTTTAGTTATGGTTCACACTGTTGGCAGATTGCTAAGAGGAAAGCTTGCACGTGTGTCACACTGCATTTTGAGGCTGAGCATCAGAGCGTGCTCACAGTTCATTTAACGGCATTAGTGGAGTTTGCTTTTGTTCACTCCAAGTAATCCCATCCAATTAATTATATGCCTTGAATATGTAACTTGTGCTTTACTTTAACCATCTAAAAAGGCTGTAAAATAGCCAACTAGGCTACTTTGGATGCTACAGAATTTGAAGGCAGAATATTTCTTCAGTTTCTGAACTGCTGTGTGAAGGTCGCTGTAAAGTAATTGAATGGTGTTAAAGATAATAACAGCCTCTATGAATTTTATTCAAAGATCATATAAAACCGAGCAAAAAAGAGAAAAGAATGAATAACCTCAGCTTTTGTAACTGCATGATCTCCAGCCATTGCATATCACACTCTTTGAGCATCTGTCATGTCCTCACTTTGCCTCATTCATGAATGTGTTTACTCCACTCCGCCAATGAAAGGAGGCAAAGTGAAAGCGTTCCTACCACCATGTCATCTTTGTATGTAGGTTTCTTTTGGCAAATTGAACTGGGAAAATCATATTTTCCTTTAGAAAAACAGATCCTATTTCGTCCTATGCTGTCATCAAATCCAGTGCCAGACATAACAGATTAGGCGCCCTAGACAAGCTTCTCCTGGCCCCACAATAAGAAATCACTCTTGGTGGCGTTCTAGGGATATGTCCCCAGCCTGTTCTCATTCCCTAGTTGTCAAATACTGCTGCTTTGTCAAGTGATTTTGACCATTACCAATGCAAAAAGGCACCTTTCCCAGCAGAATGATACACACCGGGCAGCACCAGTTGATAACCCCACCCAGCAGTGTGTCATACTGCCATGAAAGATGCATCAGTCGCCAGATGGCATCTGTTTGAAATGCTGCGAGTAAAAACCTAATATAAGGAGCTGGAAAGTTCCTATAGGGCAGGTGGGAGGGGCGGTGGATGGATACAACAAACCCCGGACTTTCACCTGTGTGAATGTTTGAGCCAAACCATGATGTTTTATAAACCTAACCACATGCTTTTTTTGCACAAGGAAAAGAAACATCAGTACGAGGTGTGATGTTGTAAGTTTCTTTTGAAAAAGACTGTATGCATCTAACAAGCAGAAACTGTACATTTCCTGTGAAAACAGAAGTGTACTTTGAAAAGACACAATGCATGTAACAAGCGCAAATTCGTGGCATCCCGGAATGTCAACAACAGACGCAGGAGGATACCTGGCCTGTCAAATGGAGACGTGAAAGTCCACTGAAATAGTGAAGGTATTTGAAGAGTTTGGATGAGGACGCATTGATGTTCTCTTTTAGGAAGATCTGCCACTGATCACATCACATTACAGGTCTGAGAAACATCAAGTACACCAACATTTTGGTGGTGTTTAACCCAGGTGGCTGCAGTGCTGAAGGGACAATCATAAATATACTGCAGATGGTTTTCATAACACCTGGATTAAAATGGAGCTAAAGCATCTTGCTGAGAAAAAAACCTGCATTTTTTATTGGACTAAAAGTCATATCAGCTCTTCATCAAAAATGTGTGTCTTTACGCACATACAGTACATTCATTGTAGCAGAATATTAGAGTGTGTTAATCAAATGTTAAACACAGAGTGTGTCATTGTCTCTCGCAGTTGAAAATAAGGAAATTTGTTGTTGAAAAATATGTGTTATATATTTTAAGCTTTGAAGGTTCTGTTATTATATTATAAATGAAGCAGAATAGGAGATGAACACATTCATGCAACAAAAAGCATTAATGTAGGTCAGATCATGAAAATATATTGTTGTGAGTTTTTCAGTGTTTCTTGTGAACATAATATAATCTGTGTTTAAGAAAGTGAGAACAATAAACTGTGTGTACATGTACACAGCTGCATAAAAGAAAAACTGCTGAAATTGCTTGACATTTGTCTCTCTGTGAATAATGAATCTGTTGCTTTATTTCTGGTTTGTTGGTTGGCTAATGGGAAACAGAGGAAATGATCAATAGGCCAAAATAAAATCTTTGCAACCTTATGTCTCGTCTTACTGTAGTTTTCCAGAGTTAATGGTTCAGGGATGTGAGTAACATGAGTGTTTTTTTAATGTGTCTGTCTTTGTCTTTAAACATCTGTTGTTGTTGTTGTTGTTATTGTTATTTTGCTGTCCTTTGTGAATGTTTTACACCATGACATCCCTATCCTCTACAAGATCAAATATATTACTATAAATAAAAACAAGGAAACTTGATTCTAGTTGTTGTCTTTGAATGTTCAGATTTTTATTACTTTTTTTCCTCTGAAGATGGTAAAAGGCACTGAACCAGTACAACTGCTTTGATTCTTACCATATGATGCATGGGTGGAATAAGAGCATTTCAACCACAGCCTTCAAAAAGAATACTGATTGGGCACATATGCAATATGATTAATACACACGATTTCATGAGATATACTGTAGCTGGATACATCTGCAGCTGAGAAAACCAGAGCTTAAACATAATCCATACAGAATTACTGATTTGGGAGAGCTACTGTGTAGAAACCTTTCCATACACTCATGTCACAAGGTGTACTTTTATCTTAATGCTATTCATTTCTGTCCAGACAGGCAGTAAGCCTGAGTGACAGCACAGATAGTGCAATTCTCCAGACAAGTGACCTATGGGACCAACAGGTAGCATTTCTCTGGCTGGCATTAGAGAGCACTCTGATCCCATGGATCAAAGCAGTACAATTTGGGGTGACCATTATGAAGATGAGATCCCTTCACTATATGAAAAATAGGGTTTGTTTTTCAGTGCCCCCCCCAAAAAAAAAAAGATCCCAGTTGATCCTGGGCGAGAGGAGCGGTACACGCCACTCAGGTCACAGAGACAGACAAACATTCACTCTCACATTCACACCTACTGGCAATTTAAAGTCACCAATTAAAACCTCTTGTAGTGAGTTTTGTTAAGACCCAAATGCAGCACACAGGGAACCAGGAAAAGTTAGTAATGACTTTTAAAGCAACAACTAAGCAGGTAGAGGACTGGGCAGGTAATGAGCACACAGTAAAGTCTCTGGCATTCTGGCTGGTTCAGCAGGCGAACTGGGCCAGGAAACAGGTGAGAGGGCAATGACATTTGCCCAAACACACACACACACACACACACACTGTTAAGTTCAATAATAGGCAATGGTAGGAGAAGGTAGGGGACGTAGTCATAGAGGCAGAAGCTCCGGAAACAGATACATACTGTACACAGTTCAAACAGACAAACCAGTAGGAGACAGGCAGGAGGTAGGTCAAGGTGAGGCAGAGGGTCGAGAAGCCAGCAGGTAAATACTCACAGGACACACACACACAATGGTGAATGAGGCAACACACAGAAAGTGTTTGAACTGCAGAAAACCACAGGTAAGCAGATGGGAACGTGAACATTGTAGCATTGTCGTCAGACTGTAACGGCAAGCAGTCACAGGTAAACAGGAACCAAGAACGCAGAAGCTTCTACAGATTTTTTGGCAACAAAGTGTGGTGCATATATTGGGAATCAGTCAAGATGTGTTGGTCAGAGGCAGGCAGGGTTGGCAATGGGAAATCAGTCCAAAAAAAGGGCTGGAGAGTCTTGTATGAGTGGTGAAGAACTATCTGGCAAAGAGTGTCATTGAGGCTGGGATAAATATACTGGCTGTGGGGGCGTCAGTGGCTTAGTGGCAGTGTTGGGTAAGGGTTACTTTAAAAGTAATCAAAGTACGTTACTGCGTTACTTTTTAAAAAAGTAACCAGTTACTTTACTGCATTGCTCCCTCAGTAAAGTAACTCAATTACTTTAAAAGTACTTCCAACGTTACTCCCTGAGAAAAGTAACTCAAGCACTTTTAAAGTACTTTTGAGTATTCTACATTTCCTATTGGGCAATGGACCACAGGGCGCTCAGCCTACATTTTTTGTCTCCAAAATTAAAGTTATGGACCACTTGCCCTTCACTGAGATCCAATTCTCCCATCACAGCCGTCACTTTGACCAGTAGAAACACAGAACGATCTGCTGCCGTAGACAACTGTATGACAACAACACCCCAGCATTTTTAATATTTCCTCTAGGGATGTTACCACACAGAGTAAAAGGGGAAATGATGGTGTGAAACAGCAGAGGCACTTTGTCAACCCGCTGAGTTAACCTTACTGTCATTAGCATCAAGCTAGCAAACAATGGTACATCCTCGCGGTCGGACATAAAGTAATAACATTAACAAATAGCGGCGGGGCTTTTACTCACCACAACTGCAGAGGCTCCCAGCTTCATTTGAAACAAACTGCATTATAGACGGTCCGTTATTTATTAATCCCTCTGTGTGGTTATATATTTACTTTTTATCCGCTCTGTTGTCTTTTAAAAGTTAACATATCGCACCGTCATTTCAAACTCAACACTTGTTTCAAATTAAAAGCCCCTTATAACCTCTGCTGAGAGAATCCCTCAATTTTCTAAATAGGCTTTTATTCTGAAACATTTGTCAGAACTTCCTGTGGAAGATACAGTAGCGTGACAGTTTACGCAGTTTCAAATATAGCTCCTGCCATCTGCTGACGCTTTTAGGTGACTACAACAACATGTCCGCTGGCACATGAACACACACAGTGACTCAAATAATAGTGAAAGTAATAAAAATAGGACAAGAATAACACGATGACATCACACACGCCGTGAAAGTCGACCGGGGATAATTGGTGAGTACCAGTGTGTACTGTGTACCAGGCATAATGTTAATGCAAGTCCTGAGTCTGAAATATGTCTGTCAGTGAGTCCTACTCCACCTATTTAGACTCCACCGTAGACAACGGCATCATTTCTTCTACCACGTAGCGAGCCACAAGCTTCATGGCTTCTTTCAGACTGATAGGTTTAACATTATCTCCGTTATTAGAACCAAAAGACAGTCGTTGCTGTTTCGGAGCTGAAGGACCAGCATTCTAAAAGTAACGGAAGTAACTGATGTCTTGTTTGAAAATGTACTTAAGTATTTGATTACTCAAACAGCAAACTAACACGTTAGGTTACTCGTTACTGCAAAAAATAATCAAAGTACTCTAACTATTACTACTAGTAACTACTACTAGCTACTTTGTAACGCATTATACCCAACTCTGCTTAGTGGATAGAGCAGACGCCCCATGTACAAGACTGTTGCTGCAGCAGCCAGGGTTCGAATCCAGCCTGTGGCCCTTTGCTGCATGTCATCCCCCCTCTCTCTCCCCCCTTCACGCTTATCTGTCCTGTCCATTAAAGGCAAAATGGCCAAAAAAATATCTTTAAAAAAATATATACTGGCTGTGTGTAATCAGGAATGGAGTTGCCTTGATGAGGTGGGCTGAGGCGCAGGAAACCAGGGTAAAAGGAAAACTACTGAATATGAGCCAGGTGATTGGGCATGCAGAAGTAAGCAGGTGACTGGTAATGCAGAACTGTGACACAAACTCCACACAAAAGGGCCCCAGCTGGCCAGCGACTTGGAACCTGGAACCCTCTTGCTGTGAGATGAGTACGTTTACATGCACAGCTTAATTGAGCTATGCTCAAAATTTGATTTTGGCGTCTAATCGGACTTCTGTCCTTGTCCCAGTTTACATGCAACTGAAAAAATCAAATTACTGACGGGAACCTGTCCTCTTCCTCAACACTAGGTGGCGATATGCGTCGTTTCAGTGGGTTAATACGCCCCCTTTCCAGTTGACCTATTATGTCACTTAATAATAAACAACTGGAGTCAGGCGGCAGACCGGCATTTTCGAACAACAGCAAGATGGATAATCGTACAGCTTTGTTCATCTCGTATGTAATGTACGTGTTACTGATTGTGCAGATAAGGTGCGCGCTATCCCTCATGGTCATGGTGATTTCGAGAGGCAGACAAGAACGCCGTATGCTGTTGGAGGGCTACAACAATAGCATGTCTTGTCTGTTCCGGGGTCATACGCCAACTCCGATTAAGGCATATACATGCCAGACAAAAACGAATTCCAATCACATTATCTGGGTGTCTTAATCGGAGTTGGAGAACTCCGATATTAGTCAGAGTAACGCGTTTACATGCACTTCAGTTGTCCAGTTATAGTCGGATTAAGGCAATAATTCGTTTTTTTCAAGTGTCATGTAAACGTACTGAGTGATAACGAGTGCACCACAGTAGTGTGAACTACCTTCAGGAAAAGAAGGGCTCAATTTCCATCACAAAGGAAGTGTGTCAACCATGCATCAGTGACATTAACATCTGGATGACCAAAAATTTTCCACAATTAAACAAAGACAAAACCAAGATTCTTGTGGTGGGTCCCAAACATCTGAGGGAGTAGATCAGTTCTAAACTGATTTCACTGTCTCTTAAACGCAGTGAGCAGGTCAGAAATGTAGGTGTTGTCATGGATCCAGAACTTAACTTTACAAGCCATATCACAAGTTTCACAAGGACAGCATTTTACCACCCAAAAAAACATTTTCAAAGTTAGATCAATGATGTCTCAGTCAGACGCTGAAAAACTGGTTCATGCTTTCATCTCCTCCGGACTAGATTGCTGTAATGCCCTAAAAAGACTGTGGCCAGAGCAGCCAGAGTACTGACCAGGACTAGAAAAACGAAACAGTCTACATACCCCCCAGAACCCTCAGATCATCAGATACTGGTCTTTTATACAGAGCCCCTAAAGTCCCAAAGGTGGCATTTTTTTTATCTTGTGCGCACAAGTTAATATTTTGTGGGAACAAGTTATTATCTTGTGCGAACAAGGTATTTATCGCACAAGATAATTTACTATGAACTCATATGCGTCTCCAATGATTTCTGATGCACACAGTCACCATATTATGGAGAGGACTGAGCTAATCAAGTTTTATTATCATCTTGGAATGTCATACAATGAAATTCTTGCTTCTCTTGCACGTAGACATGGGATTGTTATCAGCAAGAATAATTTGCGGCGCATACTGAAGGACAGCAGGCTCAGCCGATGGAAGGACTACGCAGATACATACAGAGGTAGAAAGATACATGGGTGTAGACGGATGTTTACGAAGTGCCGAGAAAATGGCCTTAAAGCAAATAAAGAAGAAGTTAGAGTAAGTGCAACACACACCGCCGCCGTACGCCGCGCGTCAAAACGCCCGTCTCCATTATATTCTATGAACCAACCCACACTGGCGCCGGCCAACGCGCCGCTCTGCTTCAGCCCACTGCTCTATTTCCAGCACGGGCGGCACTCATGGCGGCGCTGCGAGAAAAGCCTTTTATGTACAGTACAGGCCAAAAGTTTGGACACACCTTCTCATTCAATGCGTTTTCTTTATTTTCATGACTATTTACATTGTAGATTCTCACTGAAGGCATCAAAACTATGAATGAACACATGTGGAGTTATGTACTTAACAAAAAAAGGTGAAATAACTGAAAACATGTTTTATATTCTAGTTTCTTCAAAATAGCCATCCTTTGCTCTGATTACTGCTTTGCACACTCTTGGCATTCTCTCCATGAGCTTCAAGAGGTAGTCACCTGAAATGGTTTCCACTTCACAGGTGTGCCTTATCAGGGTTAATTAGTGGAATTTCTTGCTTTATCAATGGGGTTGGGACCATCAGTTGTGTTGTGCAGAAGTCAGGTTAATACACAGCCGACAGCCCTATTGGACAACTGTTAAAATTCATATTATGGCAAGAACCAATCAGCTAACTAAAGAAAAACGAGTGGCCATCATTACTGTAAGAAATGAAGGTCAGTCAGTCCGGAAAATTGCAAAAACTTTAAATGTGCCCCCAAGTGGAGTCGCAAAAACCATCAAGCGCTACAACAAAACTGGCACACATGAGGACCCACCCAGGAAAGGAAGACCAAGAGTCACCTCTGCTTCTGAGGATAAGTTCATCCGAGTCACCAGCCTCAGAAATCGCAAGTTAACAGCAGCTCAGATCAGAGACCAGATGAATGCCACACAGAGTTCTAGCAGCAGACCCATCTCTAGAACAACTGTTAAGAGGAGACTGCGCGAATCAGGCCTTCATGGTCAAATAGCTGCTAGGAAACCACTGCTAAGGAGAGGCAACAAGCAGAAGAGATTTGTTTGGGCCAAGAAACACAAGGAATGGACATTAGACCAGTGGAAATCTGTGCTTTGGTCTGATGAGTCCAAATTTGAGATCTTTGGTTCCAACCGCCGTGTCTTTGTGAGACGCAGAAAAGGTGAACGGATGGATTCCACATGCCTGGTTCCCACTGTGAAGCATGGAGGAGGAGGTGTGATGGTGTGGGGGTGTTTTGCTGGTGACACTGTTGGGGATTTATTCAAAATTGAAGGCACACTGAACCAGCATGGCTACCACAGCATCCTGCAGCGACATGCCATCCCATCCGGTTTGCGTTAAGTTGGACGATCATTTATTTTTCAACAGGACAATGACCCCAAACACACCTCCAGGCTGTGTAAGGGCTATTTGACCAAGAAGGAGAGTGATGGAGTGCTGCGGCAGATGACCTGGCCTCCACAGTCACCGGAACTGAACCCAATCGAGATGGTTTGGGGTGAGCTGGACCGCAGAGTGAAGGCAAAGGGGCCAACAAGTGCTAAACACCTCTGGGAACTCCTTCAAGACTGTTGGAAAACCATTTCAGGTGACTACCTCTTGAAGCTCATGGAGAGAATGCCAAGAGTGTGCAAAGCAGTAATCAGAGCAAAGGGTGGCTATTTTGAAGAAACTAGAATATAAAACATGTTTTCAGTTATTTCAGCTTTTTTTGTTAAGTACATAACTCCACATGTGTTCATTCATAGTTTTGATGCCTTCAGTGAGAATCTACAATGTAAATAGTCATGAAAATAAAGAAAACGCATTGAATGAGAAGGTGTGTCCAAACTTTTGGCCTGTACTGTACGTCTCGTCTCGTAGGATCAACTCCGGTTGTTTCAAATTTTTAATAAGATGACTTTGATAAGAAATTCACCCGTGAAATTCAAGTTGTTGTTGCCTCAAAGTTTTTCCTCTTCTTCTTCTGTTACTAGCAGTTGGCAACCGTTGGCAACTAGGGTAGGTACAGCCACCTAGAGGGCTGGGGGGGGAAATACATGTTGACGGTGCCGCTGTGCGCCGCTGCCAGTGTGTGTTGGGGGCGGGCCTTGACGGGCACAGCGCCGCGCCGGCGGCGGTGGTGTGTGTTGCACTTTATAGCTGATCTTGATCCCGAAGGGTCATACAGACAGCAACGGAGGCTTCATTGGCGAGTCAGGACTAATGACTGAACTAATAGCAAATGCTATAGTAACATTGCCAGTGTATTCCATCTCTGCATTGTATAAGTTACTAATACAAAATCTTCTTGGTATTCTCTCAAAAGATTATATGCCTGTATTATAACAGATACTACCCTCGTATATCGTAAGAATATTTTGCCATTAAATGTTCAAAATGTTATCATAATATCCGACAGGTTCTTTCAAGGCCGACATGAACACTATGGGAGGGAACAAGATAATAACTTATGCGCACAAGATTTAAAAAAAAAACACCTTTTGGGACTTTAGGGGCTCCGTACTTTTAACTGTGCCCATGATCCAAAATAAATTTGTTGAAGGTGCATTCAGTCATTATGGTCTCAATCTCTGGAACAAACCAACTGATGATCTGAGATTCTCTGCAACAGTGTCATCCTTTAAAGTCAAGCTAAAGACCTACTTGTTCTCCCAGGACTATGAGTTAGTGTCTCTCTCTCTCTGTCTGTCTCTCTCTGTCTCTTCTTCCCCTCTCTGGTGCTTCTTCTAGGGATGTGTGATTGGGTATGTCTGTGTGGGTGGGTGGGTGGGCTAGGGACAAATTAATCTCAGGACTTAATTTGTTTTTATTCACACATGTTGTATGTAAAAGTGCATTGAGATTACTGAAATATGATATATAAATAAAATTTGATTGATTGAACCATTTTGCAACCAAAACAGGAAGAGGACAGCACTTTGTTTTCCCTGGTAGCTACCAGTAATTATCCCCAAAGAGTATCAGTTTAAGTTCTTTGCAGTTACTATTCCTATAAGCAGAAATGGCAGATGGTGGAACAACCGAAGTTACTGTGGAAACTACCCGGCAAAAGAAAAATAGCCTCATAGCCTGTTTCTAGACTATGAGGGAAACAGAGAGTGATCTGGTTGTCTTTGACACAGCATAGTATTAACTGTAAGGCTGCTATCATTAGTATTTGTATATCAAAGTGTTTCCAACAGAATTAGAAACTATGTCTGGTGATATCAGACCCTTTTTTTGGTTTTATGAGCGTGTGCTGGTGTCCCTTTGTGTAATTCTGTGTCCATTCTCTAAATTCAGAGGTTTTTGCAGGTCCATGGACATCGCTCAGGTAGAACTGTTCATGAGTTGTTGCTTTGGCACCAGATGCTGATATCTTGGCGGGATGCCAAAAATAAATGAATGCGTGGGAAACCTTGTGTTAATAATAGATCATAGGACTATTTGTATGTGAAAAGAGTTGCTCGTATGAACCTGTAGAGAATTATCACCTGACTCTGCCACAGCGCGCAACTATGTTCAGTGAAAAAGCTCTGATACACTCATTGTACACTACCTGCACAGTTTAAATGGCAGACAAACACAGTCAACAACTAGTTGGTGAACTTAGTGGAGCATTTATCAGCAAACACAAAAGGCTGTCCTTGCAGGAAGAATGGCAGTATCAGCACTGTTGCAGCAAGTGCCCCAAAACAACATATATTCACATTTAACTGACAAAGCTGTTTACAGGTATAGTAATTATGATGGGAGCAAAGGAAGGAAGTCATGTGACATTTTAGTAGAGCAACAAAATCAGCAAAGAGAAGAGGTCAGGGTGGTCAAAATGAAACACCTTTCATGGCGGAAGGACCACAATTGTTGCTTAAGCATGTTTTTTTTTTTTTTTTTTTTTTTTTAAATTGTCAATGTGATAACAGAGCACCCCTAATCTTAACAAAGTAGTAATTTAAACCCAAACCACGACGTTTCCATAAATGTAATCAAAGTTAGCAACCAGCTGGTGAACATTTATCAGCTGAATAAACTGATATTTCCCTCAGGGGAGTGGTGGAGACCAAAATAGTGCTGATCGGAGAATAAATATTGGACTCACTTGTTAATGTCACACTAAACCTAACCCTGGTAGAAGACAAGACACAAATTGCAATCTTGGGACTTAGTAATGTCATGTGATTAGTAATGTATGCGTATGCATGTCATAACTCTGTCTCTCTCCATATGTTTCCTGTCTATCTCTAACAATGTCACTCTCCAAACAAAGGCAAAACACAAGAAGAGAAACAAAAAAAGTGTTACATGTTCTTGGAAGTGTAGATATAGCTGTTTTTAAGCATTTCAACAAACAGTCGATGCTGATCATATTTCAGTTTTTCTCGATTGCTTAGACACATTTCTTGAAACTAAGCTCCATTCCCCAAAACCCTAAACACAAATCCAAAACTGCACATTCAACTCCCCAAACGTCAAACTTCCAGGTCAAAACCAAATGTTGCCTTCACACATCACACAATAGTCCAGACAAACACACACACTACAACATAGTCTTAGACACTGTGGAGATCAATTCATAACACTGCCACAAAAACCTAAAAAATATAATGTTGCTTCTGGTTCTCCCCCACAAAATCTCTTCACAGTTTTTCTTGATTGCTTTGATGCAGCAGTCAACTCAAACTCCACATTTTCAAAACAGTTAACACACAGGCCGAAACAGTGGCACTCATGGTCAAAATGACACATTTTGTTTGCAAAAGGCTCTAACTGTGCCAAAACATTTAAAATATGCAACAAAAGCAAATTTTGCCATCAAACAACACAACTTGCAAACAAGTGTATGAGCTCTTCCAATCAACCATTACACAGTGGACAACAAAATACAAAATACAGCAATCAGTGTGAATCAGTGCACCATTGCTTGTCATTGTAGCCTATTACTGTACGTAGCTTTCATGCCAGTGCCATTTGTTGTCAAAAATGGCTGAAAACTGAAATACTGTAAATATTACACAAAATACATGTAAACCAAAATAAAATCTGTTAGAGTATAATAAATTAAGAAAATAAAAATAAAATCTATTACAATACAGTATAAAAATCTATTACTATAGAGTATAAGAAATAGCCACTATTGATACTCAGTCTCTTCTGTCTTAGACCTCTTCCATCCATGTTGGCAAAGAACAACACAGACGCTGCACCTTTTAAGGCCTGCAGACTGATTGCTAATTGAAGATTTGTGTGAAGGAGTGTCAAACAGGTGCTTCAGTGATTTCATACTGATGTAGGTAGTTTCTAATAGTTAGGAACAGATGGTTTCTGTTTGGTTACCATAGCTAAAACAATGGAGTTTGGACTGCTTGAATGACATCCGTGTTAACTGTTCTGCAAAAGGGTGGGGAAAATGTGTCAATCCAATGAGAAAGGGTTAACACATTTGCAAGAGGTGTCTTGTGCTCTGCTGAGACATTGAGCACGGTTACATGCGCACAATAATCAGATAACTGGGAATAATCAGGTAATGGTAATAATCCGATTTGACACGTTTACGTGCACTTCAATAATCTGATAATCAGAAAAACCTGGTTTACATGATTCAGTCCTTCAGTTGGATTTCCCCCCAAGTACATGACATAAAACTCAAACTTCCTGTTACAGTAGGTACTCATATCCTTGAAAAACCTCAAAAAATACGCAAGTCATATATTTGCAAAATAAAGCACTCATCATGCTGACAGCTTATATTCTTACAGTACTGTTTGTTTTTATCATTAACAAATACATGTGAGAGCATTCTAATGTGTAGTTTATCAATGTGGAGCCAATTTTACATACTTTGGGTAGATTCGGAGTAAAAGTACTGCAAAGTGCAATATACAAGTGTATTGTATATAAACTTGTCACACAAAGTGCATAACATATAAGTAAGATAAAATAAAAGTGACAATTTAAACACTGAGAATATAAAAATATATTATTTTATGTAAAATCTTTATCTGAAAGGAAACAAAAGCTGTCAGATTAACGTAGTGGAGTAGAAAGTACAATATTTCCCTCTAAAATGTAGTGGAGCGGGACTATAAAATAGCAAAACCCGAAAGAAACCAGATTAAAGGGTATACATGCACCGAATAATCTGACTATTGGGGAAAAAGTTAGGTGTGTTTATCTGATTTCTCATAATCAGATAATGGCTTTTATCTGATAAAGCCTATTGGATTATGCTGTTTACTTGACCACTTGAATAATCAGGTAACTCCAGAAATCAGATAATGATCGGTTTATTAGTGTGCATGTAAACATGCTCAGTGATGATGAAAACCGAGTGGATCCCAGTTTCTTTAAGCAGGTCAAAGCAATCAAGAAAAACTGCAAATGATAAACACAATAGACAAATGTTTTTATTTTTATTCATAAAGGAGGAAAAAAAGAAGAAAAACATTTTTACACAAAAATATAAATACAGAAAATGGCAAAATAAATAGAAACAGAAAACAGAAAATATTTCACTCTTGTACAGCATCGCGTCTCTGGTCTGGGTCAGGCCAGAGAACCTCATCCACATCACATGCAAAAACAGAAGTGGGATGGGATACTGTAACTGTAAACAATTCTTTTACTGTAACAAAATGGGAGCCTACAGTAATTCCACATTACATACTGTAACTGAGATGCATACAGAATGATAGAGCAAACAGCTACAATAAATATATACATGCTGTACAGTACTGTAAGGGTACAGCAATCTAAAGTAGAGTACAGTAGAGAGCAGTATGTACATAATATACTTACTTATTTTCCTGCCTGAAGGTCCGTATGATGGAGGCAACAGTGAAGCGGTTAAGGTTTGGCTGCACTCGTTGCCCAGCCTCCCTCATTGTCAGGCCATGCACAAGGACATGGTCAACAAGAGTGGCACGAATTTCATCACTCACTCATTCACTGTGATATTGGGCTTTATAAATAAAATTGATTGATTGATTATAAATAAAATTGATTGATTGATTGATTGATTGATCACTACTTGTCTCCTTGGCCTTGGCCTCCCTCTTCCTCTTCCTCCTCCTCCTCCTCCTCCTCCTCCTCCTCCTCCTCCTCCTCCTCCTCCTCCTCCTCCTCCTCCTCCTCCTCCTTGACCTCTTCCTCTTTCTTGCCGTCCTGGATCCATTGTTCTAAAAAATGAACTGACCCAGGGCCCTTTTATCTGTGTATTGGACGTTCTGATTGGTGTGTGAACAATTTTGTCTCCTAGTGTTTTCAATCAGGTAATTGTGTGCTAATTGGGTTCAGCCTTTGCTGACTGAGTGAACAATATCGAATGCTTGTGCTTTCTGAATGAACACAAGGTGCAGGCAATGATAATTACGGGGATTTGTGTGTACAGTTTTGCACTAAAAGTTAAACTAATTTGAATCATGTGTGTAAGCAGCTCAGTACGGGTAACAGTTTAGGGAAATGGGTGTGTCTTTTGGGAGATGGCATTATGCATTAGGATATTTAGTTATTAAGTCTGGTAATAGTGTGTAAGCAGTTGAGAAAAAGTGTAATAGTATCATTGCTGGAGTAATCGAAAAGGTGGTGTTGCTCTTTTTCTGGCCATTTACAGAAAATAAAACATAAAACATAAGAAACATGAAACATAGGAGAGTGCTCCCACTTCCTCCTCAGTAACCTACCCACCTACCTACACTGGAGAGGGAAACTATTTGCTTTGACTTAAAAAAAGTTAGTGTCTTTGTGGCCTTGAAATTTTAAGTTGACTGAATTTGAAAAGACAAGTTGAGATAAATTTGTAATGATTCAACATGTCTTTTTAAATTCAGGCAACTTCAGGTAGACTTGACACCAACTTTTTTAACTTAAAACAAATAGTTTATTTTTGCAGTGTAATAGTATGCCCACCTCTTTAATTACCACTACACCACTGATCAAAGGTCTTCTTTCTAGTGGAAAAACTGCTTAATGAATTGATGTGGAAGTTGTAGGTTATACTAGCCTGGTTCCAGACCATAGACCCCACCCACTCAACTGAGTAGGTCTGGCATACTTCAACGAATTTGCGATTTATCTTGTCCAAACGCTGGACGGACCAATGAACGCCGGGGGTCTAGCGATTAGCCAATCAGCGCCACGCTGATGTCAAGCTGTACGCCGGTGGGTAACTGGTGAGGATAGCAATAATGGCCACTGCTACAGATCCTACAGACCACATTAACGATGCTATCGAGGTATTTCGCCACTACTCGCGTTAATGGAGGACCAAATTAAGGAAGCTGCTAAACTGGATTTAACGGCGATGCAGCTGAGCGTGCACGACGATGGAGACATTTTAAACGGGCAATGCTCGCTTGTTTTCGGCACCCCCGAGGCATGGATACTAATGACGTCAGATTCTGGGTGAGTCCTTGATCTCTACTGATTGGTTAGGGAAAAAATCAAATTCCCTCCCCCTTGTAAATCGCCTTCAATGGAAGCCATGTCAGACTGAAGGTTCTGGGAGCTTCAGTCTGACACTCAGGCTAAGGTTATACTCTTCTTTTGATAAAGCCTTGGTAAAATGTTTCACAAAAATATCACAAAATTGCTCTAGTTTTAAAAAAAAAAACAAAAAAAAAATAGTCACCTGCAGAGGATCTAACCCACAACATATAAAATAAGGGACATGAGCAACGGTGGAAGAACCATGTTTGGAGGTGACAGAATCTAACAGCTTCCATAAAAACCAACAGCAGCTCTGGTGAAATGCTTTCTGGTTAAAGGGATAGTTCGACATTTTGGCAAATTCGCCTATTGCTGTAATCCCTATAGTCATATGAGTAGGTACATTACCTTTAATTGTCAGTGCGTGCTGTTCTGAGATCGGTGGGGCAGAGCTGCCCGCTGAAAAGGAGGTGAACGGTACAGGTCCCTCTCTCCCTCAAAACTAATCAAATACACCATCAAATGACTCCAAAACGCTCTTGTGGACAACTTGTAGCTTACACATTCACCACGCTATGAAATAATAATGTAATATTACGAGAAAGAGTTGTTTTGAAGCCAAATGCACAGCCGGAACTACATTCCAGACATACAGTACTTGCTGGGCGGAGTGATTTCAAACAGCGTATGTTTAGTGCAGTTACTCCCGTCATCAGAACAACAAGTTTGTTGAGAAGAAGCCAGAATATACAGAGGAAGAGTTACAGGTTTTGGAAGAAGAGAGAGCAAGAAGAGAGAGCAAGAAGAGAGGCTGAGGCTGCCGAGCAACCAGGGGCTGAGGGGAGACCCAGAGCCGGTGGTGTAAATGTGGGGCTTACTGGCCACTTTATTAGGTACACCTGTGCAATATAAATATAGAGTACGCCTCAAAATAATCACCGGAACACGGGGAGAACATGCTAACTCCACACTCATAAATCACCACAACTCCTGAAGGAACGAAAACATAAAATGTTCCCTAGCAGTCTGTTTATTCCCAACAATGAGAAGTAATGCCAGTCACTTCACTATATGCTCTGGGCAAGCACTTATCCATAACATAACCACAGCAACATTTGCATTTTAGCCTTATTTACCATGCTTGGGTTGTAGGCTAATGTTACTCAACATGGAGGTAACGTTACAGCAGAGAGATTGCTGAGCAAAATACACAACGATCACTCACCACGTCTGCTTGTTTTGTGATGCCGACAGATGGTATGGCAGTATCTTTCAAGAAAAGCGTTTGAACCATTCCTGAGCTTCTGCGCTCCATCCTTTCAGCGTAGTCCTCCGGTAAAAAATGGCTGGAGCACACAAACATTTTCCGGACCATTTCCACAGGCGTGTTGGGGTCGATGTCCAGCACAAATAGCCATTGTTTCATCCTGTCCGTATTACTGGTTGGAACTACGTGAAACTTCCCTTTGCTCCACGTCTTCGGCTTGTTACTGCAACCTTTTACAATGCATGTGTAAACCATGATTTACAATAGGGATAGACCGATATGGATTTTTTAGGGCCGATGCCGATACCGATTTTTTTCCATCACCCTTAGCCGATGACCGATTATGGACTGCCGATTTTCTTGAGCCAATATTTGGGGCCGATACTGCTTTTGCTCCCTCAATTTACATCAAAAAAATGACACAATGATAACAAATATTACAGGTCTCAAGTTTAAAATAAGAAACATTTATTGAACAGTAAAAAATATTCAACGGCTTTGTTCAACTTTACCACACATACTTTCAAATGAACAAAAAGTGTTTGGTGCTTTTAATTATTCAAGTAATGTCTAAGAAATAAAATAAAAAATATTTTAATTTAAGCATAAATAAAACAACAACTACTGTACACAGTAGGATTCAGCTTTGTTCAACTTTACCACACATACTTTCAAATGAAAAAAAGTGTTTGGTGCTTTTAATTACTCAAGTAATGTCTATAAAATAAAATAAAACAAATATTTAGGCATCATTAAAACAATTGAAGTATTGCACACAATAGTAACGAACAAGCAGCATAGTGTGCACACTGCACAATACTTAATGTTAAAGTGCAAATGGCTCTCCTAAGATAAGGAAAGTGTAAACAGCAATACAAAACAAAACAAAAAACAACATAAAAAGAAATAAAGAATTGTGCATAATATGCACTTTGGCCCACTTCTAATACTCTTTAGCTACCCCACACATCCCTCACTGAAAGTTCTTAATAATCCCAGTTTAGGAGCTGTAGGTTATAGTGGAGGAAACAGAGGCGCTCTGCATTCTCTCCTGTCAGCCTGTACCTCTTCTTCTCATATATCTGGCTGACCTCACTGAATACCCTCTCACTGGGAACAGAGGAGGGGGGTGGACTGAGAAACTTTCTGGCAAGTGGTGCTAGAAGGTGCAATCGGGATGCATTCTGTTTCCACCATTCAAGTGGCTGGCCCTTCTGCCTGTCGATCAGCGGCTCCCTTAAGTACTGATCCAGCTGCTGAGTAAACTGCTGCTCCTCCTCATCAGTCTCGTCTGGGGTTGGTCCATGTGCCCCAGGAAGGCTGGCATACATCTGCTCAAGCATGTCTGATGGACCAGTGACTTCCTCCTCTTCTTCCTCTGCCCTTTTCCGTTTTGGATCTTCTTGGCCTTGACCTTCTGAGGAAGCACTTTTCTGTTTTGCAGCCTCAGACAGAGTGGCATGCTCTTCCTTGATCCAGTCCTTTGTATTCCTCAGTGTACCAGGAGCCAAGGCATGACCCTTGTAACAAGGATCTAGCAGTGTTGCAAGGACCAAGCATCTTGTTTTCTCTGCCTTCTCAAATCTGGCCTTTAGGCTGTTCAGCATAGTCTCTCGGAGTGTTCCGATTCCTCTTGTTTTGGCACCTTCAGCTTCCAGCAACATTTTCAGCACTGTGATGCAGGGAATGATGCATGAAATTGTGGAGTCAGATCTACTCATTTCGAGTGTAATCTGTTCAAGTGGGCTCTGTGTGGCAATCAGATTGTCCACAAGAGCCCACTGATCTGCTGTAAAGACAGATATTTTTCCATGTTCCCCTGCATATACATTAAGTGCCCGCTTCTGCTCCAGCATGCTCTCCAACATGTGAAGAGTGGAGTTCCAGCGTGTTGGCACCGACTGGATTATTGTGTGCTGGGGGAGGTCAAGCTCTTTTTGAATGTTCTTCAAACGCTGTTTGGCCAGCACTGAATGGTTAAAATGGGTAGCAGAAGATTTCAATTTGGCAACGATGTCTGCCACTGCTCGCTGGCTGCTGATCCCATCGTTCACCACCAGCTGAAGTGTGTGAGCACTGCAGCTGAGATCAGGTAGTTCGGCGAGCCTCATCCCTTTGATCATGTTGGCACCACTATCACGAAGCACAAGTACAACTCTCTCTGTTTCGATGTCCCAATGCTTCAGCAGACTGAGGAACATATCGCTTATGTATTCACCTGTGTGAGAGCCATCCATGGCTTTAACATTGAGGACAATTTGTTTCCTTTGCCAATCTTTGTCAATGAAATGACAGGTCAGGCTTATAAGGGATTCTGTCTCCCCAGACCAACAGTCCGTTGTAAATGCCAAATAAGGACCTGCATTGTCCAACGTGACCACCTCCTTGATTTTGTTCTCTACCTTAGTGTGTACATCTTCAAAAAGGTCAGTGTAATAATACTTGTCATTTTTAAGGGAGTATCTGGGCTCCAGCAATGCCACCAACCTTTTAAAACCAACACCAGAGACAACTGTAAATGGTTGATTGTCTGTGGCAATCATCTCAACTATGGCAAGATCCACCTTTTTTGACCTGGTGTCAGAATTAGGCCATTTCCTTTGGGCATCGAACATCTGTACAACAGTAGGCTGTGTAGAACTGGCTGCTGCTCCTCTTTTATCCCTTTCTTTTACTGCTTCATTGTAGGCCTCAAGGTGGTGACGTTTCAGGTGGCTCCACATGTTTGAGGTATTTTTACCTTTTCCTTTTTCAGCCCCCATGCTCACCGATGAGTTGCATATAGCACACCGAGCCTTCCCTGAAGTGGGCTCAGTGAAGTGTTGCCACACTGGATTTTTGCGTTCAGCCATCTCTATAAAGAATAAATAAAAACACAGATTAGTATCAATCAGTATCAATCTTTTTGCATCATCTTACATTCATATCACCCAATATCATCACCCTTTCATCAATATCTACAACACAGCCTTGATGATGCATTGCTTGCTGACATATTAAAAGACAGGTATAATCTACTCATCGCAAAATGTCCTATGTCACACATTTAAATAGTTTAAGAGAAAACAATAAACCTGAAAAGTTGTCATTGACATAAAGTTTTGTGGCACTGAAAATACAGCTCAAGTTCAGTTCATGTGAACAGAGCAAAGCGCTTGGTGTATCTGAGACATAATGTTCACTCTCTGAAGAGTAGTACAGTTGAAGAGTGAGCTGTCCGTGAGCTGGAGAGGTGCACGGACTATGTTGACTGTTAAAAAAAAAAAAAAAAGAATGCATACCAAGTGCTTCAGCCTCTGCTGTGAGCAAGCTGGTCCTTTCAATGATTTTTCAAAAGGCATTTATGAGGTTCAATTTAAAATGTAGACGTGCTGGTAGGATCAATGATGAGGCAGTTTTCTTAACAGTCTCCAACTGAGAATTTCTAAATAGAAATGTGGCCTCAATTGTACTCAGGCCAAAAAAGGTAAGACACGGTACATTATTTCTTTTCAACAGTAGGTTGCTTTCCTATTGCAAGTGACTAATATGTACTGTAGGTCTATTGTTGGCTGTAAGCACACATTATATTCATTGTATAGCATCCATTTTCACATAAAAGGCAATAAGTGTGGTATAAGATAGATCTATTAGATTATATCTAAACCCACTTAACCTCTTTTAGGTTCAGGATGCAGGAGGCAGTCTTCTATTAATCTGAAGATCAGTTGTTCGATCCCTGGCTCCTCCAGTCTGAATGTCAAAGTACGCTTGGGAAAGATATTGAACCCTGAATCACGTGAGTGGTTGTGAATGTTTGATGAGCAGGGGGCACCTTGTATGGTAGCCTCTGCCATGTGACATGTAGTGTAAAAGTACTTTGAGGGATTGGAAGACTAGGTGCTAAACAAATGCAAGTCCATTTACCATCAGAATGCAAGTCCTTATTATGCATTATACGTCTTTATTGGGTAATTTAAAGCAGAGGAAGTAAGACTGTCTGGTAATCCAGATTAGTACTTGTGCGATAAGGAATTACGAGAAGCCTAAGTGTGTACTGCTGAGGCTACACTGTAGCTGTTGTGTAGCAATAAGTGCAACTAATAGTGATAGTTGTTTTACATGTTTGGAGACAAACGGGAATTCTGTTACGTCAGCATGACATTTTATTCCTCCTAAAGTCTGAAAGATTAAACTGCAAAGGGAAAGGGCACAGGCCATGCTGAGTTAAACCATTCTTGGGGTCTTGGCCTAATCTTTTCCAGGAGCCCTGTTCCACAATGCAATTACCCAGCATCACAGCAGCATGTTTGGTCAGGATTAAATACAAATCTCATCAACACAGAGCTACAAAGTCCCCAATTTAGCAAACTCAACCAACTTTAAGTAAACAATTTTCAACGGCTGAATGCATCTGTGAGTCCAAACACACATCCAAAGACAGCTATGAGAGCTGCAACTTAATGGCAGATTTATGGCCATGCCAGCAGTGTACCTCTATATGGGAATGTATATCCACCCTTTTGTCCAGACTCAAATATCTCAACAACTTTTAAATGGATTACCATGAAATTTTGTAGAGATAATCATGGAAATCATGGAATCATACTAACATCAGTGATCCCCTGACTTTTTCTTTAAATGTCCAGGGTGCAGGATTTGGGGGGATTTACTGGCAGAGATAGAATAAAATACAAGTATGTTTTTTGTTTAGTGTATAATCACCTGATAATGTTTTCATCACCTTAGAATGAACCATTTAGATCTACATAGGGAGCAGGTCCTCATCCACGAAGATTGCCATGTTGCACTGTCATGTTTCTTCAGTAGCCCAGAACAAACAAACCAAACACTGGTTCTTGATAGGGCTATTCACAGGGCTGGGCTACAAGATCATCTACGATGCTCCAAACAGGGTAGAAGCAACACAAATTTGTAACTGGAAACTGCTGAAATGGGCCTATTTTTTTTAAACACAGTATTTTTATAAGTATAAGTATTTTTTTAGACATTATTCCTATTTTTACTTCTGTAGGACCTGGACCTTCCATGGTTTTGTGTCTAAGTGACTAATGAAATTGATTTTTGAAACTGGTCCAATATTGAGCGAGAGTGCTGCAGCCAGTAGTGTTGATCGGGCCTGCAATTCAATTCTCCAGGGCAATAACACACCGTCAACATACGTCTAATAAAACTGCTTGTTTTTGCCATTCACAGGCTCAGATTTTTATTGTAAGTGTATGACAACATTATAAAAAGGATCCTACAGAGAAATAAAACATCCTGACTTAACTTTTGCTTGATCTGCTCTGTTTGTTATTGTGTCTAATCACGTCTTGCATCAAGTCTTGCAAGTTGAGTTGCTGCAGGAAGATAATAAACGATCAAACAAAAGGCGAGGACAAATATTTTATTTCTCTATAGGGACCCTCTCAGTAAGGTTGTCAGAAACTTATGCTAACAATCTGAGTCTGTCAGTAGCAAAAAAAGACTCTTGTGGATGTACATTGATGATGCCCTATGTGAAAGATGTTCTTTTACTATGTTTTAGTTATATTGTATGGTATTGTATTTTGTCAAGCTTTTTATAACTCTGATTTCAAAAGATGCCATAGAAATAAAGTTTATTGTTATTATGATTATAGTTATGATGATGGCGATGATTATTATTAAGGGTTCAAGCCTGAAGGGATGAAACCCTATTGTTTTTGTGCTGTTTTTGTTATTTTTATTCTTATTAAGAAATGTTTTCGCAAATCTCCATAAGACGGTATGTCTTAACAACAGGCAGTTTTTTTATTTACCAATGATTGGACGTAAGGCAGCATGGTGGTGTGGTGGTTAGCGCTGTTGCCTCACAGCAAGAGGGTTTCTGGTTCGATCCTGGGTGTGGGAGCCCTTCTGTGTGGAGTTTGCATGTTCTCCCCGTGTCAGCGTGGGTTTTCTCCAGGTAGTCTGGCTTCCTCCATGCAGCTTGGGAACACGTTAATTGGTGACTCTAAATTGTCCGTAGGTGTGAGTGTGAGTGTGAATGGTTGTCTGTCTCTAAGTGTCAGCCCTGTGATAGTCTGGCGACCTGTCCAGGGTGTACCCCACCTCTCGTCTGATGTCAGCTGGGATAGGCTCCAGCCCCCTCGCGACCCTCAAGAGGATAAGCGGTTAGAAAATGCTCAAGAAATATAATGCCAACCAGCCAGATGGTGACGCTATCACGGGTTACATCTGTAACAGGAAACCGATGGAATTGGGAGCCGGCGATGTTTTTATTCCCACAGCTGGGGAAATCACAAGTTCGCACCATTTTGGTATTCCTCTGTTTACCTACAGCAGCTGACAAGGGTGTGTCGTGAGCCTGAGCCGGTGTTCGCGCTGTAGTAGTAGGTATATATAGGGCTAGTACATATTTTTCCTCACTAATAATAGCCTACTGGTTCTCTGTTGGAAACAGCGATGAAGTTTTCGTTAGCCGTTGCTATCCTGCGCACCTGCACGGCGTGGTGATGAACTGTCTTATTGATTTCTATTGACGTGCTCTCTTGCGGGCCTGCACGGCGGAGTGATACTGGCCAGAAAATAGTCCCAATTGATAGCAAAGTCTGACGTAATGCGGGGATGTTTTAAAATTATTGAAATAGTCTAACAAAACACATGCATACTTTTTTGTCGCTTAAAACCTTTTGGTTACGTGTCTCCCGTACATCTTCAGAACTACTTTTTCTCTGGTAAGTTATGGGCGATTTCTCAGAGCAGGAGGCTCGTTGAGAGTAGTGACAACGTCAAATCAGAGCTACAGATGGTCAGCGTTTCACACAACTTCATGTCCAAAAACCTGAACTATCACTTTAAGAACCATAAAAGTATGCCGGAATAAAGTATCCGCCATACATGCTCTGCCTTGTCTCAGACCATTAGTCCAATCATGATGAACAGACATTGCTGATCTAAAGTTATCAAAGGAATTTTGATCCATCAATCCGTTTTAAAGTTGTGCATTTTCAAACATTTGTCTTTAAGTTCAATTTTACATACATACACTGTTCAAAAATTGCTTAAGCAGTAGTAACCACACTTAATGCACGTGTGAATGCTTCGTCCAAGTTTCACTGAGCAGTCTTGAGATTCTGCCACTAGAGGGTGCCACAAATGCAAAAGTTTCTATCTTATAATCAGCCACAGTGGTTTGTATGCAACTCAGTTTGCACCCTCTTAAGTCATGTCTCAGTGGATTCATAAAATTTGAAAATGATTGCTTTAAGATTGCTGTAAGAAGGTGTGGCTTATTACTGTAAAACAAAATTTTGAGACATTTCACATTCACAATAAAGCACTAGTATGTTCTACAGAGCTGAGTTTTTTCAGCACATTCACTGAATTGTGACAGAGGTTTGTCTCACTGCAACCTATCGTCAATTCAGAAGTCCATCACTCTATATTTTTAAGAATATGCAAAATAAATTAATATCTGTCTCTCCAAATGGTGTTCAGATCGGTTTAACTGTTAGCCCAAAGTGATATTCAGTATCTTGATGCTAGTAGTACTGTATGCACAACATTTTCTATTTTATCTAATTTGTAACCACGTCACCAAAATATTTGAAAATGTACAAGAAAGCAGCAAAATGATGATTTTTTTTTTTTATCATAAATGCTTTGACCATTATTGATATCTTTGCATTTTGAAGATGACCAATGAACTGGGGGGGGGGTGAAGTGTTTTGGAACATTCTGCTCTTATTATCTTGCCCCACTGACGGTTGTTCAGTCTAAGTACATATTCTGGTCTTCTGATCATCATTTTTCACCGACACAGCATGTGAGTGTATGTGCTGCTAGTTAGAGCAAGCAATTCTGAGACTTTGAGAATAATGTAAAAGCTAAGCTGCGCCCACAAGCTACGAAAGTTTTAGTGATTTTAAAATACTTACATTTCTTTGTCAGACAAATACAACTCAGAGCCCCTTTTCTATGTGTACACAATACAGGACACTTGTATTCACAGATTCGTGATTTATACTTTTATTCACAAACCTTAAGTGGATACAATGTCTCTACAATGGTCAAAAGTTTTGCTGTAAATAAAGCTATCATAAAGCTGCTTACTCTAAAGTCTAAACTTGGCAGCTATTGAATTAAATCTACTTTTTGGACAAGAGCACAGGGACAACTTCTTCAGGATAACTTCATTCACTTTAATGTTCATCTCAACAGTAGGACAACTGAACACTGGCAACAAAAGTAATACTGTACATGAACTCATCATCATATCACACCACCAACCTCGACCATAAAATTACAGGCAAGGTGCATTATGTTACATTCAATTCAAATATACACAAGAAGTTTGTGCTCTAAAAAAAAAAAAAAAAAAAAAAAAAAAGGATCAGCACTCAGTGAATAACATCCTAAGCCCTACGATAAGCTATTATGGCAAGGCTTAACTATACAGACCAGTGAGCAGTGATAACTAACATGTCTTTGGGGTCATCGGGTGGGAACCTCCTTTCACCGGTGTTTCGTCTAGTTGGTCCCACGACACCTCCAGGAGGCTAGACAGTGATCTCTGGCGTCCCAGAGACACTCCCCTAATGCCAGGTCTCACTGCTCCCCACACTAACCGAACAACCTCCTTTACCTTACCTATACTACCACAGAGGAGGTAGACCCAGGGAAGGAAGCCTTGTTAGGCTATCACACTCCCCCGCCGGGTTAGGCTGTACAGTCTACCTCCCCAGGACGAGCCCTCACAACAATGACACCTCCAGGAGGCTGGACAGTGATCTCAGCCCAAACAGCACTGCCAACTTCAACCAAACCCAGGCTCCGTTTATGTGAGCTCCAGGCAGAAGCAATGCTGATACTACCTTTACTAGCACATTCACCATACTCTATTTCACACGCTACATAGCATAACTACAATGTAAGCTAAAGTTAAAGGAGATAAATGAACTCACAGGATCAGCAAACACACTCACTTTGCAGCATGGTCTCAAACAAAATGGATTCAAATAGGCCACTCCCACACTTAAATAACCTTTCTCTTCCTGGATTTCCTCCTTACTTACACATGGCTTTCTCAGCCCAAACAGCACTGCCATCTTCAACCAAACCCAGGCTCCATACATGCGAGCTCCAGGCAGAAGCAATGCTGATACTAGCTTTCCTGTCACATTCACCATACTCTATTTCACACACTACATAGCATAACTACAATATAAGCTAAAGTTAAAGGAGCTAACTGGACTTACAAGATCAGCAAGCACACTCACCTTGCTGCATGGCCTCAAACAAAATGGATTCCAATAGGCCACTCCTACACTTAAATACTTCCTCTTTCTGGATTTCTCCTGACAGGAAGTGGATCTCTCCACCTGATCTCAAGGAGTTATGTGCCCTGCTTAGTAGTTCCCCCTGCTGGCCCCCAGCTGACATTATTTCTTCTGTAATAGATAAACTGGCTGCATTTAATTGCTTCATCTGACATTTCCCTCACTGTCTTCCTCAAACTCTGTCCCCGCACTCCGAGTTCCCCCAGGAGTGAGACAGTTGATCTTGCTATGAATCCCCTACACCCCACTTCCACTGGACAAATCCTAGTCTTCCATCCTCGCTGCTCAGCTTCTGCTCCTAAGTCTGCATATCTAAGCTTTTTTCTTTCATAGGCTTCTTCCACTGAGTCTTCCCAAGGAACTGTCAGCTCAATGAAATAAACTATCTGTTGACTCACTGACCACAACACTAAGTCAGGCCTCTGCCTGGTACAGACTATTTCCTGAGGAACAACAAGCTTTCCCCCTAAATCTACTTGCATTTCCCAATCACAAGCACCTTCTAGGCGGCCACACCCTTGCCTCCTCACTAACTTATCCCTTCTGTATTTCTCTCCCTCACGGACAAACTGAATTACTAAGCTCCTATCCTTAACACCTTCTGAATTCACCTGTCTTCGTTTCCCTTCGATGCCTGCAGCTAAACATTTCAGCACCTGATTATGTCGCCATGTATATCGGCCTTGTGACAAGCTAACTTTACAGCCTGACAAAATATGCTTTAAAGTTGCGGTACGTGAACACAATGGGCATGATGGGTCCTCATTTACCCACAGTTTTAGGTTCTGGGGGGTTGGTAAGACATCGTATGTAGCCCCTACCAGGAATCTAATACGATTCTCCTCCATACTCCACAGGTCCCTCCAACTAAGCTTCCTCTTCTCTACACTTTCCCAATTCAACCACTGTCCCTGTTTAGCCTGGGCCACTATCTTTGCACCCCTTACTATCTCTTCCTGTCTGCGTATCTGTTCTACAACCAGCTTTCTTTTATCTTTGAGGCCTGCTGTATTCCATACCGGTTTACCTGAGCCAAGCCCCAGGCCTCCCCGGCCAAACTGAACATTACCTACAATCTCTGCATGTCTAAGAGCTGTCTCTGCCTCCTGAACTGCCGATCTTGGGTTCCACTTCCTCCCCTTGGTTGGATTTGGAACCACACTCCTGACTACCACGTCCTTACTCCCAGATAACAAGAGCTCTGTCCTGACCTTGGTACATTTAAATTCCTCTGTTAAACTAGATACTGGCAGCTGAAGTATCCCTTTTCCATACAATGCAACACTACTTAGGCACCTAGGAGCGCCCAACCACTTCCTAATGTAGGAGCTAACCGACCTTTCAATTCTCTCCACAACAGATATTGGAATTTCATAAACTGACAGTGGCCACATTAACCTAGGATATAGCCCAAATTGCAAACACCACAACTTCAACTTTCCTGGAAGTTCTGATTTATCTATTCTATCCAATCCTTCAGCCACATCTTTTCTAAATTTCACCACCTGTTCCTTATCATTCAACTTTACATTGTACCACCTACCTAAGCTCTTTACTGACTTTTCCCTAATTGTTGGGATGTCCTCATCATCTATGACAAACTTCCTATCACTTAACTTCCCTCTACATATCGAGATGCTTCTAGATTTACTAGGCTTGATCTTCATGCTGGCCCACTTGAGGTTCTTATTTACCTTCTCTAGTAGCCTCTTTGTACATGGCATTGTTGTGGTCACCAGTGTCATGTCATCCATGTAAGCCCTAACTGGTGGAAGATGCAACCCATTCTGCCGTCTCTCCCCACCTACCACCCACTTAGAAGCCCTGATGATTACTTCCATTGCCATAGTAAATGCTAATGGAGAAATTGTACACCCTGCCATGATGCCTATTTCTAGCCTCTGCCAACCTGTTGAAACCTGCTGTACTTAGACACAACCTAATATCCTGAAAATATGCTTTCACTAAGTTAACAACTACCTGTGGCACTCTGAAGTAGTCAAACGCACTCCAAATGAGGCTGTGCGGTACTGAACCAAACGCATTTGCAAGATCTAAAAATATTACATGTAGGTCCCTTTTGTTATTCTTCGCTGCCTGAATCTGGTGCCAGATCATGCTAGTATGCTCTAAACACCCTGAAAAACCTGGTATTCCTGCCTTCTGCACCATGGTATCTATTAAGCTATTCCTTTCTAAGTAGCTAGCTAGTCTCTGCGCTACTACACTAAAGAAAATCTTCCCCTCCACATTCAAGAGAGAAATCATCCGGAACTGGCTAGGGTCCACAGACTCCTTCTCCTTAGGAATGAGGACACCCCCTGCCCTACGCCATGCTCTTGGTATAATTTGTTTTTCCCAAACTATTCTTAGCTGTTTCCACAAAAATTTAAGGGTATCAGGCGCACTTTTATAAACCCGGTAGGGGACTCCATTAGGCCCTGGGGCCGAAGAAGCCTTTGCACGCCTGACCACCTCCTGAACTTCCTTCCACCTAGGTGGCCTGACATCCATCTCATGCTCTATCCCTCCTAATGGAGGGATATCAGGTGGGAAACCTACTATCCTATTCTTCTCCAAATCTGAATATGTGTTTCTCAAATATTCTTCAACCTCTAACCTTTCTGCTTTAAGCTGCCCTCCCTTTTCCTGGCTGAACAATCCTTTAACAAACTTAAAAGGGTCCCTGAAAAAACCTGTCCTAGCATATTCCTTCTTCCTCCTCTTTTTCCTGAGATGCTCTGCCCTTCTAAGAACTGCTAGCCTGCTTCTCAACTCCTCTTGCAACACCTTAATTCCCTCCCTTTCTTCTTCTGTAGTCTTTTTCCACTGCTTTCTTAACTGTCTCCTTTCCTTGACTAACTTCTCTATTTCTCTTTGCCGCCTAGACTTACCTGACTGTACCCTCTCACTCCTCTTTCTCTCATGCACCCCAAACCTCTCTACACCATATGAATACATTATATCTCCCATCTTTTCTAACCTTTGTATTGCATTTCCTCTAAGCCTACTCAAGATTACTGACAAATCTCTATTTACTTTCTCCCATTCTTTACTGTCATTTGCTCTAGGCCATCTAACTCTAACCTTTTGCTCCATGGTTCTCTCTCTGGCTAGCATACTGGCCTCAGTGTCACCTGCATCCTCTCTTACTACCCCCTCCTCCTCAGTGGCAGCGTTACTGATATCCTGCGAACTGTGGTTTTCTACCTGCCGCTGGACTTCATCCGACTGACTCGACTGACTTCTTAGGAAGTACTGATCAATGCGGCTGCTCTGCCCTTTCTTTGCCACACACTTCTTCTTTCCCTGATGAGTTCTGAGGCCTTTCACTGATGTTACTTTCTGCCAGCCGCAAGGGCAAACCTGAAGCATCTTGTTCTCAACTGTGCTACTTTTATCCTCTACAGATGCGCTCACCTTGCCCTGAGTGCTGCTAATTCTAGCACTGGTGGATAGGTCCGTGCCCCTATCCTTCACTGAGTCACAGATCCAAGTCATAGTCGTGTCCATTCCAATATCTGTTACCGTGTAATCCACCTGTGAGTCATCTTCCACCCCTGCTCTCGCTGACTCTTGGGGTATTTTTCCTATGTTGGCTGTAGCTAATTTTGGTTGTAGTAAGGCTGCTAGGCCTCACCACTGCTACCATGGGTTGCTAACCCATGCCAGCACCGTTGGGGTCTTTTCCCTCCTGTCAGCTGTCTTTCCAAGCGGTCACATGGTCTTTCCCTTGTTGTCAGCTGCCCTATTCACAGCAGTCACTAGCTGGGCTAGTTCTGAATTCAAATAAACACAAGAAGTTTGTGCTCTAATTGTTCTGCTATCTTCTTCCTTCCTTCCTCTATCTGAATGTTACCCACACATTTTGACAAAGATGTGTATCATGCAACAAGGCACGCCTGCTTTGTTGTTTCGGTGAATTGCTGAAAGATCTATAATTTATAATACAACAAGTGAACACGCCTCACAAAAGCCCAGTCTCCATCTCATAAGACTGTCATGTCTGATGTTGATCAGTTTTGTGACACGGCCAGTCAGAGGTGATTTGTCACATCTTTTAACTGTGGCAGCAGCATACAGCAGTGACTTTCACTTAACAAATGTATCCGCTCCACTTCACACGAGCTTCGGTGATATTGTTCTGCAAGAGCCACATACAGCCAGCAGTCTGTGGTTTCCTCCAGAGCTTAAGTACAGTCAGGCTTGACCTCTAGAACAATGATTATCAGTTTATGTCTGTCTTTAATTATCACTAAAAGTTGAATAACACAGTGGTGACATTAATGTTTTTTGTGGCGTTTTCTTTTGTGGAGCCATTTTAATGACAGTGCTCGCCTTCTCATGTGCAAATGTTCCACCAAAACAAGCTCTTCCTCGACACTATTTTGCAAGAGCATGTTGCTGCATCCTGGGCTAAGTGCTGCCCAAGATGATTGTTATTGGATTAATGAAACAAACACAAACCAGTCTATCCCTCCCTCCCCATAATGGATAGATAATTGGTGATTCCAGACCTTTCTCTAAGGCTGACAGCACTGTGGAGATACATCTGGCCAGAAGCGACTACGCACTCCCCTATCTAAATTTATGGGGCACATATATATATATATATATATATATATATATATATAGGTAGAGGACCTGAGCTTGAGCTCGCACCGACACCACTAAATAAATCTGGGGTTTTTTTAGGTTGGAAGCTGCTTCGATTCTTCTCTACATCAATGAAAGAGAGAGCAGGGCAGAAAGCTGGAACAGAAGTATGAGAAGAGGGTTTATTTCTATTGGAAAACTTACAGATTTCTAATAGGACAAAACTTTTAGATATTTTGAACATCAAATGAGGTAATGTTGATGGAAACGGGATAGCTATTTAAGAACAGAGTTTTTTTTTTTTTTGTCATTTTCTTTAAGAGGGGAGATGCCCCTGCACCTCGCCTCAAACTGAGCCCTGCTGGCAGCACTTAGATGTTTCCATCTCCACAAAAGAGAACAAAGAACTTCACTGAACTGCTCTTACATCAGAGCCGCAGGTGAATTTCTGAGACTTGCACTGTGTGCTTTAAATTACTGTACCATTCTGTCCCTAATGGAGGACCTTGAGTGGAAGTAGAAATGTGGATAACACCAAATAGGTGTATAAGAGCTTGTGAGCTGATACATAAAGGTCACCCTGACCAGCAGTGCCAACACAATGCCATTTACATAACATCAACATACCAGGAGCCGCACATTAAAGAAGGATATGATGGGACAGAGGCATGGCGCTCTCTCAGCATGAGTCCACCTTCATGTGATTGTGTAATCACCGACATGTCGTACATTTAGCCATTATGAAAATGCCACAACTAAGTTTCATATCTTTGCAATGATGGAAAAAAACTTGTAGTAGCACACAATTTTATCAAATTATCTGCGTTTTACCCTTGCATCCTGCCAAGCACAGCTTCCAGGGATCGTTTGGGCTTCTGACATAGGCGGGGAAGTGCTTTTGCCTTTGTGCTCTTAATTTTGAAATAATTCTGACAAAATTATAGTGTTGACATGGCTGTCACAAAATGACTAAAGAATTGCCACTTTCAGTGAATAATAAAATATCAGCGTGCTGAGAGTTTTATTGCCTCTCTTGTCTCTTACTGACATTAAGGGTCACATTGTCTTTCTCTGCAAACATCCATGGCCTTTCCGATGTCCTGTACATGAATACTTTGGCTGGAACAGTGTTGTGTAGCTCCTGACAGATAGTGGATGGTGAGGAGATGTTTGGTTGAATCTAACAAAAAGTGTATTGGATTAAAATCTCTAACTGCACGTTTAAACTTTAGTTTGTATGTTGCCTAATGTTCAGTGATTATTTTACAGTGTAAATATAGTGATCACACTTACAGTGAACAGCTGCTTATGGATCAAAAAGCTTGGGACAGAATCATCCCTGTAGAAAAGCTGTTTAAATAATTCACTTGTCATCGAGTTGTCTGCTCACAGTACAGTGTTTATTTTGAGTCTTTTCATACACGAAGAGAAGATATATGGAGAAACATTCTAAAACTAAAGTAATTCTATTTTTTTTCATTACTCTCATGATACTTTCCCTAGCAGTGCCCATCTGCTCAAGGGCTGAAAAGTGAAGCCAATGGGGAAGTGCCAAAAACTGCAGTTCGTTGAATGGCCACTTGAGGCCGGCTCCAAAACAAGTAAATCCCCTTGGACCCCGATGTTAAAATGCCAAACTTTACAGCAGAAATAAACACGTTTGCAGCGGTAATTTCAGTAATTTATAGAGGTGATTTAGGTCTAGGTTATTTCTACAGGAGTGAATTTTAACATAACTCACTCGTTTAAAAGTTATTAAGGCTTATAGTTATGCATAATTAAGGGCGTGGCTGATTTGGGTGACAGGTGGGTGCCATCTATTGACAGAACATGGTTAACAGTGGTAATCTAGCATAACCAACTAACCACAGGGTGAAGTCGTAGTAGCTATGTCCATTATTCTGTTCAGTATAGAGGCTGTCCCTGCATGCACATTGAAATCATGATCTATCTATCTATATATATTCAGAGTATATATATATATATATATATATATATATATATATATAATAAACAAAACAAAAAAAAAGAAGATAAAGGCCTGGGATAGTCTTGTGACCTTTCCAGGGTGTACCCTGCCTCTTGCCCAGTGCCAGCTAGGGTAGGCTCCAGCCCCCCCACGACCCCTAACAGGATAAGCGGTTACAGAAAATGAATGAATGAATAAAAGATAAAGTAAAATTCAACTACAGGCTAAGATAACATAAAACAACTTTCATTCAAAAATACATTTCAGGAGAAAGCAATGGTCTTAAGGATGTAGAGCCCCTAAGACAGGCAAGCTGACTGTTCAAGAGTTAAGGGCATAACTGACCAAGGCTTCCTCTCTGTGCCGTTCTGACCTCTGGAACAATCAAGAGGTTTGAGTCAGAGGATCTTAGGGATCTAGCAGGCACATATATGCTGACCATGTCAGTCAGATAAGTTGGAGCAAGGCCGTTCAGAGATTTAAAAACCAATAAAATAATTTTAAAATGAATTCTGTGACGGACAGGTAACCAATATAATGATTATGAGATTGGAGTGATATGGGTTCTCTGTCTGGTTTTTGTCAGAACACGTGCTGCTGCATTCTTTTTGAGCTGTAGCTTACTAGTGGCTTTCTTAGACACAGCAGACAGAAGAGCATTATAATAGTCCAGTCGGCTGCAAATAAAGGAATGAATCAACTTTTCTGTACCTGATTTGTATCTGCACAGCACTTCTGAAGGCTAAATGTTTTCTCCACTATGCCAGGTTGTGATAGATCGAGCATTGGAAGAGGGAATTGAGTTTACATTTATAACCAACCTGATCTCACAGAAATACGTGAAATGACCACGGCCTCTTAACACCGCATTCTGTGGTGGCAGCATGTAATGGGTTGAAATTATGTTTCAGAGTTGTCAAATAGTGTTGTAAAAAAGTAAAACTACTGAATATATTAAATATCTAGTACAGCCGAACTATCATGTTATTATTATTATTATTGGTGGGAAATTATAGCACAGGAATATATTTGCCGTTTTAATATCAAGAACACTTTCGTGTTTTTGTGTGTATACAGGACGTTATTGAATCAGGGAATCCGTGTGGATACCACGAAAAAGGATCCTAATTGACTTTACATTGGCATTGTTTCCGTGGTACCGGCATGTAATTTCAACCCATGACGTGCTGCCACCACGGAATGCGGTGTTAAGAGGTCGTGGTCATTTCACGTATTTCTGTGAGATCAGGTTGTTTATAACTCGTGTTAACCTTGTGTTATTTTGTGCACAATGTCATCTCTGTACTATGTCATGTACTATGTCATCTCTGTTCTTTTCGTTTGAACCAAGATGACTGTTTGACAAAGAAATACAACCTTTTTTTCATTCCTTTAAGGCGCATGTAGGCTACAGAAGTTTATGCGTTGGCATGCATGAGAGAAAACTTGACAAGGAGAATGAGCACTGGCTGTGATACTGTCAGGAGCAGGTGGAAGGGAATTATGCTTACAGGACCTGAAAATGTATTTTCTGTATCAGTGTCTGTCTAAAAATCCTAAAGGAAGATGCTGCCAAAGTTATCAGTTGGCAGTGAGCAGTTCATGTACTCTTGTGCACAAATCAGGATTCGGCAAAACTTGAATCAGACTTTGATGAGTTGGTGGATTTTTCAGTCGTTATCAATCTAAATCTAAATCAAACCATGTCCACACAGCCCTGATGAAGCAGGTTATCTTAGCCCCATCAGTGATGCTGGGTCTGCTCAGAGGTGAAACAGGCTTGACATTTTGATTGAGAACAGTGAAATACTGATTAAGTTACTCTTGAAACTTTCCTTTACTTTGATTGTCTTATGTGTTATAGAGAAATAGTTCTTGAAGATTTCAGGGACAGCCTTTCACTCTGTAAAATGTAATTTCAGATGAATAATTCATTGCAGTGAGGAGAGCTACATATATATATATATATATATATATACAGTACAGGCCAAAAGTTTGGACACACCTTCTCATTCAATGCGTTTTCTTTATTTTCATGACTATTTACATTGTAGATTCTCACTGAAGGCATCAAAACTATGAATGAACACATGTGGAGTTATGTACTTAACAAAAAAAGGTGAAATAACTGAAAACATGTTTTATATTCTAGTTTCTTCAAAATAGCCACCCTTTGCTCTGATTACTGCTTTGCACACTCTTGGCATTCTCTCCATGAGCTTCAAGAGGTAGTCATAATGAATTATTGCTTGTCAAACAAAACTATTTCATACACTATTTCATACACTGTTTCATACACATCATCACGTTGGTTGCACATATTTTGTCAGTTACCGTAATACCAATTTATTTTGCAATGTTAAATAATGTAACATGTCCAGGGTACCTGATTTTTAGCTGTAACTTCAGCTTGATTTCTTTTTTGTGTTTTTATTTAAATTTTCTTTTTATAAGCAGTGGCATCAACAATTATGTCAAACAAACATTATACACATATTTCCCGCCTCCCACCCTCGGACCTGAACACTTTGATGACAATATAGATAGCACAGATTGGACAAGGATAGCTGAAACAAAGTGTATCAATTGAAATTCATCTTTCAAGTCTGGCTTTAATTTGATCTGCTGCCATATGCCAAAATAAAATATTTTGTTGTTTTGCATTATGGATTCGGGCTGTATATATTTCTAGATAGATAAAATCAAGTAAAGTTAAATACCAGTGGGAGATGTTAAGTGTGTGTGGTGGTTTCCATCTGACTGCAATTATTTTTTTTGCTGCCATTAGGCCAGCAAGTAATATTCGTTTTTTACATTGTGATGTATTAATTGTGGATAGGTTATTTAAAATAAGTGTTTGAGGGTTAACTGGAATAATTTGTGCTGTTATTGAAGATAGTGCAGCTGCAACCTGCTGCCAGAAGTTGGCAACAGGTTGGCATTCATTCATATGCATGAAAGTCCCTGGTTTATTCTGAGGGCATAGTGTACATAAAGAATTATCCAGGATCTTCATACGGTAAAGCTTACAGAGTGTTAAATAAGTTCTGTGCACAAATTGGTAATGTATAAGCTGGTGATCTGGGTTTCTGGAAGATGCAATTATTAGCCCATACATCATTCCAGTCGTGGTTTGGATCCCAATCTGGTATATCCCTTCTCCATATTGCATCTAGGGCTAAAGGTTTATATGAATTTTTTAAAATGTATTGGTATATAGTAGTGACCACGCCCCTTGTTTTTAACTTGTCTATTAGCACAAACAAGGGATGTTCAGATAAACTGACATCATTAGGTACACCTTGCGCCTTAAGTGTGGCCCTAATCTGCAAGTAAAAAAAGAAAGATGTCTTCTGTAAATCAAAACTAGACTTGATGTCTTGAAATGTGCGCGGGACATCTATGATTTCCATCATAGATGTCCCTAAGCAGATGAATCCCCTGATCCCTCCATTGTGGGAAATGGATGGGTCTGCCCCCAATTCATTCATTCATCTTCTAACCGCTTCATCCTCTTGAGGGTCGTGGGGGGGCTGGAGCCGAGAGGCAGGGTACACCCTGGACAGGTCGCCAGACTATCGCAGGGCTGACACATAGAGACAAACAACCATTCACATTCACATTCACACCTATGGACAATTTAGAGTTATCAATTAACCTAGTCCCCAATCTGCATGTCTTTGGACTGTGGGAGGAAGCCGGAGTGCCCGGAGAGAACCCACGCTGACACGGGGAGAACATGCAAACTCCGCACAGAAGGGCTCCCACACCTGGGATCGAACCGGCAACCCTCTTGCTGTGAGGCGACAGTGCTAACCACCACACCACCATGCTGCCCATTGCCCCCAATTCATAAGCTAAAATTGTTAAAAATTGGGGTATTCAGATGCCACTGAGTTTTAATATTACATAGCTTTTCCACACAATGCCATGTTGAGATCAGATGAGCTATGATTGAACCAAATTGTAATTTGCAGATTTTAGTTGGTAAATTAGATAACAGATAGATAACAGATAGAGATAGATAATAGATAGTCTTTCTCTGAGAGACCAAGGATGCACTATGTTTTCCTCCAGTGTACACAACGAGACATTAGCTGTAGGATTAAACCATACAGTGAGTGGGCGAAGGGTAAAGCCCAGGAGTAGAATTTAAAATTAGGCAATGATAATCCTCCGTCCCTTCTGTTTTGCTGGAGAGTAGGAGTTTTCAGTCGAAGCCTCTTGCCCTTCCAGATAAATTTGTTAATGTCTTTATGTCATTTTTCCCAACTTCCCACTGGGGGAGTAAGCGATAACATGGAACTTACAAAATTAATTCTAGGTAGCACATTCATCTTTATAATAGCTATACGAGCCTGTAATGAGTTTGGTAGATTCATCCATCTATCCAAATCATATTTAATTTTCTTAAAGGTATCTATGAAATTGTTCTTGACGATAGCCTCCAGAGAAGCATATACTTCTATCCCAAGATACTTGAAGTGCTGCACTACCAGTAACGAGATGGGTAAGTTAGCTGCTACACCAGCATTATTTAGTGAGAGTGGTAGCAATGCTGATTTCTGCCAGTTAATCCTAAAACCAGATATTCTACCAAACTGATCAAAAATAGTAAGCAATGGAGGAATAGAGTTAATTATGTCCTCCAAAATAATATACAGACATATATATATATATATATATATATATATATATATATATATAGAATGTTGAGTATTGTGAATTGAGATTGGGCAAATATTGTCTGCTTGGCGCACTGCTTGAGCGAATGGTTCAAGTGATAAAGCAAATAAAAGTGGACTAAAAGGGCAACCTTGTCTTGAGGACCTAGAAACATCAAATAAAGAAGAGCAATTTTTGCCTGTCAAGACCATTGCAGATGGATTGGTATACAACACTTTAATCATTGATATAAACCCCTCTCCTAATCCCATTTTCTCTAGTGCAGACCACAAGTAGGACCACTCTAAGCGATCAAATGCTTTCATTGCATCCAAAGACAACACTGCTGCTGAATTATTCTTCCCTACTGAATCCAAAATATGTAGTAGCCGTCTAACATTGTCACAGGCCAGGCGGGATTTAATAGAACCTGTTTGATCACAGTGAACAAGTGTAGTCATGTGAGCTTGTAGTCTGCGGGCAAGGACCTTGGCAAAGATGTTAACATCACTGTTCAATAATGACAGTGGTCTATAATTGCTACTTTCAGTTGGGTCCTTATCTTTTTTTAATAATAGAGCTATTAAAGCAATATTAATATTCCTAGAGAATGAGCCCTTTTCTATAGAATAATTTATCATATTTAGAAGCAATGGACCAAGAGTATTCCAAAATGTTAAAATAAATTCAGGTGGAATCCCATCTATTCCAGGTGATTTTCCTGTTTGCATTTCTCTCACAGATTGTTCTAATTCTTCTAATGATATAAGATCAGCCAGTTTCTTAGCTTCTTCTTCAGATAAGCAAGGTAGTTCTAGTTCATTAAGAAATGCATCACAGGCAGATTTATTATACACTACTTCTGATTTATAAAGCTCAGCATAAAATGATTGAAATACTGAGTTTATTTGTTTTGGTTCTGTTACCAACATCCCATCTTTAGATTTAATGGTTAGAATGTCAGCAAATTGATCGCTGGATCGAATTTTCATAGCTAATAAATGACTCGGTCTGGATCCATGAAAATAATATTTCTGTCTTACTCTGTGAATATGAAATTCTGACTGAGCCTTGTTTAGGGAATTTATTTCGTTTTAACTGTCTCTCGTTGTATGGCTATGCTATCTGAATAACTATTTTGTAATGTATGATCTAATTCTGCATATTTAGATTCAAGTTTCTTCAATTTGTGAAGTCTATCTTTTTTCAGATTGGAGGAAAATAGAATAACATTATTCCGGATAAATCCTTTAGTAGCATCCCAGAGGATCCTAGGGTCGTTCACTGATTCCCTATTAAACTGTATAAATTCTGTACATTTTTCCTCAAATTGTATTCTGAAATTCTAATCCTTCAATAAGGTTGTATTTAGCCGCCATCTGGCCGCACGAGCTGGAGTGTTGTCGATGGACACTGTGCAGAAAACAGCCTTATGATCTGTGATAGTCATAGACAATAGAGAACAATTTATAATGTTAGAGAAAATGTTCTTAGTGGTGAAGATAAAATCAATTCTAGAAAAGGATTTATGCCTAGCTGAAAGGTGGGAAAAATCACATTCAGTTGGGTTGACCATACGCCAGGTGTCTATTACCGCCAGGTCAAATGCCCATTGACGCAGAGCCGCTGATGCAGATTTTTGCTCACTACTTTCATATATGCCAGTCCTATCTTTTTTATGACTCCACACAGCATTAAAATCTGCTCCTATTATGAGAGAGTAATCTGTGAGGTCTAAAAGCATTTTAGTAAGTGTATCATAGAATTTCTTATCAAAAGAATTGGGAGCATATACTGATACCAATGCAATGTTCTTGTTGTATAACTGCATTTTAACTATCACAGTCCTTCCTTGAGTATCTTGGGTTTGTTCTATAATTCCAATATTAAGGTTACGTCTTACCACAATTGCTACTCCTTTAGACTTTGTGTTTGCTGAGGAAAAACCTATAACATGATATAATCTATTACTCAATCTAAAATCTGCTTTACGGCAGGAAACGCGTCATGTATTGTGAAACTGGTCAGTCAGCCAATCAGGGACTGGAGCTGGTCCTTAGGAGGAGTTGGGCATGAGATAGTTGAGTCACGAGCACAATGGCAGACGGACAAAGTTTGGAGACAAGAGAAAAACAGCCTAGCGAAAGAAAATGAGCTCCTCTGTCTGAGGAGGCAAAGAAGAGCAAAAAGGAGAGTGATAAAAGAAAAGGAAAAACAAGAGTAAACCTCAGTCAGGTGTTCAAGAGATGGAGGGAGCTCCGTGACCAAAGCAGCTTCAAAACCGATGTCCAGCTAGCTTTCTTTCTAATGGATCAGTAAGTAACAAGGCTAAATGTTAGCTAGACGAGAGAGGACTGTACTGTACTGGCTGCTAGTTCATACCTAGCTGGCCAGTATCGCAAATCGACGCAACCAGGGACCGGGTAGCGAGTGTTGTTCGGCTGACATCCTCGTTGCCATTCTACGGCAGCCATCAGACCCCCTAAGGCCAATGATGTCACATACCAGTGACAGATAAGATTTTGAATATATTTGAGGGCTAATGTTAGTTTGGCTCACGAATAGTGGCTAACATTTCCATTAACATTAACTAGCAAGTTTCTTACCAGCAGATAAACTAGATAAAAACTCACACAAAATATTTCATCTCAGGGGCCATCTCTAATTTTGATTTGATAAGTTTTAATGACCTTTACAATGCAGAGAGCTATGGAGTCCATGACAAATCCTATGGTTTGAGAGGGAAAATGGTTGGGCTGAACCTGTTTCCAGGAGGCAGGGCTTTCCATTTTGAACAAAACATGATTTCTTTCATTCATTTCAGTGTGGTTGTAGACTTTACAGCCCTCAAGATTCAATAAACTCTACATGATTCAAATATGTTTGAAAGAGAAACATTAATGAATTATGTAGTATACACTAAATACATATTTGTAAATTGAACAACCCACCATTTGTGTAATGACTGAATTCTGAATACATGAAATCAAACTTAAATACATGGAATGAAAGTCAGAATATGTAGAATGAAAGCATGATAACACATTCTCATACAATGGTTCGTATAAGGGCTCCTATAATATCCTACAAATTAGCGGCCCACAAATTACGTTATACCCTTGACATAAGAAACATGTTTGAGCATATTTAGGTTTACGCAAGTAAAGTTCCTTTGGTTAGGTTTAGGAAAAGAAACATGGTGAGGATGAACCTTAAAATGGCTCAGAGTTCACACAGTTTTAAAACCAATATCCAATAGCCTTCCAAAATACATGGGTTATGCACAAAATACTAAATTCATAGGAGAATGCACTAACAGCACATGAGTGGGCAAGCACTTGTTGGAAGCTGATTCACCTTTATCAGGCAAATAAAAAAAAGTCTCATTTTCAATTATGGAATACAGTAATCCTTAAGATGGATTTCTGCCTTTTTCTTATGCTCAGGGTTTCATGAACACCTGACATGATGGAAATAATGTCCTTTATTGTTGTAAAACCTAACTGTGAAAGCTTCACACAGTAATTACAGTACGTTGGGAAAAGAGGGCGAACAGCCGAAGTAAAGGGGGCACGGACGTAGTGTGTCACATTGGAGGAGTGGAGCATGGTTTTTAACCTGCTACACTGGCTCCATCTCTGCCGTGTGTGGTTGCTGTCAGCTTCACTGTGTGTGTATTGAGTTTTGCCGAGTGATAATGCAGTTGGTTATGGAGGGTCAGAAGTGCAGACTGCAACATTATAGTAAGGCTAAGGCATCTGCCCAAGTGGTAAAATATGACAAGTAGGGATGAGATCATGTTGACTGCTTGCATGGCAACTAATGGCACTTCACAAGTGTCAGGGGAATTACTTTCTGTCATCAATACTGGTGCTTTTAGGTTAAGTTAGCAATTCGGATGGACAACTCACAACTGCACTTTTCCTGTGCATCCCTCAACCATATACTGGCTCCCTAAAATTGCTCTCAGTCATTAAAACTTGAAGCACCCCTGCTGTAATTGCATGGGCTCTGCTAGAAAAGATTCTCTATAATCTTTCCTCTTGTCAGCATCTGAAAACCTAAGCCAATGTCCTTGTTAGTGCTCTCTTCCATAAATATCTTGACTTAATATTGTCACAAAGTAGACTTGCATTTTCATTTAACAATCCACTTGCATGCAACCAGCTATTCAAATAACCTTTTTTCTGTCTTCTTTTTTTGAAGCCACAGTTAGATAAAAAAAAAGCATCATAGATGACAGATAACCTTTCCCTCTGAATCTGCTCCAACATAACTTAACTAACTATAACTATATAACTAACTATCATGCCCACCCATTGTTAATTAGCAAAATGTTGTTGCATTCAAACGGCATCTACATTTTTCTTGCTTTACCTCTTGTGCTCCAAGGTCAACAGGAGGTGACTGATTTTTTTCCTCTTTAACCTTGTTTTTTGTTTTAAAACAAGAAGGCTCCTCACACATGTCTTTACTTTGTGTCACTCCTGTTTTGTGCCTGAAGCGTGGGAATATTTTAATGACAGAATTTTCACTTCAGTGTGTTCAGTAAGTTTGCAGTGTTGTAATGGTGTGGTGCAGTTTTACTTGGAGAAACATTATGTGGTTTCATAAATATGCAAGAGATAAGTGTTGCTGAGGAAATTAAAATAATAACCAAATTATATGCTAGAAAGACGTGTGAACACAGCCTAAAAATACACTGTTCATTCATCAGGAAAGCCTCCCTCTTAGCCATCACAACCCATCACGAACACAAATGCAGTTTCTGCTCTGTTATTAGTGGCTGTGTGTAGACAAAGAACGTGTAGAATAATTACTCTTCTGTTCACGACTGTTGAAGTATTGACTGTGGAGAAAAATGTATTAACTGCAGTGTAGGAGATGAACATACATTATGTATTTCTCAGGTTAAAGTGTTGATGCGACAGTCAACACCATCAGTTCTCTGTAATGTGGACAAGTGATTGACAAGCAGTGTAATTAAAAGCTGCACAAAACACTGTTAATAACAGTCTGTATATTTGTCTTCCAACGTGTGCAGACTGAGGATGTCAATGTAATCTTTCCTGCTCTCAACATTCGTTTACATTCTATCGCAAGTGCTCAAGTGTAAGACATGGATAAAACCAGCACTCTTTGTTCTGTGGAAAGATCAGGCACTTGTACAGATAAACCCCAGATGGTGCTCAAGCGCCTGCCTTTTTGCCCTCTGTCTAGATAAGCCCCCTTTTTGCAAGACATTTTTTTCTATTTCTTTGTCTAATTTCATAGTTTAGTATTTTAATTTGACCCATGACATCAATTCTCAATTAAATGCATGCGCTATGCCCGCCAACTGCATATGAGTTTTAATTCTGCAAGCCTACAAGAGCCCCTGCCCCTCCCTCTTTAGCTTCCTTTGTTGTCACAGCCAAGTTAAGCTAGTTAGGTTATCTCCCTGCAGAGCAGCATCACATCTCCTGACCTGCTGTCATGGACAGCCAGGTAACCATAGTGTCCACCCTAAGCCTCAGCACTGTTTGTCACTGTTGTCAAATTAAATAGCTATAACAACGTCTCAATACAGCCAGTCTAATTTAGGTAACAACCCTCCATCAAGCCTAACAACAAGTAAGTTATATCTATCATTAAATCACACTGACTCCCACCAACTGCCCACTGCCAGTGGAGACAGATGCCAAATCGCTTTCCCACTCCCATTTGCCTTTAAAAAACTAACCTTAACTTGAAATAAGGTTTAAGTCTTCCACGTCGCACCTCTGATAATTCATTCAAGCAAATCTGATATGTGGTTTGGTGCTGCATATGGGGTGCATAAAGAGAAGGAGCACTGAGCTGCAGCAGCGGCAGAGGCTGCTACAAGCATCTGTTCTCTGGGATTCTTTATGAATATTTAAAGTTTATTTAGAAAATAATCATAAGAATTCATAGGTGACTGTTAACTGAAATCACAGCGGTCTTCTCGTATACACAAACTTCACTGTTTACAAAAGCTCAGGAATGAATTTTTAAAAAAAAAAGCCATTTGACTGCATCGCAAGTTAAAGTAAAGGGTTCTAATGGGAAATCAACAACCAGAGAAAATATAAAAACAAGCCCTGCAATAAGGCATAGTCCCTCATTTATACACAGTAAAATGTGTGTTGACTCAGCAGGCATAACAGTAAATGAGGAAAGTTGCTCTACAGGAGAATAAATATCTGAAAGCAGTACAGAATGCCTGAGAGTCTTAGTCTACTAAGACTACTGTGTTATTATCCATCATATTTTTATTTTGAATTCTTACTTGCAGCCTAAATTTTTGTGTTTTCCTTTACATAAATCAAGACATCCCCAACCTAAATGGAGGCAGAAACATTACCAGAATGCAGGAAGCCTTAATATGTGACCCCTGCAATGTTCAAATGAAATGACGCCCTTGTCTGCATCACTGTATTGCATCAAAGTATTGATAAATTAAAAAGAGATGTGTTACTGTATGTAACTTTTTTTTTGGTTAACAATTAGGGTTGCCCTTTTTTTTGCTTGAGCACCTGCCCATAAAGGTGTCAAAGATGTATCATAAAGCTTGAGGCTACGAGGCCGCAGCAGCTTCTGTCTTCTTACTGTAGAATGACATTCCCCTTTTGTGTATCCAAATGTGTCCGAGCTGAGCTGCATGATATACACATGAAGAGGGAACTTTACTACTCACAATCCAGTGATCCCCAAACGTGTTCTTAAGCCATGGCACCATCCCAATGTTGTTATGGATCCCACTGTGTGCTGTGATTGGCTAGTAATCATTACGTTGATGCATCAAGGTCGGAGGCGTTCAGAATTAGGTTAAAGAAGTCATGGTTACTAGCCAATCAGGGATATTCTCTGTGATTAAAGTGCTGAATTTACAAAGAAACAACTCACTGCCAGAAAGTTTGGTGATGTGCTGGCCCATACGGAATCCGCGCCCACAGATTTTCCACAGATTTTCTGCAGATTTTAGAAATATAGATGCTGCTTGTAAAACTCATAATGTTGTCACTGTCTCGTCCACCTCCTTGTGCATGTGTGTGACAATCGTGTTGTATTCAGCTGGCATTAAAATCAAAGTTAGTGGTGTAGTGAGGAGAAATGTCAAAAATTAGATTTACTGTTAACAGATTGTTCTCTCTGCTCCATTCCATTTTAATGGCCATGTGTCCCACAGTATATTGACTGACTTTTCCAAAAAATGGTTTAATTTTTCTTGAACTATTCACGAGTTTCTATCAAAATCTACTAAGTAGTTATTTTAGCCTGTTTAAAGTTATTATAGGTGTTAATGTATTGTATGAGGTTATTTTTGTTCAAAAACTATTGTTATCATAAATGAATACTGTCAATCACATTAGGCAATCTGCAGAATTCTGCAGATTTTCGTTTTGGATCACTGCAGAAAAGAATTAAATGCGGATTAAAGAGCAAAACAGTCCAGGTAGGGAGCATGATGTGGTGGATGAAAGGGTCAGCCACAGGAGTTTTACACCAGAGACTGGGGTTCAGGTCCTTTGAGAGTCACTGTTGTCTAATTATTTAGACCTACTACTTTGAGCTGTTGGGCTGTATAAATCTGCTGAATGCACACACTGTACAGAAACTAGACTCACTGGTGCTGCCAGAACACCCAGGAATACACACGGGTGTTAATAGCCACATTGGCTGTTCCATCCCATGTGTAAATGGAATTTTTGGCTAAAGACACCTGGGTGCTAATAGCATCTGCCTTTTTTCAAATAGCACCCAGTCCCACCCACACAGCAATCATATTGCTATGCTGTAGTCTTCTGTACTCATTTTGAGCTAAAAATGATATAGTGCATTTTTAGTTTCATTCCTACAATCCACTGTTTTGAGCTGTTATTCGTAATTGTTATGCACCAAGACGGCACACTGTGTTTCAATGACATCTGGCAACTGTTAGCTATTATTGATGATCAGATAGCATTAATTATATCTACACAGTACCAGAGTTTTAAATGTGTTGATTTGAATGTTTATTGTTTTTATGACAAAAACATGTTATATAACTCCTTATTCATCACAAATTAGGGATTGTTCGTCCTTGTTCCTTAGTAACCACTCACAGTTTTGTGTACTGTATTGTTTATATATATATATATATATATATATACACACACACTCAGGGCTGCAAAAGAAGTGGTGTGAATGTGACAGCTGTTTTTTTGACATTCTGCATTTGCTCCAGAAATATGGACCTTCAGCGAGTCCCAGAACTGGGACACAGCTCCTGTTTCTGTGTTGTTTATCTTTTGATTCAATCATTTCATGCCTGTCCATCAGATGTCCTCTTCATGCCTGCCCTCTCTGTGCACCCACACAGTAGAATACTGTGTATAATTACCACCAGTGACAAGGTCGTGATGATGACTGCTGTTGTTTTAACTGTTGACTGCATTATCACTTGACTTGCCTGTGAAAATGTGCTCTTGTTGACACCAATTGTTGCAGAAACTACCACAAAAGTAGATTGAAGTGCTTTGTCAGGAATGTATGACATGTGTGTCACACACATCTGTCTGTTTGTGGACAGATTTTGTCAATGCGATAGCATCACAGTGGTGCAAGATGCAGTCATGAAACTCTACGGGTTTGTATGTTTGTTACAGTTCATGATTTCTCAGGTTATACAGTTTTACTGACCAATATCTAATCAAACACCTTTCAATAAAGCATGAGCAGAAACTCATTTGCATATTTAGTCTCTCTTTATTCACTTTTTTAATCACACTTTATGGTTGCACAACAGTAACAAAGGATCGTGCAGGTTCTATGTGAAATACCTGTTACATGTACAGTATGTGTCATCTCTATAATTGGGTGGCTGACAGTTGCACTGTGGGAACATTTGACACCCCAGACTTGACAGTTGATAAACAGCGTGCTTTTAAAGAGATTTCCTTTTTCATGGCAGCAATGTTCCATTTTTCCGCCATTTTCACAGGTCTGAGGGTTTCTCTCAGAGTAGCATGTGGTATAGATGAAATGTTACCAGCTGGGTGTGCAGAGAACAGCATGTGCTCCTTTGGCGTCTAAAACGATAATAGAAATGAGGTCGGGTCTATGCAGGGGCAAGAGGGGCCAATGCCCCCTTAAACAAATGTCTTGCCCCTTCAAATCGAATCTGCTGAAAAAGGCACAAAACAGACATGTTTTCTCATCTATCTCCACTCCATTCTGTGCTGTGTGCTGGCTGTGTGTGATCTACTGCCTGCAGTCGGCAGAGACCCTCCCCCCAGTAAACACCCAATCACTGTTTAGTATGCAAATGAGCCAAGATGCATCGGCGTCAGGTTTCTCAGTCTCAGTGAGGCAGAATGCAGCAGTAAAGTGAAGCTCCGTTAAAGTGGTCGTAGCGTCTCGTCGTGTTGTGAGATACTTAATATATAATTAACAAAAAAAAAACAAAAGTAAATATAGCAGTGTGAGCATAGAGTGTGAGCCTGTCAGTGTGAACGTTTCTCCAATCACACAAGCACAGCGAGAGATGAGTGCCTGCTGCATGTCACATACTGAGGACAAATGCTTGCGTGTGCCAGACCCCTATGTAAAGTCCCGCCCAGCCTCTAGTTCTGCACGCTGTTTTTTGATAATCACAGCGATTTTTACAAAGCTTTAATTAACTTTCACTCCTGCAGCTTTCAGCAGCTCAAAGGAGTGAAGAGAAATCTGTTAAAAAACAAACAAAAAACAACAAAAAAATGACAAAAAACCCAAACCAAAACAAAAAAATATAAAATGTTCTGCTCTGGCCTATAGCTGTTGCGTTTGTTAGTTCTGTTAGTTTGATAAGTTTTTTTATAAGACTAGCTTTGGTAAATACTGGCTATAGTGAGGTCATTGTAATTATTAGGTTCAAATTGATTTCATATGTCTAGATGCCTAATTGCCATCCAATAAGATAAAATGTCAGATGCTGGTTGTGCCTGGATGAAGGATATTTTTAATTTAATTTTTTCTTAATTTTTATTTTATTTTTTGTTTATTTTATTTTTCAGTTTTCCTCCCTGAGGGACTGCCACCTTATTGTGGTCAGGGGGTTTGCGTGCCTCAGTGACCCTAAGAGCTATACCAGCAGGTGCTTAGTCTTCAGGCGCTTGATGATCTCAAACATGTGTAAACATGTACACGGACTCACTCCTAGTCTGTAATCGTCATTCAAAAAGGAAAACTGGAAGACCGACAGGTTGCTTGCAAGTTAGCACATTAACAACACAGTCTAATGTTGGAAGAACAGCATGTTATATATATTTATAGTGCACCTATAAACAGTAACACAAACCATCACCAAACATTTCGGTTTAACAGCTCAATGGCTAAAGAAAAATCATCTTACCTTATGTAACAAGTTCATTTCAATTTCACTCCCTCATGACTTTAGCTCTTTGTTTACTTTCCTCACATCCATTTCTCTTCTCATGTGCTGAGTTGAAATGTCAGAGTGATTTCAAATACAGTTTCAACAGTTGTCAACAGTTTTCAGTAATATCTCATAATACTGAAATCTATCTATCTTTTCAGATAGTTTTTGGGTGTAAAATTGCTGCAGTAAACATGGCGTACAGAAGATGCTGCGCTAACTCCCACTCACATCCTATAAAGGATCGGTGTGCAAGTGGTGAGGTTGCAAATTGTTAAAATCCCCCTCTGGACAGTGATAACCCTCCCTTGACAGCCCAACACAATAAACTAAAGTCTCATTTTTATATCATACCACCAATTTAACACACTCACCACCTGGTGGATCAGCTCTGTCTTTCCTCATACATCTTACAGCTTGGGAAATGGTTTTAGATGGTCACTAGTTTAGTCTCCTGTACTGCACACATAATACCTGATGTATCATTTATGGCTCAAATTTCAAACATCTTGCCACAAGCAATCACACTCTCAGTGCTCCACTGTAAGATATAACTTACTGTTTCCCAATTGAGTTCTGTGAAAGATCGGCCAATTTTCTTTTCATGACACGCTCCTTAGATTTTATTCAGTTCTTTTCCTGCTACCTTGTACAATTCATCTGCATTTTCTAATTTCTCATTCAAACCATCAATAATCAATTTACAAATCCTTGCCTGAGGTTCTGCCCAAAGACATGGAGAAAGTGAGATGGTTGCTTTGATAGATCTAATAGATTTAAATACACCAATCTCAGTCAAACACAACACAAATTTATTCTCTGTCACATACTGATAGGCTGTTTTCCCTATCTTACAAACGGATACATGTTTCTCTCACTAACTTCACCTTTTAATCACCCACTTCTCCTCATTCTACCTACTTTACTTTCCTTAGCCTGAGGCCACAGAGGAGGCAAAAAAACAAGTCTAAACAGACTTTTTCACAAAAAAAGAAGAATCCACATCACAAATCTGAGAGGAACTTAGTAAAAGAATTGAAAATATTCTTCTACTAAATACAGAGAGAGACAAAATTAAAGGTTCAGTGTGTAAGATTTAGTGGAATTTAGTGGTATAGTACCGATTATTGCAGATCGCAACCAGCTGAAATTTCTCATGGTTAGAATTCCTTCAGTGTTCATTGTTCAGGAGGTTTTTACTTGGAGGCGAATTATCTGCAGAGGTCTCTTCCTCTCCAAAACAAACAAACTAGGTGATTATAAAAAAAAAACTGAATAAAGCAGTTTGACGTTACAATTCAGGGTTTCTTTGACACTGTTTGGCAGGTTGGAGATAGGCTGCTAATGTAGCACCCAGCTAATGTGTGATCATTTTTTATCTCTGATAACTCTGATGAACACAGAGGTCTATTCCTCTGTAAAACAAACAGACCCAGTGCTTCAAACTGGTAAAAACATGAATAAAGCAGTTGAATGTAAAGAAATAAATACATTCTTTTCTGACGCTCTACTCGTGGAGGGACTGCTAACTACGGTGGCCGATGTGAAAACATGAATGGCCCTATTTGGAGCCAGTGATTGGTTTGTCCACTCCGGGCTACTGTAGAAACATGGCAGTGCAAAACGGTGATCATAGACAAAGACCTGATCCCTATGTAGAAATACACAGCTCATTTTAAGGAAATTTTAAGGTCAGAGATGTCTTGGATCAGACATTGCGAAGACTTATTAGAAAAACACATGAATTAGTCACTAAATGTCAACCCTGAAACGCAGAAAACATTCTCTTATTTATTAAGCACTGTCTGGGTATGACAAAATGTTGTGGTGAAAAAGCAGACCTAAGGATGTCTGGGACACACACAGACACAACAAAAAACTCCACTCGCCGGTGATGTGTGGACAACGCCCCAGGCTTTTTTCCTTGCTGATATTGTGCTGCATGTTTTAGTTGGAAAAATTTACAGTTTTGCAGCTTTGTGACCAAAAGAGTAAAAAATAAAAAAAAATATGTACATGTACATGCTGTTGTCTACATTCTTGAATGTATCAAATGTTGCATCCAATATGTAGGAAAAACACAGAGACAACTCAGATTCAGAATCAGTGAACATAAAAGTGAAATCCATTGCGCTGATCCTAAATCAGCTGTTGCAAGACACTTTGCAAATAGCAATCTATTTTGGATTTGGCACTCTAAGGCACAGAGCTGATGACTGTTATTGATGTGCTGGAGGTGTGGATCAAAGTTTACTCCAGCATGAATGCAGATATATCCTCTACTTTAAAATGTTACATCCCAGTGGCCTCAATGAGGAGCTAGATATCATTCATGATTGATTTTCTTTTCTACACCAGCGAGTCCTATCTCCAGTGTACAAGCTAACATTTGTATGTGTATATATACAACTCAGTATGAGTATGACAGTGTGTCAGTGCTATTGAACTGTTCTGGTGTGCAGGTGTGCCTATAATGACTTGACTTGCTGGTAATAGGCTTCATGTGTATTCAACAAAGCCGATGTTTGACTCAGTGCACCTGTAGAGTAACCCAAACATAGGGTGACTCATCATGCCTCATTTTGCACTGATAGAAGTGCAACTTGGACTGAAATGTTAACAAATTGCACATTTTTTTCCAAAGTCTGTAGAGCCCAGATACATTTAAAATCCAGTCTGAATCTTTGTCCTCTGTGTGCAAGTCATCTCTTGCTTTATTCGCTGTAGCTATTAACAAAAAAAGCAGGCAGCACCGGTTATCTTCAACCCTATTGTTCATGAATCTATAATGCCAAGGTAACCTCATGTCCAACCATTAAAATCAGGAGGGACTTCATGAAAAGTAATGAGAAATGTGTGTTGCCTTTGGCAATTAGACCCCATCGTGACATCATTGTATTTAAAGGGAAGCTGTGTGTAGTATATGATACCCCCCTGATAGAGTCTAGACTGTGGTGGTGGAGGTTTATTGTGAATTGTTTATTTAGATTCCCATAGGTTGTTACCAAGGCAACAGCTATTCTCTCTAGGGTCCATGTTAAGAACATATACATATATATTTCACATGCATGCATACATGAATAGCCCTAAGTCACCAACCTCACGCCCCACCCTCCCACTCCAACTAAACAGTATAAATACAATGACATTGCTAACATCCAACACAGACTTTACACAATTCAAACAATACCACACTCATATCAAAGAAACAAATACAATTTCACAAAAACAAAATGTGAACCTTTACACAGTGGATATAAAAACTCTACACACCCCTGTTAAAATGCCAGGTTTTTGTGGTGTCAAAAAATGAGACCAACATAAATCATTTCAAAACATTTTTTTTTACCTTTTATGTGACTTATAACCAGTACAATTCAGCGGAAAACATATAAAAAAATAAAACCTGATAATAACTTGCCCCTTAAAGTAATATTTCGTTGAAGCATCTTTTGATTGCGTTATTGCATCAGTCTTTTTGGGTAGTAATCTATCAGCATGCCACATCTTGACTTTGCAATATTTGCCCACTCTTCCTGGCAAAAATTGATGAAACCATAACATTTCCCACATGCTTTTGGGAGATTTGATTTTTTTTTTTTTTTTTTTTTTTTAATTTAGCCAGGCTTGGATGTCTTTCTTTGTAATAAAGGTGTCCCTTGTCTAGACATATGAAGACTACGTCAGATTGTTGTCACATGTAGTACACAACCAGAACTTGCCAGAAGGTCCTACAGCTCCTTCAGTGTTGCTGCAGGCCTCTTGGCAGCCTTCCTGACCAGTTTTCGTCTTGTTTGTTTATCGATTTTGGAGGGATGTCCTTTTCTTGGTAAAGTTACTGTTGCTCCATATTTCTCCACTTTTTGATGACTGTCTTCACTGTGTTCCATTGTATATCTAATGCCTTGGATTTTTTTTGTACCCTGCTCCTGACTGATACCTTTCAACATGAGATCCCTTTGATGTAAGCTCTATGCGGACCATGGCTTCTGCTGTAAGATGCAACTGAGTAAATGTCAGGAAAATCCTACTAGGACAGCTAAACCTTATCTGGGGTTAATCAGAGTCACTTTAACTGATGGCACGTGTGTACTGGCCACTATTTAACATAAGTTTGAATGTATTACTTTAAGGGTGTGTACATTTATGCCTCCAGGTTATTGTAAGTTTTTATATTTTTGTATTTTTTCCCCTAAATATTTGTTTTTCAACTGGATTGTACAGGTTATAGGTCACATTAAAGGTGAAAAAGTTTAAAATGTATTTATCTTGGTCTCATTTTTTACATCACAAAACCCTGGCATTTTGACAGGGGCGTGTAGACTCTTTATAAGTCCACTGTACAGCTCTCTCTATATGAATACATTTCAATATATATGCACACACATGCACGCCCTCATTTACACATGCATACTTGCACACACATGCATATACAGTATACAATCAGTAGTATCTATGACCAGTTACCAAATGCTCTGAACTACATGTTTCACCAAACTAAATAAAGAAACAAAAATTAAAAAGTTTTACAGGCCTCTGCCCATGAATAACCTCTTTAGTTGCTTTTTAAAACTTTCTTTACTTGTTGCTTGAGTGATACAGTATAGTAAACTATTCCACTGACAAATGGCTCTATAGACCCCAGGTGATGCTCAAACCACTCTTTTGCAAGATGTGGGTTTTTTTTCTATTTCTTTTAATAATTTTATATTTTAGTTGGCACCATGGCATGAATTCTCAATTAAAAGTGTGCTGTATGCCCGACAACTGCATCTGAGTTGAGCCCCTGTACCTTTTCACAGCCACCACAGTTAAGTACACAAATTAAACATCATGTCTCCCTTACCCACCTTCATGAACAGCAGGTGACTATAGTGTTTGCCCTAAGACTCCGCATTGTTTGTCACTGTTGTGAAATTAACTAATGTAGGCAGTAGCCCACCATTAAGCTTAACTACAAGTAAGCTAGTCTGAGATAAAATCACACCGTCTCCCTCCAACTCTCTAGATCACTGCCCAGCGTGAGCAGAGACAAACTCTGAACTGCATTCCCATTTCCATGTGTCTTTTTAAACTAAAACTCAATTTTAAACAATGTTTACATCTTCCACACCACATTTCTGATAATTAGTTTAAACAAAACTGACATGCAGTTTGGGGCTGCGGTGAGAAAAGAGTGCAGAGGAGCAGAGAAGAAGCACAGAGCTGCTGTTATTTATTTTATAGAGCACTAATGTGTGCACAGTGTAGCACTGTTGTCTTTGTTGTTGTCTGTTATAAATAAAAAATAAACGTAGAAAGTAAATGTGTATGTGTAGCAGCTGCTAGCTGCATATAGTACAGATATTTAAACATCTCATATGTGAGTGAGACAGACACTTCTGCTCATTACTGTGCACAGATGTACTGCGTGTAGTTAGGTCTCAAGAAACCCTCATGGTGCGGGCAGATAGAAACCTCCCAGCAGCGTGCTCTTTGCATGCACACAATTATTTATTTATTTTTTTATTTTTTTTATTTTGCACCAGCAAATCCAAAAGATAAAATAAAATAATTGTGGAAGACATGCTCTTTTTTTACACTACATCTGCCCTGCAAAAATGTCCTGGTTTCGTTTATGGTTATGTTTTTTCTGGAAACATATTATTCTTGAGTACAGAATCATTATGCATTCTCTTATTGAACACTTAAGTGCAAGATAAGCTGCTCTGTTCTGTACAAACTGAAGCTTGTACAGCTCTTTATGCGCAGCACTTGACCAGGTTGCTGTGCAGTAGGCAAGATGAGATAATGCCAAGGCTTGTTTAGCCTGTACAGTGATACTTGGTGTAAGGAAAGAGGACCATCCTCTGATAATAAATATTCCTCTGCCACTTTTTACGCCTCCATGCCGGCAATAGCCATGGCTGTGAACGCAATATCTCAAGAATGTTATGAGGGACTTTCTTCAGATTTAGTACAGATATTGACTTGGACTCAGTAATGAACTGATTAGTTTTTTTGTGGTCAACTGTGACCTTGTCTGTCTCATTTTGGTGAATGTAATATCTCAAGAATACCTTAAGGGGATTTTTTTTTAATTTGACACCAATGTCCACTTGGACTATATAATAAACTGATTAGAATTTTGTGGTTGAAGGTCAAGGTCAGCGTGACCTGCCAAGATGTTTTTGGCCATAACTCAAGAATTGGTATGCTAATTATGACAAACCTTTACACAAATGTCTGAAAATAATGAAGTGATGACATTTTAAATCCACAAGGTCAAAGGTCAACTTCACTGTGACATCATAGTGTCCTGCATAAAACACTTTTCTGGCCATTATTCAATGTCATAGCTCAGGAACAGAAGGGGAAATATATGGTCAGATGCGTAATTGGTGACACTAATGGGTATCCACCTTGAGACTGTGCTGATTGTATAGAGGGGACAATGGGTGTGAAGCATCAGTGTTTTCACAGACATGGATGTCATCTGTAAGAGAAACGTGACCGGTGTGCCAAGGCGGCGTGGTAATTCTAGTTCCAGTTATTTTGTCTATATGCTTCTGCCATGATAGTTGCTCAGCAAGGGTGACCCTAGAAGTTCTGCCGTCACTTGCTCAGTACAACTGCCCTTTATAGAGATGCATAACTGGTTCTCTCGCCTCAGCACATGGTTTGAGCCAAAAGCAGTACATTTTGTCCTTGACACATTCAGAGCCAGACGTTAATGGTTATTTAGTCTGAGATTGAGTTCAAAGAGAACATTTAACTCATCCACACTGTTTGCTGACAGGTGGAGTGAATAACTGTGATTATTTTGTTCCAGTGCATTGTTCTGCTAGGAAACCTTTGGTTCTGGCATTCATGTGGATACCACCTGACATGTTCCACCCACTCACACACCGTTGCAGACCAAGTGCCCCTTCATGCCAATGGCAGTGCCCCCCCTCCCTCCCCAGTAGGATAATGCACCATAAACAACAATTTTATGTCCAACTTTTGGAACTTTGGCTTTCCTACCAACTGCCATTAAATTGTGATTACTGAATCCAACTGAATTTGACACAGCGTTTGAGCACATCTCTTTAGCATTAGTGAAATTATGATCTATACAGGCCGTTGATTTTTGTCCTGTAGTTTGTATAAATCTGAGTAGCTACATTGATCATTTGATATAAATTACTTAAGTTTACTTAAATTAATTAAAGTCTTTGCCATATCGCTGGGTTTACTTCTCAGTAAACATGTTGCTGAGAGCCAATCTATGTTAAGATCCCCTAGAAAATAAATCCCTCTGTCACAGTCTGTAACCTTCTGTAACATGAGACAGATTGAATATTTGCACTTGGTGGTCTATAACAACATCCAAAGATAAATGGTTTGTTGTGAGGCAAATGTATTTGAATCCACAGGGCCTCCATAGCTAAGGTCAAAAGGTCCCCTCTTGTCCAGATATATGATTCTGGATATATACACTCACTGACCACTTTACACCTGTTCCACTGCTCCTTAAAGGGATAGTGCACCCAAAAATGAAAATTCAGCCATTATCTACTCACCTATGAGCTACAGGCTACAGTGAGCCTGAAAACAGAGTTCATATGACGTTTTTCGAAACAACTTTTTATGTCGGGGCTGCAGCACACTTGGATCACTATGGATGAGCAGTATGGAGATACTTTGTGGTTTCTATTCTGTGTTCTTGGACGTTAGTCTGGGGCGCTGTCAGCCATTAGGTGTGCTATCCGCTCACCCCGCCGATCTCCGCAAGGGATGTGAGGACTCTAAAACTTCACCAGGGCCTCCATCAGCATATGGCTGAGTAGATAATGGCTGAATTTTCATTTTTGGGTGTACTATCCCTTTAACTCAAATAGCTAATCAGCCAATCATGTGGCAGCAATTCAGTGCATTTAGGCATGTAGACATGGTGAAGAAGAACTGCTAAAGTTAAAACCAAGCATCAGAATGGGGAAGAAAGGTAAGTTTACGGGACTTTGAACATGGCATGGTTGTTGGAGCCAGATGGGCTGGTCTGAGTATTTCAGAAACTGCTGATCTACTGGAATTTTCATGCACAACCATCTCTAGGGATTACAGAGAATGGTCCCAAAAAGAGAAAATATCCAGTGAGCAGCAGTTCTCTAGGCGAAAATGCCTTGTTGATGCCAGAGGTCAGAGGAGAATGGTCAGACTGGTTCAAGATGATAGAAAGGCAACAGTAAGTCAAATAACCACTTGTTACAACCAAGGTCTGCAGAAGACCATCTCTAAATGAACAACACATTGAACCTTGAAGCAGATGGGCTACAGCAGCAGAAGACCACACTGGGTACCACTCCTGTCAGCTAACAACAGGAAATTGAGGCTACAATTCACATGGGCTCACCAAAATTAGACAATAGAAGACTGGAAAAACGTTGCCTGGTCTCATGAGTCTCGATTTATGCTGCCACATTCAGATGGTAGGGTCAGAATTTGGTGTTAACAACATGAAAGCATGGATCCATCCTGCCTTGTACCAACGGTTCAGGCTGGTGGTGGTGGTGTAATGGTGTGGGGTATATTTTCTTGGCACGCTTTGGGCCCCTTAGTACCAACTGAGCACGGTTTAAACACCACAGCCTACCTGAGTGTTGTTGCTGACCGTGTCCATCCCTTTATGGCTGACTTCAGCTCAGCCTTCAATTCCATCAGCCCTCACAAACTGGTCAACAAACTGCAAACACTTGGCATACAACCATCTCTGTGTCTGTGGATCATGGACTTTTTGACCAATAGGCCCCAGCATGTCAGACTGGGCCATCACATCTCCTCCTCTGTCACCCTCAGCACCGGTGTACCCCAGGGCTGCGTTCTCAGTCCAATTCTCTACTCCCTCTTCACTAGTGACTGCACCTCCACCCACAACTCAAACCTAGTGGTCAAGTTTGCAGACAACACGACCATTGTAGGTCTTACTAGCAACAAAAATGAGGCAGCGTACAGGGAGGAAGTCCGGACACTGTCTGCCTGGTGTAAGGAAAATGACCTCAACCTCACTGCAAAGAAAAAACCAAAGAAATAATCATAGATTTCAGGAAAAACAAGAACACACTTCATACTGAGCTGTGCATTGACAGGGAGAAAGTGGACAGAGTCTCCAGCTTCAAATTTCTAGGAGTCCACATTTCTGAACACCTCACACCTGATCAAGAAGGCCCAGAAGCGTCTCTTCCACCTGAGGACGCTGAAGTGCAACAGACTTCCTCAGAAGCTGCTCATCAACTTTTACAGATGCACCATCGAAGGTGCACAGCCTGGTACTCCAGCTATACCGCAGCGGAGAGAAAAGACCTTCAGCAGGTGGTTAAAACAGCTCAGTGGATCGTCAGCTCTCCACTCCCGCAGCTGAGCAACATCTACTCAAGCCGCCTCCACAAGTGGGCCTGCAACATCCTTATGTCACAAAGCTCAGATCATCTCACAATGAAGTCCAGGGATGGATGCAGGATGATGAACACAGAAAGTATGCAGACGGATGCAGAAGATACGCAGAGGGACGCAGAAGATATGCAGACGGACTGACAAAGGACAAAGGGAAACACACAGGTATATATACAGAGAAGACTAATCCCAAGGACGAGAAACAGCTGGAGAAGGAAGACATGGGCAAAAGGAGTGAAACAGGGATTGTCTGACAACAAGGGTGAAGCAAACAAGACTAATACTAAACAGGTGTGAAGGAAAGGAACAGGCAAGACTTAATGAGACAGGTGTGGCATAAAACAGGTGGGAAAACACACAAAGACAGGAAGTAAAACCAGACATGACACATGAGGAGAGAACCTACAAAATAAATCAGGAAGCAGATTAAATATGAGCTAAACAATATGAAACAAGATACACAAACAGAAACAAAGTCCACAAGATAACAGAATATGAAACCAAAACCCGGGATCATGACAGCCACCAAGAATTAAGGCAGTTCTATAGGCAAAATAGGGTCCAACCCAGTACTAGCAAGGTGTAACTAATAAAGTGAGTGGTTAGTGTATATTGCTATATCACCACCATAGCTGTTTCTGTCATTTCTGAAAACACAGCAATTTCATAAAAATCTACTGATGGATCTACTGTAAGTGAGTTTCTGAAATAGCGAGTATGTGTATTCTCAGGTTTAAGTAAACAGGACACTTCATGTATTTTAAGACTGCATATGTTAAGATGCACAATTTGCACAACCCTTCTTTGGTAAACTAAGATGCATGATGAGTAATTCATGTAATTTTCCAACAAATACGAAACAACATTAAACCCACTGTACGAATTACTAGGCCACTTCCATCTCTTCTTGGTTTTATAATAAGGTAAAGTCATTTCAACTAATGACTGCATAGCTCCTTCTGGCTCTTGCTTCCTTCATTGCTGGCAGCAGTTAAGCATGCTTCTTATGCAGTTGCTTAGAGAAATATTCATTTATATACACTGTAGTGTTCTTGAGGTTAGCCCTATAGCCTTTGTCATGATAAGTTGTTTGTCTTTAGAGTGTATAAACTTAACCACAACTGGCCTGGGCCTTCCAGCATCACCCCTGAATTCTCTATTCCAGTGTGCACACTCTATCTCTCTTGAGTCTGCATTCGGTTTTTCTTTTACAAGATCCTTAGCCTGAGCAGAGAAGTTGGTCAGATCATCTTTTATTTCATCAATGGCCTTCAAAGAGTATTTCAGACTGTTGTTCCAACATGCCCTTGAACATATCCACAGTTACAAAAACACGCTCATCGCCTTGAATCTTGTTGTTGATATTCTTGTGAGCTGACATTATCAGATCTGACTCCAAAGCAGCAAGTACTCTCAGATGGATTCAGGATTGAGGTCCTACCAGGATGTTCCAGATCTCCTTTGTCAATCCAAAGTCCAAGAGTGTGCTCCTCACTAGCTTAGCTGTTTCAAACACAACTGGTTGAGAAGGCAGAGGTAGCAGGAATCCAACAGATATCACAGTAAGCAAAAACCATCTGCCACTCCTGGCCGCTTATTCATGTAGACTAAGGTCGAATGTTAGATTGCACACCGGATTAATTTAAAAATTATTGTTATTTTTTTTTAAATGTTAGAAATCTATTTAAAACACATTGGAGTGTCAAGAGCTCAAGCACAGCCGAGAAACAGGAGGTAATGGGATAAGGAGACTGCTGAGATTGTAGTGTAATGTACTGATTTACTGAAGACATATACTGTACCTTTTAGTTGACCTTTAAAAAGATATGTGTTGAAGCAATATAATCTGTGCAACTGACAAATTACACACTGGTTTAATATTTCATGTATTCTTATGACACACACACACACTTATTGAGCACTTAAGCATTGTGGTGGAGAAGTACCTAGGACTCACTGTGAATCATTTCTAAAAATAGCATGAGGATGGGTTCAGAAAACACTAGTGGAAAATTAGGGGAATTACAGCTTGTCCTGAGAATGACCCTAGAGGGGGAAGGACTAAAAAGTGCTGAGTCAGCAGAAGTATGACACCATTATGGTGGAGAAAAAGTGACTCAGCAGAGGTGGGATATCGTTACGATCAGAGCCAAGTGGGAAGGATTAAGGGAAAGAAATGACTCAGCAGAAATTCTACGATAAAAGAACGAGCGCAAACAAAGAAATTCCAGCCTTGCTCCGGAGCTTGGCTCATTTGGGTTGTGATGTGTTTGTTGCCTGCGAGCACATTAAACTCAGTTGCATCTGATTCTACGTGTCTCCAGTGATTTTTTTTTACCTCTGAGTATCTGAGTTTTTGATATCTAATGGAAGATAAAGAAAGTCCGTTTGAGAGGAAAAGAGCGAGGTCGCGAGCTAACTGGCCCGGCTCGGGACCTTGACTTTTTTGCTTCTACATTATTTGGCGAGCCAGCGTAGGAGGACGAGGAGGTCGGATCCTGAGATCGGGGGGCGCTTGGCTGCACATCAGATGTACAGGTGGCCACCAGATAAGGTAAGCAGAGCCTTTTTTCTGCCTAAACCGGGTGCGTCTGAGGTGCAGTTGGGAGCCGCCAAGGTCGGAGGTATTTGACAAATTCCTCTCCTAAAGAACCTAAAATGTGATGTAAAAATTACTAACTAATAACACAACATTGGAACATAGCTGATATATTGCTGGAGACAACTGAATCTAGTGCAACACAGTGTGTGTGTGTGTGTGTGTGTGTAAGTTAGAGAGATAAACATGGAGAGTGAATATGGGAGGGAGTGAGTGAGTGTGTGTATGTGTGTGTGGAATGTGGGGAGTGAGCTAGAGAAACCAAGCAGGCAAAAGAAAGAGTGAATGTGTGTGTGCTGAATGTACGGTAACAAATGTAGTGAGGAAGGTAGTAAGAGTATTTAAAGTATTTAAAGAGACAAGAGTGCACAATAAGAGAAGAAAAGAGTCAGAGATACTCAAAAGCATATACGTGGTTACCACTGCCGAAACTCGCCAGCACTCCCTTTAGCCTGTAGAGGCGGGGGTGTTGAAGCCAGCCGGCAGGTTTGCGCGGACGGAATGCTGAGCAAATCCGCGGATACCGCTGTTGGCTTGCCTAGTACACCTTTAAGCCTATAAAAGGAGGGTGTGTCTAGGGGAGACATCAGGACTGCATAGGTGGTTTGCTGTAAGAATGAAAGGCCTAAAAAACTTCTGTGGATACCGCCGTTTTGAGGAAAGTGACCTCCCAGCCAAGAAGGAGGGGGAGTCACCGTAGACAGAACGGGACTGAACGGGCAGAACGCTTAAAATGTTGCAACCAAAGAGATAAAGGAAAAGTAAAAAAGACAAAAAACAAGTCAAAACAGTTAACAGATCGATCAAAGTGTAAAAATTGTAAAAACCTAACTGTAAGCTATAAAGTTGCTGTACATACATTGTAGTATATTTAGAAGTAAGTTGTAGTAAACACAGTGTAATCTATTTAGAGTAATGCACGAAGCGTTGTATAAAGTGTTGTAAATACAGTAAAGTGTTAAATAAAATGTAACTGTAAAAAGACTGACAAATCATTGGGAGACTGACTAAACAGAGAGCACAAAAGGAGGGGGTGAGGCATGCAGCCAGCATAGAGTGAGGAACACAGCCAATAGAAGTGGGCTTATACAAAAAACAAAGCTTTGTTAAAATTTGATAGTTTGTTTCTGACCTCTATTGGGTTAAAGGTCATTACAAAGAAAAAAGACATTTTGGGGCCTGAATGTTTTATCATAATCTGGTATCTGTGTGTTTGTTTTATGTGATTTGTTTCAAAGTTTTGTTACATGAGGTAGTTATTAACAGTGTCTCAGTGAAACAAAACCAGACAAGGGTAACCTAACGGTGTCAACAAATTGTCTGGGGACTGGAAACCTAACGGTGCCAACAAAAAGTCCACGTTTCACTGATTGAACCAGTTGCTCGGGTGAACTCCATACAAACTGGTTGGCTGTTAAGGGGAGAATAAAAAAGAAATATCTGTTATTTTAATTTAATTTTATAGATAAATAAAATAAGTGATAAGTATAGTCTCATAAATGAATAGAATAAGTAATAAAATTATAAATTATAAATGATAAGTAGTTTTAGTTTATATGTATAGTTTTATAATAAATAAAATAAGTAATAAAATAAAGAAAAAGAAGTTGAGATCAAGCTGTTAAGAGTTGGATGGAAGAGGGTGACAGCAGTAGTAATGAAATTTGGGCCGAAGAATATTGCATGACTGATGGTTCAGTGGACACTAGAGGCATAAAAAACACATTTTGGGTTGGAAAGAAGCTACATAGACAGCAAAGGGGGTGAGCAGATAGAGAGAATCAAACTAAGCTGTTAAATAAATCAAGTACACAGGCTCCCTGCTGCAACATTGTGAGATCACATTAGGCTGTCTGATAAGGCCTCGCTGCTGCAACATTGGGAGATCAAATTAGGCTGACTTCACTGGTACAACATTGTGGACCAAAGATAACACAAATAGGGAGAGTAATAAGGCAAACACATAAATTTTTTAAACCAGTGACAGGTTAAGAGGTGAGGTTATACATAACTCACATCAGAACACCTGAAATAGATGGAAGAGGGAAATGAAGGGGGAGATGAGATTATAACAGAGAGTCATTGCGTCACTGAGGGTCCAGTAGAATTCAGGGGCATAAGAGCGCAATTTTGGCTGGAGAAGAACATACTTTGACAGTAAAGGGGTAGAACATTGGCAAGACGAGCAGGAGATCAAACAAAAACTTTGGCAGGTCACCAAATTTGTTAACTTGAAGAGAGTAAAAGAGTTATTTCCAGGTGTCCCGTGGGAAGTGATTTTGCGCAGACTGTGGGTTCCTTACTCATTAAATCCGCTGCTGCAGAATTTGTGTGATAATCATAAGGACGTGCCAGTAGCTTCACTCCCTCTACACCAGATAAGAATACGAGGTCACGAAGGAGAGACACATAATCCATGGCTGCGGATTGTTGTTGTGCCCAGAAAAGTTGATTTGGGAGACATGAACATTTGGCTGTTTAACCAAAGCCCCCCTAGGAGACAGGTCACATAAATTAGAATATAATCTCTGAAAAAGAAATAATAATAATAATAATAATAATATTAATAATATAACAATAAAAAAAAAGAAACTACCGTTACAGTAGAGGACATTATTAGCACTGATAAGCACAAAAGAAACAGACGAGCAACAAGAAATTCCAAGAGCTGGCACAGTGAAACAAGGCTTCAAGGAAAGATGGAAAAAAGGGTCTGACACCCATAGAGATAGTGATGACATAACATCCAGGTAGGAGAAACTGAATCCAGCGCTGTGTGACTAAATGGCACAAAAAGAACATCAGGAAAAACAAAAATAAATAAATAAAATAAATAAATAAATAAATAAATAAATCAAAAATCTGAAAAAAAAAAAAAAAAAAAATGTTGGCCTAAGGATGGAACCTTCAACCTGGCATGTTGCGATGAGGTGGATACAGAACTAAATACATTGAGGCAAAAGACACTAAGGTGAGTTATAAAAAAAAGAACAATAGGGTTAAGGAAAGGGAGGTATTAGGGTGGTTTAGACAAGCAGGGGGTAGGAAGCGAATGTTGCAAGTAGTCAAGTCAAGTTAAGTCAAGTCAAGTCAACTTTATTTATAAAGCACATAAAAAAACAACTCACATCGACCAAAGTGCTGAACATATAAAAAATAGAAAATGAAAAATACAGAGGAAACACAATAACAAAAAAACCAAAGCCATAGCAGCAACATACATAAATACATAAATCAAGGCACAAATAAGCACAGAGTAGGAGATTAAAATATCATGTCAGAAGAATACAAATGTTTTTGAGAAGAGATATGTTTTGAGCCTAGATTTAACCAAGCCAAGGGAGTGCAGCAGGCATCCACAGGACCCACGGGCACTGATGGATGTGAGACCCATAGCCCCACCCCTACCAGCATCACCACCACCATACCCACAAGACACATCACCATCAGAGACGGGACAATACCCACTGCGCTCGGTGGGGGAGGCAAGAGCAGCAACAACAATGGAAGGCCAAGTGGAGGGAAGGTTCACAGTGACCTTGGCCAGGGATACGAAGGCCGAGAGCAGATGAAAGAAGACGCTCCCCACACGCAGAACACTGACAATCCAGTGCCACTCATTACCACTCCAGAGGTCCCCGAGGTGGCGGGGTCGAGTTGGACCTAGGGGAGGACCGGCAGGCGGAGGAGGATGGAGAGGGGGACTGAGCTTTCCTCCAAGACCCCAGCCACCGCAACAGCAAACCTATCAGCGAGCCGCACCCTATCAGCAATCAGGCTCCCAGGAAATGAACACAGGATTTCCAGGAGTGAATCCTGCAGCATCTAACCAGCTATGCTGGGGTTGTTACCAGCCCGGCCACCGACACAAAGACTGTTCGGTCAACCCATGGGAAGGTCCAGCAGAAAATTTGCCGAAAACGAGACAGGGTGCCCATGGTAGGGTTGCCCGGAGAAGCCTGAGGGGGAAGTAATGTCACCAGTCATTTCATTACAGCCACACGACGAACCAACTGTACCTGTTGTCACCCACGAACAAGCATATCCTTTTATGGTGGACACAGGGGCTGCCTATTCATGCCTAGGAAAAGAGGGCTCTGAACTCCCCCTCTCTAAGTCATCCATCAAGACCATAGGCTTCTCTTTGAAATCACAAGTCATACCATTGACAGAGCCCGTTCCAATGCTTATCGCAGGAAAAGTCATATTTGCACTCCTACTCTACTCAGCTCATACACCAGTGAATCTTCTAGGCAGAGATATATTGTGCCCTCTCAAAGCTAAGAACATGTGTGCTCAAGATGGACTATATTTAGATTTCCCTGAGGAACCTCCACAAAGCATGATGCCACAGCTGCCCTGTGAACGCCACAGAGACACAATAGGCGTTGGGCTACTGCCTCCAACTGACACCAGAAGAGCCGCACCTTAAACGGACATGGACTCAGTGGGAACCATGGGTCAGGTTACATTTTGACACAGCACATAGTCCCACTCTGCCACTGCATTGCACACTCGTGTATGATGCAGACCAGACTCATGTAGATTGTCAAGAATGCAGGAACACAGTGCTCAAAAAAAAAACAAAAAAACATGCCTGATCATTAGTGAAGACATGTATTCAGCACCTCAAGGTGTGGCGGCAGCCGTCCGCCTCCCAGAAGAATTAGCAGGATGGTTTCAGGTGCCAAATTCTGCACCACACGTTACACTGATGATAGCAGAAGGTTATGAGTCTCATCATTTGGGTCTAATGGTCGGATGTGCACTGCAGGTGCGAGAGTGGTTACCCAACAAGAACAAATACATCCACATTTCAGATGACAAACAATACATTAGAATCTCAACTAAGACAGGTGATAAAGCAGTCACAGATAAGGTACTTGTAGATGGTACTACTCCCACACAGATGGCAGTCACAGAAGAACACGCACGGTTCCACCACAGCTATGGACAGCACATAAAACAGACGTAGGCTTGATAAAATCAGCGCAACCTATTCATATCACACTAAAACCACACGCTAGCCTACCATACCAGAGGCAGTATCCTCTGTAGCGGCATGCCATTGACGATATCCAACCCACAATTGAAGGCTTGGTAAAAGCCGGAGTTCTGGTCAAAACTAGAAGTCCCTGCAACACGCCCATTTTTCCAATCAAGAAACCAAATTCCTCAGAAGAGCAGCTAATGCAGTGGTGGAAACAGAGACGCCACATGTGCCAGATTCACACACGTTGCTTTCAAACATACCATCCGACACACAGTGGTACACAGTTATCGATTTGTGTTCAGCCTTTTTCAGTGTACCGCTACACCCAGACTCTCAATATTTGTTTGCATTCACTTATGAAGGTCAGCAATATGACCTAGCTAATTTGAACGTGCCAAGCACTGTATTACAACATGCATATGATTTGCTTGTCTGTAGCTTTTCAAAAGAACAATGTCAAAAAGATTCCATTGCAGTGCTCACAGCATTAGCAAAGGGGGGGACACAAAGGTCCGTAAAAACAAATTGCAGTTCTGCCAGCAGTCTGTAGAGTACTTGGGCAGACAGTCGAGTGGGGATAAAAAGTGCATTGCCCCATCTCAAATAGAGGTAGTAAGGCACCTCAACCGCAGGCGGTGGGCCAAATGCTGTCTTTTCTCGGCATGACAGGATACAGTCGGCCATGGATTTGTGACTATGCTATAAAAACTGCTCCACTCAGAGCTTTACTAAGAGCAGTAGGACAGACAAACAACACAGCACAATTGACATGGACAGAGGAAGCTGAGGGTGCATTCCAAATCTAAAAAATAGACATGCAGTCAGCTCCAGCGTTAGGGACTCCTAACTATGCTAAACCTTTTCATCTCTAGGTAGCAGAAAGATCAGGCTTTGCATGTGCCGTCCTGATGCAAGACATGCCCACAGGCCAGGCGTACGGGCTGTGAGGTAATCCTATCAGCCCCTGCATTTAACATTCAACGCTGTTCCACCATCAACCCCGCCACTAAACTGGTGCTGCCAACAGATGGTAAGCCACATGATTGCATTCATGACACAGAGACATTTATGCGTACTAGAGAAGATTTGCACAATCAACCTATCCCAGCTGATCTCACATTGTTTGTAGATGGCTCATGTTTTCGTGACGCCACTGGTAGCCATGCAGGCTACGGGATTGTTCAATTTCACAACAATGACCACACCTTTGAGACACTACAATCACATAAACTTGCTCAGCCATGCTCAGCCCAACTTGCAGAGATAAAAGCTTTAACAGCAGCATGTAAATTGGCAGAGGGACAATCACTAAATGTATACACAGACTCAGCATACACCTATGGTGTGTGCCACGTCCATGCTAACATATGGAAACAAAGAGGATTCGCAGAGCTGACGGCACTCCTGTAACACATGGAGCTGCCATCCTCGACCTGATAGAAGCCATGTTCCTTCCCACAGCTCTAGCAGTAATTAAAATGTCCAGCCCACCAAAACACTGATACATTGATAGCCAAAGGCAATAACTTTGCAGATGAACAGGCAGCAATAGGGGCAGTAATGACACCCTTACTAACCATACAAGACTGTGAACCCCTCACAACCATGCCCTCCCTCATAGCAGCTCAAAACAGAGTTACTGAGGCCGAAAAACGTCTATGGGTAAAAAGATACAATATCATTGGACAATGGTAGCCATTTTGTGTCTAACGTCATACAAGAGACACTGAAACAACTAGGGATCAAACAAAAATTTGGCTGCGTTTACAATCCCCAATCACAGGGAGCTGTAGAAAGAGCAAATGGTATTTTAAAAACCAAAATAGCAAAAATAGTAGTAGATAGTGGAAATAAGCTTAATTGGGTGGATGCTTTACCGCTTGCACTAATGTCTATGCGTTCACAAGCCAGCCGAGTCACGCGTCTAACACCGCATGAAATGCTTACGAGCCGGCTCATGCCGCTACCATACTTAAGAGGTCCCCATGAGGGACCGTCCCTGGAACAATTACAAGGCGAAATGTTTGACTATTTACGAAGTCTAACCCGTATCCATAGGGCTATCTCCCAGCAGGTGAAAGGCACCACAGAGGACAGAAGGGTCGAAATCCCAGAAGACCTTCAACGCATACTTCCTGGAGAGTGGGTGTACGTCAAGGTGTTCAAAAGGAAGTGGGACCAGCCACGCAGAGAAGGTCCATACAAGGTCATATTAGCTACACCAACTGCCTTGAAAGTTGAAGGTAAGGACGTTTGGTTCCATCTTAACCACTGCTGCAGAGCTAACAACCCAGAGAGGGTGTCGACAGAGAGCACCTCAGAGGAAAACACCCCTTCCTCAGTCGCCACCTGGTAGCCACAGGGCTGAGGATGAGGGCCCAAGCGCAGAGAGAACAGAGAGAGGAGAGAGAGCAGAGACAGAAAGAGAGCAGGGAGAAGAAAGCAGCAGCTCAGAAACAGGTGAAGATGGTAACCTGACTCAAGTTTACATATGTAGAGAGAGACCAACAAGTACAACATTCCAATTGGAACACTAAAAACCTCATCAATTCTTGATTGGTTAGAAAAGTTCTCTGTTGGAAAAATCTTACAGACTATAGGAGTAATATTTGGACTCGGCGTCCTTCCCCTAGTACAGATCCTGATAAGAAGGGCCATGAGAACGGCCACGGGACAATTTATTATGCTGATACAACAGCAGAAAAAGCTCCCCAAGAAAGGCGAATTGTGGAAACTAGATAAACCGTGGGTAAGATCCTATATATTCAAAAGATTGAACAACGATTTATATGAAACCATGATTGATAATACGGACGTATGTGAGAATATGGCTGACAATATAAACTTATATGAGCCAATGAAGGGGAACCTGGAAGGGGAATACGAGGTTGTATAGAGAGAGAGAGGGAGAGCCGATTCAGGGTAAGAAATAACCAAATAATTGGCAATAGATTCAGGAAAAACCTTGCTATTACCAAACCCATACTAACAATCGACTGATTAACATATATAGGTTATCTATACCACAGGGCAATTAGGAGGAAAAGGAAGGAAGTGAATTGAACTAAACAATGTCCTTTCTAACACACAGATTGGTGCAGAGCATGGCCAGCATGTGGAGATCCCTGTATCCAAAGCAGCAGAATCCAGGGTTGGCCTACCAAGAGCGCCCAGCCATGTCAGAGGACCAGCCCCCATTTGAGCCCAGGCTAGGGATGACCTACAGCGGCAACTGGTCAACCACCACGTGCTGCAACAGAAGATTGAGATGCTAAGGGGATCAGGTGGCGTCCTACCGGCGCCTGCGGATGACTGGTACATCCGCCTATGTGCCCGACGGACAGTAACTTGGCAGCATTAACAGCAAAGATAACTATGTACCTTGCATACTGTACCCTGTATATGTGAAGTTATCATGCATTCACTGAAGAAAATACCAGTAACGACTGTAGTCACAACCACTGTATAAGAATGTCATTATGATTAATCATGCAACAAGAAAAACAAAGACATTATTAGGCTAGCTCTTATACTCTATATACATACGAATTATTCGAGGTGATAATCATGAATTGTGTGTGATACCTACGGATGACAAAATGTGTGACAGATACTGCTGATAATCAATGAAGTATGACTTATGTGCAGCTCTACTGATGTTGATCACTGGAAAATGATTCGTGTGTGATAATAGCCAATCTAAATCTTAATGGTATGGGACTATAAAGTCCCAAAGGGGGGATATATATATTTCCTCCCCCTTGCTGTGATTTAAGATATTATATGGGACTATGGAGCCCCAAAGGGGGGAATGTAGTGTAATGTACTGATTTACTGAAGACATATACTGTACCTTTTAGTTGACCTTTAAAAAGATATGTGTTGAAGCAATATAATCTGTGCAACTGACAAATTACACACTGGTTTAATATTTCATGTATTCTTATGACACACACACACACTTATTGAGCACTTAAGCATTGTGGTGGAGAAGTACCTAGGACTCACTGTGAATCATTTCTAAAAATAGCATGAGGATGGGTTCAGAAAACACTAGTGGAAAATTAGGGGAATTACAGCTTGTCCTGAGAATGACCCTAGAGGGGGAAGGACTAAAAAGTGCTGAGTCAGCAGAAGTATGACACCATTATGGTGGAGAAAAAGTGACTCAGCAGAGGTGGGATATCGTTACGATCAGAGCCAAGTGGGAAGGATTAAGGGAAAGAAATGACTCAGCAGAAATTCTACGATAAAAGAGCGAGCGCAAACAAAGAAATTCCAGCCTTGCTCCGGAGCTTGGCTCATTTGGGTTGTGATGTGTTTGTTGCCTGCGAGCACATTAAACTCAGTTGCATCTGATTCTATGTGTCTCCAGTGATTTTTTTTTACCTCTGAGTATCTGAGTTTTTGATATCTAATGGAAGATAAAGAAAGTCCGTTTGAGAGGAAAAGAGCGAGGTCGCGAGCTAACTGGCCCGGCTCGGGACCTTGACTTTTTTGCTTCTACAAGATCTTGATGGATGTAAAGTGGCCTATAGTGCTGAGCTCAGCCCTTGGCGCTGAATATGATGAAACTGGAGGTGAAAAGGGTGGAGGAGGGTGGTGCCAATACGCACTGAAATGACAGCTGACAGCAGGAGAGAGGAGAACATTAGAAATCTAGTTGGCTTAACATAAAAAGCAAGAGATATAGTCAGCTGATAAACAACAAAGTGGGATAAGTAATGAGAGAGAAATGTCAATGAATTAGTAGCCTAAATATAGTCTTCCTAGGCTTCACTACAATGATGTATATGAAGGCTAAATGAGGTCATGTGGCTGAATGGGGTTTTTTTTTTCATTCCATTATCTTTTTTCCACTGGAAAAAAGGCCACTCCAAAAATAAGTTAAAAAAAAACAAAAAACAAGAAAGCAAAAAAATCTACCAATGTGAAAATTCGCTTGAAAAGATTTCTTGAAATAAGACATTATATTTAAGCCTTACAAGATAAGAGATCTTAAAATTAGCAGAGAAAACTCATTCTTAGCTATATTGTACTAGTATTGTGAAGTTTTGTGTCTTATAATAAGCTGGTGATGCTCAAAAATAGTATTTTTCCCCTCAAAAGGCTTTGGCGTTGCTTCTTATGTTACATATTTGTGGCATTGACTCTGAAACAACTTCTGAGTCACATTAACACCGTGCACAGTCGCAGCCCTGACTTGTGGTGTGTGGAATTGATGGCTGTCCGATTGGGTACAGGGTGTATAACTCCTCCTACTATCACGTAAAGTGGACACACACGCATCATCTTCTCCAAGTTGAAGTGGCGGAGGCGGAAGGACCGACTCGCCATGGTTTACCCAGAGCAGGTGAAAGGACATCCGCAGACGACCAAAGAAATGCAAGCCCTGTGCCTGAGGGGGAGGGCTCAAGCATCGCCATCCCAACAGTAAATCGTACACAAGTCGTGACACAAGCACAAATCGGGCTGTGTTTGATCCGAGCACGTCAACTAAACATGTTTGTTTTTGTCAATGACAGACTCAGGTTGTAATTTCAAACTAAAGTAGGCTAATAGCAGTGTTGAAAGTAATGCGTTACTGTAATTCCACTACTAACGAGTAATCGAACCAGTTCCCTCCTTTATTAGCTTATTGGAATACAAGTTCAGTTCAAAGGCCTATAGAAATCTTAATTTATTGGCAAGAGAGCAAGTGAAGGGATACTTTTTAGTGTGTATGTCAATCTTAACACTCATGAAGTACAGGTTTTTCTGATGCTGTCAACGTCATTGTTTTTTTTTACAGTTTTGTTTTAATTATTTGTTGTTTTTGTTGTTATTTTACATACTCAAAATAAAGACATCAATCAGTAAAAATTTACCCATCTTATACCTTTTTATAGGAAGGAATCTAGCTAGCTAGATTACCTGGGTAGTTACTGTCAGAGTGTCTGGTGGTGCTACCCACCAATGCCAACATTTTTCCTGTTTTAATAGATAAGTTTGTTGTTAATCTGTTTCAGAGTGGATTTCAAGAAGATGGAGAAGGTCGCATAAATGTTCACCTACCTAAACATGCAACTGCCTTTGTGCTTCAAGCCAGAGAAACCCATCAACTGACACAGTGGTTTATTTTCCAATTAATTGTATTTCATTTTTAGTAGCAAGCTTGAAAGCAATAAGCTTAAACTGTAGAATGACACATACTTTGCTTATAAAATCTGCCCATCCACTATATTTAGAATAGAATAGAGACAACATAATACATACAACACTCATACTTTTATTGAGCACTGTCCACTTGTGATCCTATTGCTCAAAACATGTTATATGACCAACTGTAGATAAGGTCTTAAAGCTGCAGAAGGCCATATTATTTCATTATAGTTGCTATTATTTCATTGCACATCACTAACTATGTAACTGAAGGGTAAAGTGTTTCTGTGAGTTTGCGTGTTGACTGCATTTTTATATGAATTTCATAATGTAGTATTTTTTTGGTTTGTTTGGTTTTTTTTTCCTCCCCAGAAAGCTGTTAACCAAATGGTGAGTGGAGTCCTGCAATATCAGGCCACATTACTGAGAAAACATCTATGTTTTAAATGTGTCAGTGTATTGTTTTGAATGCCAACCTCTCTCTGCAGTTGGGTGGAATGATCATCATTTAGCTCACGAGGCAGAAGTTCCCTACCTAGCTCAAGCCAATATTTTTGTGGATGTTCAAAAGTTTGTTGATTATACACCATACTACTATGTAAATTTCAATAATAGCAAGTACATTCCACTGAAGTTTGATCTCACAGACATCATCAAACATCATTCTTAAGTCTGTATTGAGTGCGGGTATTTGGGCTTTTTGGGCTTTTTTAAGCACTAACAAACACTGTTATTGATAACAGTATGTATTTTTACTTCTTATTTTTGTAATAATGCGTTGCAGTCTGTCCAGAATATATCAGAACAGAGAAGGATATTTAATTCCAGCTTTTGCTTCTGTCTTTTTTACATATCACATGGACATGGTTTGATGGAAATGTAAGAAAAATAGCAATTTTCAATAAAGCAGATTTGTTGTTTTAATTGAGTTAGTTAAGTGTATTTCTTGAAACAAGACGATTCATCTTTTACAAATAATACAGCAGCTTAAAAACTTTTTTGACATTTTGAAAATGTCAAAAAAGCTGGTTTCATCTGAGATATGACTCAAAACAAGATGTTTTCAAGACTATTTCACTTAACAAGATATTCAAGATGCACCATCTAAAAACAAGCTCCTATAGCTCACTTAAATGTTACTTTTTAGGTGATTATGTCTTGTATTAAGTGTGATGAGATATTTTGACTAGAAATTAGAAAAATATACTTGGCAAGATTTTGAGTTTTTGCAGAGGAACTACAACCATGGACACTCTTGTCTCTCATAGATGCCCATTAGCATTGGCAGCAACAGAAGCTTGCCTTGCTCCCAAACTGCACAAAGAGGCTGGGGCATGACCTTGCAACAAGATGTGCGAGGTCATGCCATAAAAATTATTTCATGGACAAAACCCACCTCCAACTGTATCTCGATGACTATTGAGATTCATTTTCTTTTAAGCATTTATACCCGTTGTGTATGACAAGGTCAAAAAAATGAGGTGCACATAGCTGTCAGTAGTGAGACTAACAAGTTGACATCTGCAGGCATATGTCTTGAATGAGTCATACACGTGAAGTGAAGCCTGTACTGCAGGTTTTTGTAATAAACCGCTACATTTCTTACCCACAGTTCCAACACAATGGTCTTCATAGCAATCAAGCTGAATGTCTCCTCAAGAGAAGTATTTTGTTAACATTTTACTTGCAACACGGGGCCGGATGTGGTCCATGTCTAAGTAATTTCTTTTTTCTGCTCGACACTTTTGCACTCACTGAAGCAAAAAAAACCTCAAGCACAAACATAGGTCACAACATGGGATTGTGACAGGTGCAGGATTTGGAGCTGTTTACAGGCGCCTTTGACAGAGCTACTTTGGCTGCTGAGTAACACGTAAAGTCATGTAATTACTTTTTCAATGAGTAATTGATTACAATTAACTTGCCCAACACACAGAAACTGATGTGCTATTCTGATGTTTATATGTTGGTCAAAGATATATGATGGAAAAATCATGGATATTTGCTGGAAAATCTCAAAAGATTCTTCAAAATATGTATAATCAATGTTTATATTTAATCTGATATTTTACTTTGGACCAGTGGTCGAAAGTAACCTGAACATTTTTCTGTTTAGAGCAGCACACACCGATGTACGACCTGGTGGTCTATAAAAAAAAAACATAACTCAGCACCTAACTACAGTAAAAACTGAAAAGCCAAAGAAAATGGCAACTTATGAGTCACAGTAGCATGGTAATTGTTTTCACATAACTAAAAGGCATTAGTCTGTTATGGCAAGTTTTCATAAGAAGTGTCCAAATGTAGTCCCGCTCCACAGTGGGGGTGTGTGTGTGTGTGGGGGGGGGATCGCTCAGTAAATGACTTGCTGGGTTAAATGCAGAGCTGCTGTTTCTTGCTGGCAACACATCGCCTCAGACAAGTGAACAGAAATTTACCTTCACTGTCAAATAATACTGAAAGGTTTTTTTTTTTTGGGGGGGGGGGGGGGGGGGGGGGATTTATTGAATAAACCTGCTGACCATGTTTTCAGCACAGCGAGAGACATCATTAAAGCGTGTGTGCCATTAAAGCAAGCTGTTAAGGTAATATTTCTGAAGGCCAATTGTGGGAGTAAGTGGTTTTCTGATCATAAAATGCTACACTTACAGCCTGTGCCTGCCACTCTAAAAACTGCTGGGTTAGAAGTAACCCAATTTAGGTTGTTTTGATAACCCACTGCTGGGTCAAAAAGGGACTGAGTTGTTATAACCCAACAGGGTTGGGTCATGGGTTAGACTAGACTCATTTTTATTTATTTATTCATTTATTTTTATTATTATTATTTTTTTCTTCCTTTCCCCCCTTCCTCACTCTGAAATTATATAAAGCAAAGTAAGCTCTGGCTGTGCATCCCCACCTTATGTCACTGTACTCGCTGGGCACTAATAAGATTTTTCTCGCCAGTTATATTTTAGGGGTCCTTTTGATTGTCCCCTGGCACACTGGCTCTATTATGTTGGTATACTGTAGATTATTTTATGTTGGAAGCTTAGGAACTTCACTCTGTGTTTTATGTTCTGTCTTTTTGTCTTATCTGTGTACATGTCCTTCAGAAATCAGGTTGCACTGGCAAACTCTATCATTTAAAGAGAATTATGGTTGGTCTTAACCATCTAACTCTGAATGTGCAAGGCTTAAACTCTCCAGTAAAAAGATTGAAGTGCCTGCAGTATCTATATCGCTCTTATGCAAGAAACAAATCTGAAATCTGCAGATGTCAATAGATTTCAGGCTATAATATATAAAGTGTTAGCTTTTTCTTCTACCCCAAATAAGACGAAGGGGGTGCTGATTTTAGTTAGAAGGAAATTAAATTTATCCCTAAAATTATCTGGTTCCGATGATGAAGGAAGATTTTGCTATGTGATTGTGACTTTCAACAATTCTAAGATCTGTCTGACAGTTCAATTCAGTTCAATTCAATTCAATTCAATTCAATTCAATTCAATTCAATTCAATTCAATTCAATTTATGCCCCCAATGTCTTAAATGTCTTATTTTTTTTGACTCTATCAAATCCACCCTGCTGTCGTTTCCTGATACTATTCTGATTTTGGGTGGGGACTTCAATGTGTTAGTTGATCCTGATATTGATTCTTCTAGTCCTAAACAGGATTCACGAAAAGCCTCATCTGCCTGTATAAGATCTTTTTTAAAGGACTTAAATTTGGTCGATATATGGCGTCTTTTAAACCCTGCAGCTAAGGATTACACATTTTTTTCTGCACGACATCACTCATTTTCTCGTATTGATTATTTTTTCATTTCTCCCATGTTATTAAAGTGCACCTCCTATGTATCCATACTTCCCATGCTACTCTCTGACCATTCTCCAATTATACTCTCTTTAGAAAATATTTCAGGCTTAGCTAAATTTAAGAGATGTTCTGTTAAGTTAACATACCGGTCACTTTCTACTGCACAGGCGGAATTTCTTCATTTGAAAATGTTTTTGCAGAAAGACCTAGTATGCTCTTAGCTCTTAAATCAAAACAATCAGAACAATTGGCCTCTGTGGAGTGTGTTAAGGATAAAGATGGTGTACTGTGTACTAATCCATTGGACATCAATCATGCTTTCACATCCTTTTACTCCAATTTATATTCGTCCGCAGCATCTGGTGAGAGGCAGTATGTGGTGGAGTTCCTTAACTCTTTAAATTTACCATCCCTCTCACCTTTGCAATCTTCACAATTAGATGCTCCAATTACTTTAAAAGAGCTCAAGGATTCTCTTGATGCAATGCCAAAAAACAAATTGCCTGGTCTGGATGGAATCCCTTCAGAACTGCTTTCTGAGCTATGGCATATAGTAGGTCCCATCCTCCTTGGGTCTATTAATTATTCTCTTATGAACGGCTCTTACCACAGGGATCAAAATATTGCTCTTATCTCTCTTCTTTTAAAAAAGGATAAGGATCCATTGGGGTGCTCCAGTTACCGTCCTATAACCATTATTATTTGTTGCCGTTTGGCATGTGATAACATCTGCCATTTACTACATATAATTGAGGCAGCATTTGAAGAACATCCTTGGGCAGTCTTATCTTTAGACGCAGAGAAGGCATTTGATTGCGTCGATGTGGACTGTTTTGCGACGTTTTGATTTTGGTTCCTCTTCTATAAAAATGGTTGGCACCAGGGGCGATTCTAGGGTCAGAGGTTTAGGGGAGCTGAGCACCCAGAGAGCTGCCCGGCCAGGCAAGATAAATTTCACTGTTTTGTACATTTTAACTCAATTTCATTCCCACATTTGTGAAAGAAAAATACTTTTTGGGAAAGTCTGTGACTAAACCATCAAATCTGATAAAGGTTATTTAAATGCTGAGCCACAGCAAAAGTGGAATGGATTGGAATCATAAAAGAAACATATCGTAACCCTAATTTCTGGGGGAAGACAACTCATTTTGATACAGCAGCTCCTCAACATACACATAAACAGTATGTATGTTTCTGGAGTAAACCAGCCCCCTATAGTGAGTACCAAAAATACCAAAAATGGACCTTGGACTTATTTTTTGGACTTTTATTTGAAATGCAATGCACAACATGTAACATTAACACATTAACAGTAATTGACTTTTTCATTGTTTGTCTCTGCCTTTTTCCTTCTTGCCTGTATTATATAATACAAATACATAAATAAAAATACACTTCAAAAAAGAAAAGTGCTTGAAATCTACAAAATAATAATAATAATAAATACACACAATAGGAGTTATAATGTTAATGGGCATCCAGTCAGTTAGCTAGTCAGTAGCACCTTGGCTTTAATCAAGGGCGTAGGTTTGATTTTCACATTGGTAGGGACATAAAAGTGCTCCATGGCGGCGACCTGTACGTTGATGATTTTTTAATGCAATTTCACGTCATGTGAAACTGATCACTGCTTTGTAATGAATATTTAGATATCTACACTAAATACAAGAATGTCTTGGTTAATGTATTCTCTAATGTTATCAGTTACATGAATATACACTGATAACTTCACCACATCTGTCCGTATGTGCTTCCCAGGGTAAACTATAATAATAACAATAACAGTATACTTCGAAGGGCGTAACTTCAGTACCAGCCTGCGGTCTGCAGTTGGGTTGATAATAGTGATCCAAATTGATATTGATATTGGGTAAAAACATATATTATGCATGAATCAATATTTTTATTTACCTCTAGTCACAATGCTGAATCTCACTATCAACATATATCCTTCATGATTCAATCTCACCTGTGAGGCTCCTGTCTCTCCTCCATTTCCTTCTGTCTCTCTTCCTGCCTCTCCTCCTCCATCTCCTCCAGTCTCTCTACTACTTGTCATCTGACAAAAACTGGATCTCTAGATCCATCTGTAAAAATAGTCAAAGTATTGTCTCTAATTGAATTTAGATGTTCTGCTATTTTTGGAGCTACCAGCTTCTTATCTTTTTCCTGTAGAAAGACCAGTTCAATGTTCAGCTTGGGCAGCACCCAATATGGCATAGGTAGACAGCTTGTATGTTCCGCTACACTAACCTGTTCCAAACCCAGCCTCCCAGCCCACTGATTTATATTTGCAGAAAATGTTTTATACTTATTGCCTCCGTCAGACTCTTGTAACAGGCACCTTGCTGGAAAAGTTTGATGACACCCACTTAGTTTTACCCAGTACTGTAACCCTAACTTAATGCGCCTTAACCGTAAGGGCATTTCTCCCGTTTCAATAAGCAGGGCAGGGACTGGCGAAGTTCTGAAGGCCCCACAGCAAAGCCTCAAAGCCCTGGCCTGCAGCACATCCAGCCTTGCCAGAACAGATTTGGACGCAGACCCATACACAAAGCACCCATAGTCAAGAGAAGATCTGATCATGGCCTGGAAAATTAGAAGCATTGTCTCCCTGTCAGCCCCCCACTCACAGCCAGCCAGACTTCTGATAACATTCAAAACTTTTTCACATTTCACCAAAATTTTACTGACATGCACAGCCCAAGTCATCCGCTCTTCAAACCAAACGCCCAAAAATTTGAACGCTTTTACCTTCTCCAGTGGAGACCCATACGTATACAATCCAATATTAGGCAGCTTCCTTTTAAATCCAAATACCATATATTTAGACTTAGAGGCAGATATTTTGAAGCCCCATGTGTTCCCCCATTCCTCTACTGACTCTAATGCTCTTTGAATCTGCTTTAAAATAAACTCAACATTTCGCCCTCTTTTCCAGATAGCCCCATCATCGGCAAACAAAGACAACCCGAATGCTCCCTCTACTTTGCCGAAAATGTCATTAATCATTATATTAAATAAAACTGGACTAATAACACTTCCCTGTGGGGTTCCATTCTCTATTTCTACACTCTTTGAGCTAACACCACCCACCATAACTTGTATAGTTCTATTCATTAAAAAATCCTTGATCCAATTAAACATCCACCCCCTCACTCCTAAGTCAAACATTTTAATCATTAAACCCTCCTTCCACAAAGAATCATATGCCTTCTCAATATCCAAAAATACACTGACTACACTCTCCTTATTGCTAAATGCCCTTTTAATGTCCTGATCTAAGACTGCAACTGACTCCATTGTGGACCTCCCATTTCGGAAGCCATTCTGGAAACCAACAAGGAGTCCTTTGGTCTCTAAAAAATACACTAATCTATTAGTAACAGTTCTCTCCATAATTTTACATAGCACTGCTGTGAGTGTTATAGGGCAGTATGAGCTAGGGTCAGATGCCTCTTTGCCTGGCTTCATGATAGGGACCACAACCGCATGTTTCCATTCCTTTGGCAAGCAACCCCCTGCTCACACAGTATTAAACAAAGCCAAAATGTCCTCAAGTACCATATCATCCAGATGTTTAAATAACTCGTATGACAACCTATCTCTCCCTGGGGTAGTATTTGCCCCAGACATAATTGCTTCTTTCAACTCTTTAATAGTAAAAAACAGATTAATGGGATTATCATTATCTAAACTCCCCTCCAGTTTCCACTGGTTAACTGTCATCACCTCTGTCCTCTTCCTACATGTCTCAACTCCCAGGCTCCCTGAACTGTGCACTGCTTGAAAAATTTCCACAAACATGTCTGCTTTTTCTTTATTGGAAACTGCTACAATCTCTCCTTTTCGTAACACAGGTATTGATCTGCTTTTATATACCCCTGACATTTTATGTACAGCTGACCACAGCTGCCTTACTGGAATCTCAGGACCTAGCATACCACAAAATTTCCTCCAACTACATCTCTTCGCCTCTTTTATAACTTTTCTTGCCACTGCCCTTAGTCTTTTATACCCTGTTGCATTAAACATTATTGGATACTTTTTTAATCTTCTATATGCTACATTCCTATTCCTTACAGCTTCGTCACACTCTTTTTTCCACCATGGAACCAGCATACGAGGCCTAGGTGCCTGCTTCACAGGAATGGAACACCGAGCAACCTCATGTAACATGAAGCTAATGGCAGCATTCCAATTGTCCACAGAATCCTCACTATCAACCTCTCCAATTAAGCTTTGGGCACTCTCCTGGAATTTATCCCATTTAGCTTTAGAAAAATTATATTTAGGAATGTTCTCTTCCACTTCTCTCCTCAAATCCCTACCAAACCTGCAAATAATTGGATAATGATTGCTACGCAGATTGTGTTTGTCCATTACATCCCATTCACCAATTCTAGCTAAGTTTGAGGAAGCAATTGATAAATCTATATGGCTACACGTATTTCTCAGAATATCATACCTAGTTGGCCTTCCATCATTTATCACTACCAGATCATACTTATCTAAAAAATCTTCTATTATCACACCATTACTATCCCTGTGGTCACTGCCCCATAAAGGATTATGCGCATTAAAATCTCCCACCCATATAACAGGACACCTTACCTTCTCCATTATATCATCAAAATCTGACAGTACCAAAGGTTTACAGGGATTATAATAATTTAGCACAGTTATAGAATTATGACTGCTCCAAACCTCCACAGCCAGACACTCATTACAAGAGTAAACATCAACTTTTCTATATTGCAATCCATTCTTAACAAAAGTTGCACAACCCCCACCTGATCTATCAGACCTATCTAGCCTCAAACACTCATATCCTGGGATTACAAAATCCAGACAGGGCTTTAGCCATGTTTCTTGAATACATATCAATTCTGGTGCCTCTTTACATTCATTAACAAATCTCTTTAACTCCTGGCCATTTGCAATCAGACTCCAGGCATTCCATTGAAGAATATACCACATTCAAATGTTAAGGAACCTCATCATCATCGCTTACATCCTCCAAACTGCTGGTCCTCATCAACTGTGACATGTCCATGCCCTGATTCTCTATCATGTATTGATGCAACTTTTCTGGCAGCTGCTTTGTTCTGAGGAACCTTTCGGCAGCCCCCACCACTAGCCTGATGATGTCTGACCTGTTAACTGCTTTTTGAGCTCCCACCAACACATCAGAGACAAAAGCCAAAAATGATTCCTTATTAAAAATCAACATGTCAGAGGGAAGCGACGGCAGCAGTTTTGGCACATTTGGCTGGCTCCCCGTCACTGCTCCTTCCCTGGCAGTGGAATCTGTGCGTTCTCTAGCCACTCCTTGAACTGCCTCTGCATAGGACACCTTGTCATTCTCCCTCACAGCCTGCACTCGCCTAGCCTGGACTGAGTGCATACAACCACAAAACGCTGCTGCATGATCCCCACCACAATTAGGGCACTTCGGAGCCTCTACCTCACAGTTTTGAATTACATGATCTCCATCACATTTTGCACACTTTCTTTTACCCCGACAAGACCCGGCCACATGTCCAAATCGCTGGCAATTATAACAGCGCAGCGGAGGTCTGATGTACTCCCTTACCTGATATGCCATACTTCCTAAAAACACTCTCTGCGGCAGCACACTGTCTGTGAATGTTAATAGGACCGGTGGATCCCCATCGGCTCCCTCCCTGTGCCTAAATCTCAGTACCTCAGTTACCTGGCCGCCCTTAACATTTTCTAAGATTTCCTTCTCCGACAAGCCAGCAAACACTCCATACACAACTCCCCTGAGCCCCCTGCTGGCTTCCTTTAGGAACCAAACTCTCCACCTTAACCACCAACTTCCCCACTGCCCGAGCATCATTATATTGTTTCTTGTTTTTGCAGCAAACTCTCAGCATTCCATTATATAGTATCTTGGCTTGAAAATCCCTGCCTATCTGGTTCTCTAAAGTGTTAGTTACCTTTAATGGATTTATTGCTTTAAACCCCAGATCTCCCTGATTAGCCCCCTTAACTTTAAACAGTACCACAAACTCTTCATTTGCTCCAGTTCTCCTAATTTTATTTCCTTCATCTCCTGACATGTCAGGTCTCTCACTCGATGCCATTCTCTTGTTCCCCCCCTTTTCCCAACACACTGTCTGCCAATTACCACTCTGAGCCCCCCCCCCCCAGAAGCCATGGGCCTCAAAACCCCTTACTTTCCTTAACACTGATCTAAATCTATACTAGCCCTATTCTTATGAAAAAGAAACAAAGATATACAGCGTGAACAAAAAAAAGAAAAAGAAAAAAAAACCGAAGGCCCAGCGCAACGTCAGAAACTATCTCACACAGCTCCTCGTGCAGTTGCTGACCACGCGTCCCAACCGACTTCCAGTCGGGGAAAGGTGGGAGGGATGGGGTGGATCAAACCATTTTTGAGGCTGGGGGGGGGGTGCTGTATTTTTGTTGTTAAAATATTACGTTGCAACCAAGTTTGACACTTGACTTTGACACTTTTGTAGCTTGTTAAAAAGGGACATACAGTAAAAAAAAAAAATTAAAAAAATCTCTCAAATTTTAGGGGTGCTGGGATTCAATTTAGGGGTGCTTCAGCACCCCCAAAAATGGGCTAGAAATGCCTATGGTTGGCACGCTATATTCCTCTCCCTCTGCTCGCGTTCAGACTGGTCACTCTGGCCCCTCTGATTTTGTTTTATCAGGAGGAACCAGGTAAGGCTGCCCTCTCTCCCCAAGTCTCTTTGCTCTGTCTCTGGAACCATTAGCTCAGGCAGTCAGGGAAAGTCTTAATATATTACCCATTAAAATTAAAGGGACATCACATCATACTTCTCAGTATGCTGACGAAATCAATACTCATGCCCCTATTCAAGTCTAGTTCAACTTACAATTTATCTAATGTCCCAGTTTCTTTACAATCTCAGGGTTTTACTTATTTAGGTATACATATCAGACCAACAATTTCACAAATAATTAAGGACAATTTTAGCTTAATTCTCACCAAAGTTAAGAAAGACCTTAGCAATTGGTCAGCTTTAAATGCCGGCCTACATGGTCATGTTTCAGCTATAAAGATAAACATACTCCCTAGAATTAACTTCTTATTTGCCATGTTATCTGCCCCCCCCCCCCCCCTATTTGGCATAACAATGCCCTGTTATCTGGATCAGCAACCTTTTTCACAGTGGTCTAAACAAGGTATTCATGTGTTGGGTGATGTTTTTAATCATCAAGGCTTTTGTTCTATTCAAGATTTAAAGGATTCTTATTCTCTTCCAGGCACTTCTTGTTTTTTTTTTCATCTTAAGCTCCGCACAGCACTTAAAACATATGGCGTTCCCTGGAGTACATCTCTACTTCATCACCCTTTGGTAGCAGTCCTAACAAACAGTACTAAATTGGTAGCCTCAATCTATAGAAAACTCTCCTCACACGACTACAAAGCTCTTCCAATAACTGCTAGTTGGGAGAATGATTTTAAATCTCTCAAGTTTAAGTGGAACTGGTCAGTCATTTGGAACATGGTATTTTCTTCTTCTAAAAATATGGCTCATCAGATATGGAGCTTTATCCCTATCTTTATTCAGATCTAACTGGTCTATCAGTTTTAGAGCATTATTTATTGATTTCACGCTCAAAAACCCTGCCCTTGCATTCAAATAGCCTCTGCTTGCGCTTGGATCTACTCTGTTTCTGCTCAAATTGTGTGCATGCACCATGTTGCTCGCACTCAGATAACATGTTGCTCGCACTCAGATACCATGTTGCTCGCACTCAGATACCATGTTGCTTGCACAGATTTCCTGATAGAGCTGTTTCCTGTTTATCCACCGCCAGTGGCTCGCACGTGTGGCATCATCCATAACTCCTCCCACAAGTCTTCAACAGCCACTCCCGCTGCGGAAGGCCACCTCAGTCTGTTTAAACTAAAAGGGTTCCACCAACATGACTACCCAACGAGGCGGAAAATTGGGTGCCTTGGATCAACTCGCCAATCCGCCTCTGTGTGTCTAAATGCTCACAGCTTGCCAGCAAATCAGCCCAACATTTGCAGAAAATCTGGCAGTGTAATAGGGGCTATAGAGACGGACAAGAGGAGAAACTCAATTACAACCTGCTGTACATGTTTAACTTGTAATGACATGTTGAAGGTTTTTTTTTTTTTTTTACCAGTTTTTCTTTGCTATGTAATAAACTGTGAGTTTCATGTGTAGTTGTTGCTCCTTGAAGAGATAACATTGAATTGGCAATTAATCTTCTGTAGTGCTTAACAGTTACTGTACAGAGTAGGCCTAATAATGTTAGCTTATGTTAGCAAGCTGAGTCATTAATAGGTCTGATTTGTGCCATAATGGTGTAATGCAAAATGTTACACATTAAATTCACAAGTTTTTACATGACTGACAAAACAAACTACAACACAACAGGCCAATGTTTAATGTGAGTTTAATGTGGGCCAATGTTTAATGTGAGCCAAGCGGCACATCTCACAACACCACACAAATGGCCACAAAGTACTTTATAATGTTATTTATAGGGAAAATATGCTAAGCATAATTTAATGTTTTTATCACAAATATGCATGTCAGTATTTGTTGGATGGATCACCAGCCAACATTGATATGGCATGTTTTAATTGAGCGACAGCAATGAGGTATTTAATGGCACAGAGAAAATGACCTAGTAGTGTTCAAAAGTGTTGTTTTTTTCATGTAGCAGATGAGCTCACTATATAATCCTCTACAGAGAACTCTAACCTGACCTCCTTCTCTGCTCCCATAGTAGTTACTATGGACCCTAGATGCCACCTTACAATAAACGTAAGCATGGGTTGTAATAAGCTGCTTGTACAGTCAACCGTTTTTTTGGTGAGAGTGACCTGTGTAAAATGTATAAAATTGTATAGAAAATGTCTAACATAAATGTCACACTCATGTTTCTCAGACCAAACCTTCTTTTGGCAAACAATTACATACAAAAAAAAAAGTTTTCAATATATGTTTATGGACTAATTAGATCAGTAAGCCAGAAAACAACAGAATTACATTATCATATCCGTATACAGCTAACCAAAGCCATAAGTTAATATTTATATTAACACTCATATATATACTCCTCCTCAGTATTTACTTTTGTAAAATAAGAGCCAAAGTATTAATAAAATGTATTTCTATAATTAGTCAAGTCAAAGTTTATTCATAAAGCACATTTAAAAAACAACCTCAGTTGACCAAAGTGCTGTACAGTTACTAAGATACAATATAAATAATCAAACACAAATATGGTAATAGATAAAACAATAATAAGAAATCAATTTAGAACAAAGTTACAATAAAAGAGAAAGTAAGAAACAAAGAGCCAAGAATACTCGCCTAGCATGGATTGAACACCAAGGAGAAAAGATGGAGCAACTGGTTTGACGACCTAAGTGCCCTGGTAGTAGTGTGAGGCTGAACAAGCTCTGAGAAATAAGATGGTGCCAAACCATTTAAACATTTTAAAACAATTAATAAAACTCTGAACTGGATCCTAAAATTAACGGGCAGCCAGTGCAAAGATGCAAGGACAGGACTAATGTGATCACGCTTTTTCTTTCCAGTCAGCAGGCGGGCGGCTGCATTTTGGATTGCCTGTAAACGGTGCAGTGCTGACTGGCCGAGACCAACAAACAAAGAATTACAGTAGTCTAAGCGTGATTAAACAAAGGTATGGATAACTCTCTCAAAATCATTTATGGGAAGATATGCCTTTACTTTTGTTAATAGTCTCAACTGAAAAAAGCTCATTTTGACTATAGAGCTTATTTGTTTATCAAATCTAAAATCACTAAGTAAAACCATGGTTCCTTGCAAAAGGATGACAATGAGACTTAAGGGTCCCAATGGCACTGCCATAGCCATCCAAGAAGTTTTGTTGGCCAAATAAAATGATCTCAGTTTTATTTTTGTTCAAGGAGAGAAAGTTTACTTCCATCCTTTATTGAGGCAGTCAAATAAAACTTGGAAGAGGTTCGATCATTTGTTTTTAACTGCACATAGATATGTACATCATCTGCAAAGCAATGAAACGAAGAATACTGGCCCAGCTGGACAGAAAAGCTTCTATCTGAGAGGTAGGATTGAAACCACTTCAGAACAGTACCCCTAATGCCCACACAAGTATTTAAGCGTGACAGGAGAATATTGTGATCAACTGTATCAAAAGCAGCTGTCAGATCCAGAAGGACCAAGACAGCAGAGTTACTACAGTCAAGTGTTAAAAGACGGTCATTTAAAAAGCTTAAAACCAGACTAGAACTTTTCAGAAATGCCATTTAGATCAATAAAAGACTGCAGCTGTTCATATACCACCTTCTCCAAGACCTTAGAAAAAAAAGGAAGCTTGGAGATGAGCCTAAAGTTGGATAAGACTGTGGGTTTAAGATTTGAGCACTTCTTCCACCACTGTTCCTGTGTGCAGGCCTGCTGTCAGGGGGCAGTCAAAGGGTATACCCAATGCCCAGGGGGTGTCCATACAAAGGTCTGTGACTGACCCTTACGGCCCTGACACACAAAGCTGATGGTCACCCTTCAAACATTTCGTGATGGCTTGTATTACTGTTTACTGGCGCACAGTAAATATGCTTTGATCTTTCAACGCTGGATTGTGTTGTTAATGTGTTAATTGGCAAACTAGTGTCCTGTTGGTCCTCCTGTTTCCTTTTTGGATGATGACTACCACCACCTGCTGGTGCGGAGAGTTACTTCCTCTCACACAGACTGAACGTACGTGCTGGTTGGCCATCAGCTGTAGTCTTTGCGGTGTGTTCATGTGCAACTTTTTTTGGCTGTGGCACAGGTGACATGAGGCAAAGCAGCAGAGGGCTTTTGTTGGCACTAGTTCTCTGAAGTCAGTTTGGTGTGTCTGGGCCATTTAATGGGATCAAGTAGCAACAATTTACTCAGGCCTACTGACCTATACCACTGACTATACAAGTTATATGTATTTACACTTTATGTTATCATTAAAACACATTTTACCTTGTTATCTGATACCCACCTCCTGCATGCTGTTATTGTAAAAATAATGCCGTCCAGTTTCTACCATACCAAGTACTACAGGCAGAAGCTGAACGTGTTAAGGTGAGTAGCTAGGCAGACGAGCAAATAAAACCCACTCTAGCTGGTTTAGTTACAAAGTTATGTGAAACATGACACCATAAGACATCCATTAGTACCAATCATGTCATGTTGTCAGGACGGGGATCAATAATGCTCCAAATTCAGGCTAAATTTTAGCGAGGGAAAAACATTTTTCAAAATGCTGTTTATGAGTATTTCTTCTGGGTTGAACTGTCGTGGTGAAGAAAGCGCTGAGCCAGAAGGCAAAGCTTTTGATTTACTGGTTGAGCTACGTCCCAACCCTCACCTATGGTCATGAGCTTTGGATAGTGACTGAAAGGATCTGATCAGGATGCCTCCTGGGTGCCTCCTGTTGGAGGTGTTCCAGGCACGTCCAACTGAAGGGAGGCAATGGGGCAGACCCAGAACACACTGAAGGGACTATATATCTCGTCTGGCCTGGGAACACCGTAGGATCACCCAGGAGGAGCTGGAAAGTGTTGCTGGGGAGAGGGACATCTGGAGTACTTTGACCTGGCCTTGGATAAGCAATTGAAAATGGAATGGAATGGAAAAATGGGGTCCATAAACAGTTTTGGAGTTGCATAAATAACACATTATAGACACTGGATTTGGAAATTATACTAGATGAAGAGTAACTGACTTGACCTTTTGTGCTTTGTTATCATATTGAGTATATGTGTGCAAAACAGAGCATGAGCTGGACAGGTTTATAACACTGGGTATGGAAATAATTATTAGAGACTCTGTTTCTGTCACAACAAGGCTAATGGCCAAGAGCTTATTTGAAATTGCTTGTGTGAGCTAAAGCTGGATGGTGGTGTGAATGAGTGGCCCCATTTGAAAAATGTTGTCCCCTGACCATAATTCCTGACAGCTGCCCTGCCTGTGTGTATTATGGTAAATAGATAAACTGTGTGTTAAATTAGTTGTTGTAAATTGAATTTATGAGAGGAAAAAGACACATTTCTTTTTAAATAATGGTTTAACAATATATCAATTTGTGTGCAATGATAAATGGTATGGTCCATGTTTTGCATTTTCTCTGTATTTGCAACTTTTGATCTACAATAGAATACTGATCAGCCTACTGCTGTGACTTGATCACTCTGGAGAATAACCACAGGGGGGACAACAGATGAAGGCAAGTTGGAGCAAACTTATTTCCATGTAATTCTGCTAACTCTTCCCTCCACCTGTGCTATCACATTCTGAAATAGAACCACATCTCTCAAACTTTTCTTGGTCTTGTTGTACTTCACCGTGTCTCCTGAAAATACATTGTTGGACGGATTTTTGTAACCACTTAAGCGTCAAACAATCTAGTATATAAATGTAATTTCTAGGAGACGGGTTTGCACTTATCAATTTCGGGTTTATGATGAATGCTTTATTTCTCCTTTCTGTTGCAGAGGATTATGCCTGTGTACACCAAGAATATATAGTTCCTCTTTCTGTAGCCTTCAGTGTCGCACCTTTCTACCCTTTCCTGTTTGAAGAAACATTAGGTCAGATCCAAGCTTCAGTAGCGACAAATATGTCACATTGCTGCCATAAGCACAGACTAAGAGGGTACAGTCAGTGTTAAAGTGCATGGGCCAGTTTGAACAGGTGGGATTTCAGATGGGATTTGAAGGATGTAATGCTGTTGCACTGTCAAATGTGCGGAGGTAGGGAGTTCCAGAGCCTGGGGGCAGTGCAGCTGAAAGCCCTGGCGCCCATGGTGCTGAGGCGTGAGGTGGGGATGGTCAGGAGACCAGCAGAGAAAGGAGCGCAAGGAGCGGGAGGGGGTGCACTACTGGAGGAGGTCAGAGAGATAGGTGGGGGCTAGGTTGTGGAGGGCTTTGAAGGTAAGCAGAAGGTTTTTGTAATCAATCCGGTACTGAACAGGGAGCCAGTGTAGCTGGAGGAGAATGGGGTTGATGTGATCAGATGATTTTGTGATCCGGGCAGCAGAGTTTTGAATGATTTGCAGCCTGCTAATGAGTTTGGTGAGAAGGCCAGAGAGTACTGCATTACAATAGTCAATACGAGATGTAACAAATGTATGGCCCAAGACGTCAGTGCTGGACTGGGACACTGATGGGCAGAGTCTAGAAATGTTGCGGAGGTGAAAGAAAGAAATGTTCACATTGCACATCTGTGCAATACTAAATAACATGTATTGCACATGACACTGCTCAAGCAGGCGACTAGTGAACCGACTGAGCCATTACTGAACTGCTGAATGAATGAGACAAATCAAAGTCTGCTTATACCTTTTAGCATCAGATACTTCTGATGACTTAGAGTAGTTGACAATAGTGCTATTATAGTATGAATGCCTAGTAAAAGCACCAGATGGCACCATAAACAGTTACTATTAGGACCAATATGCTGTGCACTAAGAAGAAGAATTCAAGTGTGGTTCAAGTAAAATCACCAAATAGTCTTCTAATCCTAACTCATCCCCTTTGTCATTCTCAGTCTAGAAGACTGCTACTCTGTCTTGCCAAGGCTTCAAAATGTTTCTCCAGCCTGCACAATTGTTAAATCATCTGACGTTCATCCTTACACACTCTGGTACAACCAGATAGGGGAGAGCGGGGTCGGTTGGGACACTTTTGTATTGACACAAAATAACTTTTCATTATTCAAAGACCACTTGAATGGTAACGAAAATTATATGATTCCTGAACAGATACAGGTGTCTTTTAACAATATTTAATTTTTTTAGAGCTCTACCCAAACGTGAAAGGCACAATTTTGTTAAATGTATACGGAGTGCATTTCCCCCAAAAGTCAACCTGCCCCAGACAATTAGGACAGTGCAGGGTCAGTTTGGACACCTTGTTTTGAGCTAAAAAAATAATAAAAAAAAAAAAACAGTCTAAACCAAACAGTTTATCCAGGAAATCAAGGGTAAACAGATTTATGAGCTATGATATAATCTGCTGTTAGCAGAAAACTATCATTCATGCCTCCTAGAGTGTAGCAATTCCCCTCTGCAGCACAGGGGTGTGTGAGGAGGGCAAAAAGGGTTTCTGACCTGCTGCAGCTTAAATAAACACTCAGTGACTTCACAGAGGGTCTTATTCAATTAGGAAAAGCCTTTGTCTTGTTTTGCCACTTTTTTTAACAAGGTAGGAACTACCCCAGCAGTGTTGGGCTTGTTACTCCAAAAATGTAATATATTACTCATTGCTCGTTACTCTTTTAAAAAGTAATAATATTACATTCCTTATTACTCCCTGCCAACAGTAATTCATTACACTATTTGTCATATTACTTTTCCATTGCACCCCATAAAATTGATAGTTCTCCCCAAAATCCAGATGTATGCCTCTGTGTGAATGTCTGGGTGATTGCTGGTAAATGTAGCTAAGGCTCCAAGCAAATGATTTGTTGTTTTTTTTGTACCTGGGGGTCTTCAGCTGCCTGTGACCAGTATTTTCCAAAGGCTCCGCCTGAAAGCCAGAGACTCATTTCATTCACAAAATATGCAGCCACAAGCTTCATCACTTCTTTGTAGCCTGCAGCTGTCCACAATTAAAATCCAGTTTTGGTTGTTTAGCCAGTGTGGCACTACAGCCAACCTCCATGGCCGAGGACAGCTCACCTTTAGTGGGGTGTATTTCCTGGAGCTTCGCTTTGTTCTGCTGTCGGCTGTAGTCAGTATTTCAGACTGGAGGTATCAAGATGTGTTTTTTTTGCAGTGATAAAGAGTTTTATTATGACTACCAATATGACTAACTGCCTCAGCCTATGAATCAAGCCAAATACCTGTCTGTAATGCATGGGAATTGAGGCAAATGTCTGCTCAAGTATATCTGAACAAAATCATAAATACTGTGTCTCGCAGCTTAAAAGGCACTACCTGACCCTGCTTGCTTTTCTCTGTAATCATCCTCACTGATTGTGGCAATTACACTGTTTAGGACCGTAGCTTAGAAACAGACAAGTGGCATCAGATCTAAAATTAGGTACTGGATATGTCAAATAGACTTGCAAGGTAATGCAGAAAATGGTGAAAACTAATCAGTTTTTGTCTCATCTTAAATCATCTTCTTCTACCTTTGACAAAATCACATTTAAGTATTGGTGAATAAAATAACAAAAAGAAGTTATCCAACATTTGAGCACCAGGCGTGAAAGGATGAATCCCATCACATCTAAAAATATGAAGTGTTGCCTGCAGATTGAACCCTTTCAGAGGCGAATATGAAAGAAATCTCTGTCAGGTTAAAGGCCAAGGGACTGGATGATACACTGTCTCCAATTTGATGCATTTTTGTGACAAAGCAACAGTACCTCAATTCAGACCATGTTACCCTTTGGGATCAAAAGGAACATTTGACTCTCACAAGTTTTCTTTTTACTTTGATGTTCTTTCAGTTAGAAAAACTAATTAAAGAAACTCATTATGAATCACCTGCATTTGGTGGCAGCAGTCAAAAGCACTGGTAGTCTGTTTAATCACACACCTGTCAATCTCCTACAGTTATAAAGCACTACCTTCACCATAAAGGGAAGATGAAGGGAAGGAGCTAACAATCTCTGGTGGACGAAAGAAAACCTAGCACCATTAAGCTACTAAATGCCAAGGTTAGTTGCAAACATAACAATGATAAAATATTATTCACAGGAAGAGCAATCTTGGGACTGAAAGAAAAAGGCTTTTTTCGTGTAAATGGAAATCTATCTATCTAGCCCAGGGTTTTTAGTCCTCAATTAATTCTGAAAGTGATGCAACAAAAAACGGGTGAAATCACCTCTTTTGGCCACAAATGAACATTAAGAATCTGGTGGGAAATTAACAAATAGGAGGCTTGTCTTCACACCCCGTGGAGCCCAAGCAAAGGTGTGTAAAAACAACCACCGGAAGGCATTATGGTTTAACTTAAAGACACAGACAACCATTCACACTTACATTCACATCTATGGCCAATTTAGAGTCGCCAGTTATCCTAGCCTGTATGTCTTTGGATTGTGGGAGGAAGCAGGAGAACCCAGAGAAAACCCACACCGACAGGGGGAGAACATGCAGGCTCCACACAGAAGGGTTCCCCCACCCCGGGGGTCCAACCTCCCACCCAGGGTTTGAAACAGGAACCCACTGCACCACAGTGCTGCCCAACTGGGGTTAGTTATTTCACAAATAGAGAAAGATTAAAAAAAAATATTATTAAAACTAGAAAGCATCTTGGGATGGCATCACTCAGCTGCAATACAGTGATCTATCACTTGAAGCGTATGTAAGAAAGGGTGGAAACTGGGGGGGCCAATCGCCCCTTCAGTACCTCCTAGCACCTTAGTTCCAGTCCCTTTGTTTGGACCATATCCATCTTCAAACTCAGCCTTTATTCTGATCTAAACTACACATTTGTAAAGTGTCGTGACTGTGTCTCTCATGGTTTCAAAATTTGTTTTTGCTGCTGAGTCAGTTTTACATCCTGAATATATGCTTCACACACATATTATAGACCTCTCTGTCTGCTTCTCTCTGAAATCGCTTTTTCATGTTACCCAAAAATTTGATAATATTTAATCAGGAAGTGCAGTTAGTTATAGTGTGGGCTCCATGCTAGCTCTGACAGCTTGAGCATCACAAAGGGCGTGGCATAGCATTGGTGTCACCAGGACCACCCAGAGAGTGGTCGTTGTGAAGATCAAATGTATTGGGTAAATATTTTCTGTATACTTTTGACTTAATGTTGATTTTCTTCTTCTTCTTCTTTTTCTTCTTCTTCTTCTTTTTCTTCTCCTTCTTCTTCTTCTTCTTCTTCTGATTATTATTATTATTATTATTATCTGTCCAAAGTTGCCTTAAAGGGGTAGTCTACCAATCTGAACATGAATGAACATTGAAATCAGTTTACTTGTCATGGGGAGTACTACCCTGCCTGTTTTGGCTTTGGAGGAGCTTTGTCAGGTCTGACACCAAATTAACCCTGTAGATGTCATCAGGGTTATGTCGGACTGGGCTTGAGCTGCTCCACAGACAATGAGTAGGAGCCTGATTTTTTGGGCCCACAAAATGTTTGTTTATTTTTATAACTGAATGAGCTTTATTCTATTGTAGAGTTCTCAGTTCTGAAACAGAGCATGTACCCATATACTCAGAGCATTCCCCCTGGCTGCTCTCTGTGTCATCTACAACATCTTTCCCAATTGATTGTTGGAGCATTTCCAGACTTTATACCATATGACATCACAAATTTGACTTTCGGCACTCTAGGTTTTGGATTTGGGAGAGTTGTTCATGCTTACTAATATAATTATTAATATTAATAATATTATTACACCATAGGAATATGTATGAATTTTTAATTTTTCCTCAAGTGTATTGAAAGCCCTGTTTTTAAGGTTGTGTAAATGTTAGGAAGAAATAAACTTGATAATCCTCAGAATTCTTACCGCTTGCTGTTTTACCAGCATTTACTTGTACTTTTACTTTCAATACTTCATTAAATTTGATACAATAAAAATACTTTTGATACATCAGTACTTTTATTTAAGTCAGTACTTTTATTTAAGTCATATTCTGGTAAGATATCTGTACTTCTACTCAAGTATGGCTTTCAGGCACTTCACTGCACCACCACTGCAAAAAAGACATTTCTCAGATTGAGAAAAAAATAGATAAGTGAACTGTTTGATTGTACATAGGAATTAATACTGACACTTCATATAGTGGCTCATGTGATCATCTGATTATCCACTTTGTAAGTTTATTGCTGGGTTTTTTTCTTGTCTTACTCATTTATTTGGTCATACATTATTTTTCATCTTCTTTAATTCATTTTGAAATGATTGCCTTTTGTAACTTGACATTCCCCTGTATTAAAACGCTGATGGTACATTGTTGCAGTGGAAAAGGCTGTTTTGTACATGACGCAATTTAAAAGGAAAAAAAAGTGTGGAGAATACGTCATGGGTTATCACCCAATCGCATCGTTCTAAAAGTAAAAAAAACAGTAGTACACTACGCGTCTCTACTGCGCAGACTCACACACAGAGGAGGAGACAGGGCTCGCTTCCCCACAGAGGAATTTAAGTCTTCTTAAAAAGGTAATAAAATACAACTCCTTTGGCTCGTTTGCAGTCTTTTCGATGGTCACAAGTGTAGGTAACCTTTATTTCGTTCACTGTCTGTATGTAGAATATCAAAGCCCCATCAATACTATTCTCCTGCGTCCCACTTGTGTTATTATGCTAACCGGCGATAGCTAGCTAATCTAGCTAACATCACCAAGTAGTAGTTAGCTTGGCACCTTCCTCTAAAGCTAACGTCAGCTTTTGTTTCGTTCGGCACCTCTGGTTCTGGTTTGTCCTGTGAGCCCTCGCTCCTCGAGGTTTTTGTACACCCGGACACACGAAACTGATCAAATAACATATCCAATTAGTTATTAGATATGATATCGACCAGGGTTGAAGTGAGCACTGTTTTCATTGATAGTCGGAATAATGAACTGTAGTGGTTGTCATTGGTAAACCTCTGTGCCGTCTATACATACACACATAGGTACATACATACATATATGTATGTGTGTGTGTGTGTGTGTGTGTGTGTGTAAAGGTCATTCATATAGCACAATTTAATTCTATTCAACAAACAGTATTAAACACAGTATGAAATCCATCATGAAACTCACATTCAAAGGATAGAAACCATTTTAAATGGTATCGTGGGATATAAACAGGGAAATAATGACAACGTAGCCAGAGTTGTACATTAAAGGACCAGTGTGTAGGAGCATCTATTGGCAGAAATGGAATACTGTATTCATAACTATGCGTTGATTAGTTTATGATCACCTGAAAATAAAAATTGTTGAGTTTTTGTTAACTTAGAATGAGCTGTGTATGTCTACTAAGTGAGCAGGTTGTCTTTCATGAAGTATGCCATGTTGTTCTACAGCATCCCAGAACGGACAAACCAAACACTGGCTCAAGATCTGGTCATTTGCATGTATGCGTCAGCCACTGTAGTTCTCCTAACCCAGGGATATTTAACCTGTGGCTCTGGAGCCACATGTGGCTCTTCGGCTAGTGTCCAGTGGCTCCCTGTGGTTTTGACAGAAAAATTCTATAATGATAAGGTTATTCTGTTGTAGGCCAAAATAAATTCTTAGATTCTCCAATTGCAACAAAACACCAAATGAAAAACTGTTGTAAGATTTAGTCAGCTAAAAGTGCATAATACGTAAATGGCCTGGTGCTTTTCCCTCTAGATTTTGCTGAACATCAGCAGTGGTCGCTAGTCTTGAGTCTAGCCTTGGCTTGGCTAGCTATGGATTTGGTTTTTGTAAACTTAATAGGCTGCGTTATCCTCATTATAAGGTTCTAGACAGATTTTTCTTTCTTTAATTTTTTGTCAAAAATGGCTCTTTTGACAGTAAAGGTTGCTCTCCCGTCTTAAATGCTTTGCACATGGGAGAAGTTTCAGTTTTGCAGCCTTACCACTAAATGCCACTAAATTCTACACACTGGACTTTTAAGTGTAAGGTATATAATGATGATGCTCTATAGTGCTCAGTAACTAAATGCTTTGATTTTTATTTAAGACACTGGATGTGTTTAAAGGACCTCTGCCAGATGACAGAATCGCATCGTAACAGTCAGAGATGTATTTTGGTCCCAGGTCATAGAGAGACTTATAGAAAAGCAGCAGTTATTTAAACTCTCTCTGATAACTATTTAGTTTGTAAGGTTCTACTATATTTTTCTACTATAAGTTTTTGTTAAATTTAAGATGACATTATTATTTGGACAGTCTGATGGCCTGATGGTAAATGCAGCTACAAGGACTGTGAACATAGAGCTTAAAAGCTCTGAAGTTAACATGTTAAAGTTGAACTGTACGGGCACTGTGAATTACAACATCCCCTGTCTGAGTGCAGCTAGGGACCTGCATCTGTCTCACCATGTTCTCTGTCATCTCTGCTGTCCATTATAAAGCCATAAAATTGGTAACAAAATACTTGCAAAAATTGACCTGTATAAAGCCATCTCTGCTTATGCGTTTTGGTGGGAAAGGAGACAAATGATGAAACTGAATGAAAAGCTGAAACTTTCTTCAGGTCTTAAGTCTTGTTCTGTAATGTATGCATATCTGTAAGCAAGGCAAAGTTGACATATTCTGCTGTGATGTTGGCAAAATGTTTGAGTGCTTTCCCATAAAAAGTCAAAAGCTGAGAAATATATCAAGAATTGGCCATTGTTGTTTGCTATTGAGCCACCTTTTTAGATTCCTTTATGTCATGCAAAAAGGTAAACATGCCTTAGGAATAATTGAGCAGATGTGCTTGAAGTTTACACGCTTCTGAAATTAACATTTCACTGCTTTGAAAACTACAAACCCTAGCTTCCTTTGTTACTTACCAGAATGAAAATACATCTGATAGTATCTTTTATTTGTGTTTCTGTGTGCACGCTTGTTTTCTTTGCATCAGCTCTCAGGAGCTCATCACCACCAGTAAAGCTGTATAAGCACCGGGTTGACGGGACTGAAGGAAGTGGCGCGTCGTACGGGGAGCTGCCTGCTGAAATCGCCATGAGTTACAAACCCATTGCTCCTGCGCCGTCTGGCTCCAACCACACGCCTCCAGGTTCTGACACCTAGCAGCCACGTAGCCATAATGTTGGACATGCAGTTATTTGCCAGTTGCCATTTTTCTTTGTTACGGATATAAAACATTTTACACCATGGCCATGAGACATAATTTTGCTTTACACTCTAATTACTATTGTAAATCAAAATTAGTCTAGCCAATATTAGATTGCAAATAACCATAGCAACAAGACATAATCATTGTCATGACTCCTCACAAAGAGAATGCAAAGGGCCATGGTATACAAGTGATAAAGCGCTCTAAGGTGTCTATAGTGGAAAAAATAATGGACTTGGTTTATGTGTATCAGGGACCCTTACAGTGAATTATTACTTACAATTACTTAATGAAATGTTTCAGAGGGCAAATTTCTTCTAATTGTTTTTGTGTTGCAAATTCCAGCTACAGTGTGTTACATCTGTCCTCCTCCTCTGTCCAGGATCCTCTGTCCCCTCTCCATCCCTGCCCTCGTCATCCAACTTTAGGCCGGCATTTAGTGACTTTGGCCCACCCTCCATGGGCTTTGTTCAGGTATGTTTGCAGTGTTTTGTAATTCTTAGTAATACCATATACATACATAAACCCCAATTCCAAAAAGTTGGGACACTATAAAACGTAAATAAAAACAGAATGCAATGATTTGCAAATCCTTTTTGACATACAGGAAATAAGTATTTAACGTGAACATTTGTTTTGTTTCACATTAGTACAATGCAGCCATTCACATAAAATTCTGCCAGGCATTGGGTCTCATTTACCAATATATTCCCAAGTTTTTTCTTAAGATAAGATAAGATAAGATACACCTTTATTGATCCCACAATTGAGAAATTCCAGTGTTACAGTTACAGTAGTCAAGGGGAAAGAGTCAAATTAAAGATTTCAGTATTTAAAAACTTAAAAAAAAGTAGGCATGCAGAAAAAAGTACAAAAAAATACAAGAAACAGCAATAAATAATAATAATAATAATAATAATGAGTAGTGGATAAAAAGTGAGCAATGGATTAAAGTGAACATATTTAGTGCAAAGTGAATATTGAATGTGCAAATAAACAACAACATGGGGGACAGCAACGCTTATAGTGGTGTCCCTAAAGTGTCCATGGTGCAGTTTACTGTGAGCAGTGCTGGTTATGTAGCCTGACAGCAGCAGGCAGGAAGGACCTGTGATAGTGTTCCTTCACACACTTTGGGTGAATCAGTCTATCGCTGAAGGAGCTCTCCAGAGCTTTTATCTCCTCCTGCAGGGGGTGTGAGTCATTAGTCCTCAGAGATGACAGCTTGGCTTAAAGTTGTTTTTAAGAAAGGTCCTAGGAAATGTCTATGTCAGATCCATGACATGTCTGTAAACAGCAGAATTGTTCACATCTGTGTTTTTATAATGATGAATCCCATTGCCCTCGTAAGTTAAAAGCGTGTGCCAGTTAATTCTAAAGAGCACAGGTAAACACTCTGCAAGTCCCTATAAAAGAGCATAAGCACAAGGCAGTGTGCACACAGGGAGACTGAACGAGGAGAAAAGTCAAGAATGTTTACCAGATGTCCAAAGAGGGTAATAATAATAAAAATCATAATAACCTTTATTTATATAGCACTTTTCAAAACATATGTTACAAAGTGCTTTACAGAACAATTAAAACATAGAGTACACAATTCCAATGCATGAAAACAGTAAATGACAGATAAAATCAAAAAAGGCTTTCCAGTAAAAATGTGTTTTTAGAAGAGATTTAAAAGAGATCACTAAAATCAATTCTAAAACGTACTGGCAGCCAATGTAGAGATGCTAAAATAGGTGTGATGTGATCGTGTTTTTTAGTTCTGGTTAAAAGCCTCGCAGCAGAGTTCTGCACCATTATATTGGTGTAAAGCACTGGACTTCAAACATAAAACAAACTTTTGTTTTGAAGTGGAGGTGCTTCTGCAGAGAGTGAACGCCAAACGAGCTGTCACATTTAGTAGCATCAGGCGTGGATATAAAATGCTACACACAAAAAAAATAAAATGAAAAAAATTCATGGGATGCTAGAAATACTTGTTAATCAACCACCTGACCAGCAAACCACAAACTTAACAGAGCTGTCAAGGGAGTGTGTGTTTAGAGAGAAAGAGAGGGCAAGAGAGGGAGATCATAAATAACTAAAGTTATTAATAATTTGTCACTTTTTATCTCACCTGTCCAACCCCTTACATAATTGCGCAATCACAGTTCCCATAAATATAACTTACTTGAATTAAATGTAAAGGTGAGTCATCACTGAGACTGTTTTTCCTCCAAAATTGTTGCATGTCTAAAAACAAATACAACCTTGCGTTGTGTCAATCACGCTTACACACTGACTCCAAAACTTTCACTCGTCACAAGTTTTTGGAACAGGTTCAGTTTGCTGCGCTTTTTTGCATTTCAATAGTTGTTCAACCAAGAAGCAGTGAAGTAAATGTGGGGAAGGGACACAACCCCAACAAGGGATAGAAACGGGTTGCAGAGAGTGGTGACAGACAGGGAGGGAACTCCAGAGGAGAGACGCAAGGGAGCAAATGTGTTTTTTCATGTTGTCTGACATTGTGAATCTTTGCAACAAATAGAACAATAAAAAGCATCAGACTGTGCAAGGTTTCTGAGTGTAACAGTTTTTTTCTGATGACAGATTTCTTAAAAAACGCTTATGAAAGCTGTAGTCTGAAGTCTGTAGTCTTCATTTTAAAAGACCATAATGCTTCTATTTAAATAATGAAAGAAGTTATTGAATATATAATAAATGATAAAATATTATTGTTATATAAATCCTATAATAATAAACGACTATAGAATTGAAAAAACACAACAACCAATTATTCTTCACAAACAGATCATCACAAAATGTGCACAAGAGCGTTCTTGAGTGTGCATAGATTCTGTTTTACCTGAGAACAAATCCCAAATAGGATAACATTGGTCATTATCATTGTGAAAATTACATAGAGCTGAAAACACCCCATCACTGCCGCAGCGTAACTTGTTGTATGACGCATGTCAAGTGTTCCCCTAGCACACACAGAACTCCCCACACTGCAGCAAGAGAAGACAACACAGTTATTACTACTTTTTCCAAAGGATTTGTGCTTGTTTCACCTCTGCATTAGCTGAAAATCGTGTGCATTTTATGTGTGGACACCCATTAATTAAACTTGATTTCTCACTTGTAGAGCCGATCTCTGGAGCTCTGGCTCACCAGGCAATATCTTCTTGGCCTTGTCTTTATAGTGATGGGATTGCTGGTTGTATAGCTTGGGATATTTTTCAACCTCAACACTCTCTCCTCATCTGTTCTTTGATACACATGAGAGACAGCAATTGCAACAGTATTCTGTTTATGCATCCATGGTGAGGAGAGGAGTCAAGCTGTCATAGGAGCAGCGGGGGGTATTATTCCTTAAGTGGCATTCAGTGCTGATGTGTTTTGGCCTTGGTGTGCTTTGGCCTTAAGTGGGTTTTAAGAATACATTTTTTTTTTTAAAAATGATAGATGAACAAGTCAATAAAGCAGAAGGACACAGGAAGAAAGTATTGGACAGGCTAACTGAAATGTATTAAATACTTGGAGAAGCCTTGGTTTGCAATGCCAGCTTCAAGATGCTTCCTGGATGTAGAAACTAATCTCTCTTAAACAACCAGTGTCGTTGGTTCCCAGATGCTTACTGAGTGCTATTGAAAGAAAGGGTGGTAAACATGCTCGTGTCCCAAATTTTTTGGAACATGTTGCAGGCATCAAATTCACAATGAGTGTATATTTACATTAAATATTGTGTCTTGTGCCGTATTTAGTTGAATATAGACCGTTTCAAACTGGACAACATAAACATTCTAAATGGGTCCCTTTGTATTTCCTGTTTGAATGTATGTTAATGCAGAAACTGACAGGAAGTAAACAGGGACCAAAGTTGTCGCCCTAGCAACAGAATAGCAATGAAATGGTCCATAGGTTGGCAGGGATTTGCAAATCATTCCATTCTGTTTTTAATCATGTTCAACGCAGTGTCCAAGCTTTTTGTATTGGGCTTGTATATGCATACAAGTAGACCGAATCAAGTAACAACCAGTTTTAATGATTTGTTTCATGTGTGCTTGTGCAGGTTGAAGAGTAGAGCTCGAACTTGTTTTACAGCTTTGTCAGTCACTTATCATAAAAGCCCTCTCTAGGGCTGCAGCAGTGTAATACCTGCAAAGAAACTGATTGACTATTGTCTCACAAAATTGTTTGCCTGTTTTTTATTGAAGAGGAACAGAACGTAAATTGTTTCAAACAAACGCTCCAGAACAAGAGTGAGCTGAACACACCCGCCGGCTGTTATTTCAAAGCCGATCATTAATTGTAAACTGGCTTGTTTTTTAGAAACTTAGGTTGATTTTATGAGGAAGCCTTCCTTCATTTGCAGCAGCACAGATCCTGTGAAATTTTAGATTTACTGGTGTGTACCATTAAAAGAAAAAAAATCAACAGTTGAGTTGAAGTACAACATTCAGATACGCAGCAAGACGGAGGAGAGAGTTTGCTGAGTGCATGTCTCTGTATTCAAGGAGTACAGTAAATATTGACAGCTCTGGAAGGCTGTTACTGTGAGGCAGCTGTAGGCATGTGACCTTCATGGCAGTGGTGAGATAGCAAAGGGCATGAAAAAAAAAACATATTTTTTCACATATATGTAGTGGAACAGTGGAAGGGAGGAATGGACTGATTGTAGCTGTGAAAGCAGGGGCATGCAGAAATGCTTAGATGGGAGCAGTTGGGGAGCAGTCTGTTAGACATACAAATGAATGTTATCAATGTTAATTTGATAATTATTTCAGTCATGTTGCAGTTCTACTTAGCATTTTGAATTATTGTCTTCAAAATATAGATACCATATGCCTTCCTGTATAATAACTTCATGCTACAGTTGTGTTCAAAATTTTACATACACTTGGAAAGAAGTTGTTTGTCATGACTTCCAATAATTTCTACAACCCTTATTTTTATGTGTTTGGAGGACATTCTATTTTGTAACAAAAAAACACTCAGGAGTTTTGGTTGTTTTATGAATCTATAATGGTCTCCTGAAAATGTGACCACATCTACCATGTCAAAAATATACACACAGCAACATGAATTATCAATTTTGGTGATGTACAAAGCTGTGTCAGTCAAATTTGCTTGTTGACATGGCCTCTTAATTTCTTTCTTTCTCCAGCTGGTGACTTCCCTGAGTCCATTAAAATTGGGATTTTTGGTGCACTCATTCGTTTCAGCCACAAACACTAAAATAGGAAAGTCTAGGGAGCTCAGCGTGGATCTAAAAAAAGCAGATCATTGACTTGAAGAAGTCAGGAAAGTCACTCGGTTCATAACAATTCAAAACAGCTATAAGTCCCAGGATCCAATGTGCAAATAATTGTTTCTAAGTATAAAGTGCATAGCACAGTTATGTCACTGCCATGATTAAGAAGAAAACATAAGCTATCACCTGCAGCCAAGAGAGAACTGGTTAGGATGGTCAACCAACCATCTGCAATGAATCAGAAGCAGCTAGAACACAGGTGTCAGTGTCCACAGTCAAGCGTGTTTTACATCGCCATGGGCTGCCACGCAAGAATGAAGTCCTTTGGTCAGTAGCGGCATCTCAAGACTTGAAGTGTGCTGCAGATCATATGGAAGAAAAGGCTTTTTGGAGGAAAGGTCTGTTGTCAGATGAAATAAAAATTGAGGTATTTGGCCAGAATGACAAGAAATACATTTGGAATAGAGAAGATGAGGCCTTTTACCCCAAGCATATCACACCTACAGTCAAGCATAGTGGTGGCAGTGTAATGCTCTTGGTCTGTTTTGCTGCCAGTGGAACTGGTGCTTTACACAAAGTGAATGGAATAATGAAGAAGGAGGATTATCTCCAAACCCCTCAGGAAAACCTAAAATCATTAGCCAGAAGGTTGAGTCTTAGACACAGTTGGGTATTCCAACAGGACAGTGACCATAAACACATCAACAGTGGTAACAGAATTATTAAATCAGGCTAGAATTAAGGTTCTGCAATGGCCTTCCCAAAGTTCTGGCTTGAACCCCATTGAGAACATATGGGCTGTGCTGAAGAAACAAGTCTGTGCCAGAAAGCCAACGGATTTAGTCAAACTGTGTTGACTTTATCTAGAGAAGTGGTCAAAAATATAACTAGAAGCTTGCCAAGAGCCTGTGGATGGCTACCAGAATCACCCAATAGAGGCGAAAATGGCCAAAGGGCTTCTAAAATATAAGCATTGCTGTGTGTATATTTTTGGCCACACAGATTTGGTCACATTTTCAAGAGATCCATAATAAATTCATGAGAGAACCAAAATTCCTGAATGTTTTTTTTGTAACAAAGTAGTATGCACTTCAGTCATTCCATCACAGGAAAATTAGAGTGTAGTAATTATTGGAAAGTCAGGACTTCCACGACAAACATGTTCTTTACAAGTGTATGTAAACTTCTGACCACAACTGTGTCATATTAGCAAAGAGTCTTCATTTTCCATTGTTCTTTGTTTTTCCTTGTAATGGGATGATGGGAGTTTCCAGCTGTGACAAGTCCTGACAGATCTTTTTTTTTTTTTCTTCTCCCCAAACATGACATGTTTGTGAAAAACACAAACAGCCTGTCAAAGTGTCTCAAGGGTCCACCTACAGTGAGCTTCTGTCTGTCATCGAGGAGATGAGCCGTGAGATCAGGCCAACATACGCTGGGAGCAAGAGCGCTATGGAGAGGCTAAAGAGAGGTATGTTGATGACCTTTGTCATCAGTTAATGAGAATCAAAGAAATCTCTTGTGATCTTGTGTGAGAGCAGGGCTTTGTTCTGTGTACAACAGGAACATTGTGCAAAATATTATTAAAGGGGAACTAAAGCCCCCTCTCTGGGCATTACTCCACCCACAGCTTGAATTCAGAAAAGATAGGCTGAGCTGAGGGGCAGGGGGGTTGGCGTGTGGGACAGGCGAGCAGCTGAGGAAGGGGGCGGGGTGAAGATTGTCCCTCGCTGCGGGGAGAGGAGAGGGCTTCCCCGGAGGTCGGCCTCTTTACCCGGTCCCTCTCCTCCACACTTAGACTTATTTTCATTGTGGCGATGGTGGCTTGGAAAACCGCCCCTAACTGTGTCACACGGGCAGAAGGGAAGGTGGCTGGAGATCGGCCTCTTTCCCCCTGTTCACCCTTCTCCCCATCTCCACATTCTTTCACCCTGCCGACAGTGGAGCTTATTTTCATTGTGCCGATGGTGGCTTGGAAAACCGCCCCTAACTGTGTCACACGGGCAGAAGGGAACGCGGCTGGAGTCTTATTTTATCCTACTTGGTTCTATTTCTCCCTCTCTGGGAGTCTGGGCTCACCGTGCAGCAGCCCACCGCATCCATCCACCCCTCCCTCCCTCACGGCCCCGCACATATACCACCGAGGCTTGGCTCTCTCTCACCGCACAGCGGCCCTCCACATCCCTCCCTCGCCACCCCGCACATATACTCCTGAGCCTCGGCGCCTCTCCTTGACCAACTAACCTAAATACTATAAACACACTACTAACTGTAAACCTACACTAAAATACACTATGCTAACAATACGATTCGACAAATTACTAGCTATTCTCTCTGCTCTACTACTCTCTCTGCTCTGATCCAACCTACTTGCTATCAGTTTGATAACTGCGGACAGAATGGTTTTATAGCAAGGGGAGGAGTAAAGGGAGGAGGGCAGGTTTAGCGTGGACGGTTAGTGACGTCATTCGCCCCGAAAAAGAGTCATTCGCCTCCAATGTAATGTAATGTAAATTCAAATGTAGTAACCAGGTTTCAAGCTGTAGAGGGCACTCCATACCACATTTTTAAAATAAAATGTAGATTTTCAACAGTTTGCACTAAACTGTCAAGATTTTGAGCAGGATCAGTCAGTAACACTACTATACAACCAGAAACAATGATTATCAGCTGAAAAAAATGGTTTTAGGATTTAGTTACTCTTTAACCAGTAGCTTCAGTACAAAAGAATCTGTATCAGACTTCTATGATAAAACAGTATGGCAGGTGTGTATAGTGTGTATAGAGTCAGGATATTTTCACATCTAACTGGTCAAATTAATCATTTATTTCAACCAAACCAGAGTTGGTGATTGATGGAACAGTGGAAACATGAACCACAATGTTTTTTTGTGAGTTTTATTTTGTTTCTGTCAACTTTAAGTGAAGTGTGTTTTACTATGATAAAATTACTTTTTATTTAAATATAATCTGGTGGGTTTGAAGATAGCAATTTTGGGGCTGTTTCTGGTTAGATAGAAAGGATCTTATTTTTTAACAAAAAGGTCTATCTCTGTAGGGATCCTTTCCATAATGTTGTCAGACACCTCGAATGATGAGTCTGAGCCTATCAGTGATAAAAACAAGCACTTTTTGGGGGCGTGCATTGATGGTGCTCAGTTCCCCCGAAGGATTACATTGCAGCCTGTTTGGCTGCTACTGGCTCTAGCAAAAATTGTCATACAGCCACTTGGACACAAACACATGGGAAAGTAGTCTAGGTTGAAAAGAAAACAGAGTTACCCTTTAATGGTAAATTCCATAATTTTCACACCAAAGAGAAAGCAAAGAGAAGTATTACCAGATTAGTACCTTTCCACATCCAGGGTTTAAGTAAAGTCATAAGCAAAGAAAATAAGAAAAGGAAAAACACTTGTTGATTTTGCTGTTAATATACAAATATTTTTATACATACTACAGTGGGATATGTGGACATCAACCAATGGAGAAGTGAAGCCATTGTCCACAAAACACAAGGGGTTAAACAGACCATGTTTTGGTTTAACATTTAAGATTCATTCAGATTCAGATTTAAAATTCAGTGTTAACATCCTTTGTCAATGCCGATCAATATATAGTCAGTGAGGGAAGGAAAACTTAGAATGGTAAATGAAACCAATAAAGAATAAAAATAATAAAAATGAATAAATAAAAAGACCAACACCCACGTATAAGAAAGGATGGTTGTAAAAAATAAGATTGTATCACAAATAATGCCTCTCACCCTCATCTTTATTTCTATTGACTAACATTCTATTTCAGTACATTTCTAAAGGATGGCTATAAAAAGGGGATATAACAACTATAACAACTACTAACTATATACAACTAGAGAGGTAGAGATAAAGAATAAATATGCTTGCAGCAGTTTGGCTTTACAGATTGCACATTACTATACAATATCTGGACAAATAAGAGAACACAGTAGAGAAAACAGTTAAGGATGTTCCCTCAAGTGATTATCTGAACAAAATCAGGTCTCAGTGGCTTGACATATTGCACCAATTTCTCCCAGTGCTGCATGAAAATGTCCATCTTTAGGTGTACAGAGAAAGTAACCCTCTCCATCATGTATATCTCCATTGTCACATCTATCCAGTCATTTATTGTCGGACCAATGTGCATCATTCATTTTCTTGTCAGAGCCTTTTTCCCTGCTGCCATCAATATACACATGAAGCATTTGCCAATACTTTTTACTTCAGGGGGGATACAGCCTAAATATATAACTCTGAAATCTAATGGTATGTGCAAATTAAAAATTTGTTGTATTGCTGTGTATATCTTTCTAGTAATTCCTCCAGCACTACTACTGTCATAGTGTGCTGTCAAGAGAGGAGTGATAAAAAAATTGAACATTTTTCCAGCAAAATTCTTTCCATGCATGAAGTGCTTTTCCATTGAAAAGAATATCTTGCCATATTTCATCTGTGATTGACAGGTCTCCTTCCTTTTCTCATCTAATCATAATATATTTTGTTGAATAGACTTTTAGGCAGTGGAGAGATTTATAGAGTTGGGAGATGACCCCTTTCTTTTAGTATCCATTTATATGCATTTATAAATAGTTGAATGAAGGGTTTACTGGCTTCACTGATATCCTTTTTGGATTTTTTGATTGTAATCATTTCTTAATTGGAGGTATCTATAAAAGTCCTGCTTTTATAATGAAAATGTCACTCTTAAGGTTTGGAACAACGTAATTTCATCTTTCTGTATAATTCTAGATAGGGATGTTATGCCTTTTTTTAATCCAAAACTTAAATCTATCATCCAGCAAGTAAAATCTGAGTCACATGCACACCAACTCAGGTTTTTAATATCTTTCTCCAATTTATGCTTTTTTTATAACAGCTTTCCAAACCTCAAAATAGATAGATATAGAATACAGCAATGCTCTAATCTGTGCTGAGATATAGTAATTTTTCAAGGATGGTAAGCCCCAGCCTCATTTTTCTTTGGGGAGTTGTAATGTTTTGTACTGTACTCGGGGACTCCTTCCTTACCATATAAATCTTGATATCATTTGTCCTACTCTATGAATTGGTGTGGGGTGATTGTAATTGGGAGGGTTTGAAAAAGATACAAAAATCTCGGCAGAATGTTGATTTTAATTTGTTTAAATTCTTGAACCTCCACTTCAGTGGATATGCATTCTTGAGTTTTTCTTATGTTGTATATCAGAGTTTCTGTTTTATCTAAGTTCAATTTGTAACCTGATAGTGGACCTATAGAGAATTCATCACTTCTGGTATAGATATTTCAGGGTTTTTTAATTGTAAAAGAACATCATCTGCATAACAAGCCATTTTATGTTCTACTCCATTAATTTCAATACCCTTAATTTTGTCATTCTAATTACAATTTTGTGGCCCGAGGAGGAAATGATCATTCTGCTACTCCCTTTTCTGCTCTGTTTTTTCAATTCTGATGAATAGAAATGAAGGTATGTAGCATTAATGGATGGGTGTGATTGAAATAGAATCACATGCATTAAAAACCGGAGTAACTGCAGTCACTATGGTGCTAATTGAACAGGCAGATAGAAGGCTGAACCCAATGTTCTCTATACCTGACCTGCTATTTTCTTGGTTAAGAGCAGCCTTTTTGTTATCTCAGCAATAGTGGTGGCTTGGATGCATTAGCATTTTTTAGTTGAGGTAGACTCGGCCAGAAGACAGAAATTGCTGCCAATTATTTGAGCAATTTATCTTATTAATGTAAAACTGTTGATTTAATGCCTCCTTGCACTTTGTGTCTGTCTCGTGCAGGAATAATCCATGCCCGTGCACTGGTCAGGGAGTGTCTTGCAGAGACGGAGAGAAGCGCCCGCACATAACCTTTTCGAAAGCTCCCTTCACTCCTCACTCTTTCCCTGTAGAAGCCTGTCCTCATCAAGATCCTCATCGTCTGTTTTACAACCTTTTTTTTGTGACCCTCTCACCTTTTGCGCTTTCCTCAGCAGCTTTTTATAGGTGCATTATGTCCTTCTTGTCTCCACTGTTCCCTGCATTCCACCACACCGATTTTGGTAATCACAAACTATCTGTGAACTGTGGGGTGTACACAAAATGCATTTTTGTATCTATTTGAAATGAGAGTGTGGGGAATTTCATCCCATTTTCAAGTTGAGCTGTGGATTACAACCTTAGTAAAATGAGTAGGAATGTTTAAAGTATTATTTGTTCAATAATGGCAATTGACCAAGAAAGTTCAGGGTTTTTAACGATGAAATGTTCCAGCTGCTCAAGTTTCTATTCTGAACGTAACTGTGGAACCACTGAATATTTTTTTTGTTAATCAGAGCATCTTGAATATACCCCATTTCCATCCACCCTTGTTTTGTTTCATCATATTTTGTAGTGAAAAACACACATTAGATGTTTCTCAATCCCAAGAACGCTGTACATCTCAAGTCAATTTGTTAGTATGGAAATTTTGTAAACCAGATTTTTGCAGTTCTGTATGTATATCTTAATTAAATAACAGAAAAAAAACACGTTGAACGGCTGTTTGATTTGTGTAACATAATTAATAGGTTGCTGTGGAGTTGATGGGTACATTTTCTACTTCAGCTGTGATGATTTATCAGACATTGATGAGGCACATTGATATGAAATGTGTTTTTAATTCAAATAAAACCTTCATTATTGATGGTTGACAAAAACGCTGTCAACACATTGTCAATTAACCTTGAAATCCTTCAGGCTTAATGAATAAACCCCATAATGAAGCCCACAATATGTGAGAGTTGTGAAAACCAGTTTACCTTGTGCTAAGAATTAATTTTTCAATTTATTAAAATCATATCATAAATTATTTTCATATCGTGTCGGCACGTCACAACTATATTCAACACCTACATACTGTTCATATTCTACACCTTCACAGTATGGTACCCAAAAAATCCCCCTATAGCAAGTGTCTATACCAAATTTTAAGCCACAGATGTATTAAGAATGTATAAATAGCTTATCTGACTGATGGTAATTTATCCTTGTTTAATGTGTCATATAGCTGGAAGAGTGTAATTTTCAGGTTTTATACCCCTTGTTAGCATTATCTACTATCACACATCATCATGTTCTATTTTACATGAAAACATAATAGCCATAATGATTTGACTCTATTTTACTGAGACTGGAAATGGCCAGAACATTCTGAAACCATGGGACTTATGGCAGTTACAACCATCAAGTACTGTCTTTACTGCTATATTGTTTAAAAAAAACAAAAACATTATACCTACTTCCTTATTAGAACTATTAACTATTAATTCAACATCAAACCAGCAAACAAAAACAATTGCTAAGGGACTATTCTTTATCAAAGGAGGAGGGTGGCTGGGGTGTGAATTTTGTTTATTATTTATTGTTATCCTTTGATGTTTTAAAGTTCAAAGTAAAAAGTTGAAGTCGAAATCTTGGAGAAGAAAAAAGTCTGTTTTTCACTTTTGTCGTGCATACTGGTTAGTTAGTAGGGGTGGGAATCTCCAGGCACCTCACGATTCCATTCGAATGGTTAGTTCATGCAAACCCTTCAGTTTTAAATGAGACAAAATATCACGATTATCAGATTTGGCGATGAACGCTTATCGCACATGGTGTGTCCAAGGACCAGCTGAAATTTGAAAATCCAATGTTAATTTCTGTTTTTACAGTTTCTGGTTGTGATAAATGGTGTCATGTTGGCAACTTTTCGTTCAAAATCTTTTTTATTGCAATTTTTCACTGTATATCAAAAGTGCAGGAGTATGAGGTAAGCAAAGGTATATATCAACAGCAGCTAGCATCAGTGTATCCAAGGAAATATGGACTGAGTAAACATAAATCAGGGTAAGGAAAAAAAGGGAAACAGAACAGTTCAAAAACAATACACATATAGAAAAGTACAAAATAATCCCTCCCCAGTCACTGCTAGTGTACTAGAGATAATATGAACTCACTGTCACACCTAGAGTCTGCACTGAGTGAATGAATAGTGTGCAGCGAAGTTAAGCTGCAACCAGAGGCCTCACCTTTATAGGGTCTGGAATGCTTTTAGAAGAGGACCCCACGCTTTCTGTGTATGCCCCTCCCCTAAGGCAAAATAAAAACACTGCATGTGTGTTTCCCACAGTCACAAGAAATTGTTCCTGTTTTGGAGTCCCTTTTGTTGCAGCTCAGGTACATTTATAGTCTCATGATTCCCCAGCCCCTTCTTTTGATCTCTGTTGGTTAGATGGGATTGCTGGGTTTTAATTTGTTTTTGTTTGGGAATATTGCAGGTGCTTGTGTTTGCAGGTGCAGAGCTCACAACAATGTGAGGACAGCCTGTGACGTCTGTGTTATGTGCACCAGATATGATCACGCCTTTGCTGTTTTACTCTTTCACTGTTTTGAGATTTCCCCATGAAACTTCGATGACCAACATGTGCCTTTCTCAGTGGGAACACAAGACGTTTTAATGTCAGTATCAAGGTCCCCCTTGAGCTCTGTCACTACTGTCCCATAAAAACATGGAATGGACAGTTTCACAGTTCCAGGATTCCATAAGACCACTGTTTTACTTGATTTGTCCCACACTGGAAGATTGAAAATCCATGTCAATAGATTCGAGTCCAACTGACCCAGAACGACCTCAATGTGCAAAAATTTGTAGCACCTTTACAAAAGTATGAAATGTTATTCATTTTCATTTTAGCAACTTTTGGTTCACTTTAGAAAATGTCCTCAAATTTCAGGCTAGAAGAAAAGCTTTTAGAGTGTCAGGCAGGGGCGTCAAACGTACGGCCTGCAGACCAGGACCAGCTCACCAAAGGGTCCAATCCGGCCCACTGGATGAATTTACATACATAATATTTGGTGCTCCTCAAAGTCCAGGAGGGATCCTTAAACGGCTGAATTTCAAGGAGGCTACATCATCAAATCCCTGGAAGGACTGCTCCAGTGTCAAGGATCCTTCTAATTCTTGCAAGGACACAGTCCTTCCTTTAGAGGATTTTGAAGAATGCACGTGTGTATCCTCAGTGGGCAGGAAGTACCTGCAATTCTTTGTGCACAGTTTGCCAGAATAAAAAGCAAGGCTTCTTCAATGACGCACACTTCAATGACTTGGAGGCCGAGGAGGAATCCTTGACTTTCAGAGGCACCAGCTGATGCACTTGTGAAGGGGTACCAGGTTTCAGGAACAACAAGCAGAGTATTTCATGACCAGAATAAAGTACTCTGAAAAAATTAATACCTAGTAGTCATAATAAAAGATAAACATTGTGCAAAATACTGTAAATCAGCAGCTTCAGTACAAAACAATCTGTTTCAGACCTCTATCTTTCAACATTATCGGTGGCACCCTGCTGCTAAGGCACTACCAAAATGTTTGATTTGACAGTGGTTTGTACCTGCTTCCCCAACAGCTTCCACTGTAGCTTGGTGATGCTGGCATTGCTACAGAGGAGCACATGTAATGACAGTAAGTAGCAGACTGACTGAATGAGTGAGTCTGTTCATCCATTTTGTAAATTGATGAACATTTTCAGAATGGACTCGTACTTCTTTACACTAAAAGAAATGGAAACATTTAAAAGTGTTTTTATTAATAGGTTAGATGAAATGGTTTTACTGGTCCAGCCCACATCAGATCCAACTGGGCTGTATGTGGTCAGAGAACTAGACCGATTTTGGTACCCGTGATGATAAGGTTAGGGTGATTACTGCTGTTAAATGTCAAAATGTGTACGTAAGTATAAAAGAAAATGCAAAGCCGGGGATAAACACAAATTTATTTTCAGTTACATAATCACAACCTCGACAACATCTCACTTCGGTAGAGCTGGGCTAATGACCCGCTGCTTCACATGAAGAGTGATGATATGCTCTTACTAAGCAGGAGAAGGAGACAATGAGGACTTTGTTGAGTACATCTCGACAAAAACATAATGGTATACTTCTTACATAAATGAAATAAGTACATAGGAGAAAGCAAAGATAACACAAGTCCATGTGTTATATATAATGATTGTCACAGACAGCTCGGTTTCGCAGTCGCATCCACCAGGAGATAATGGTCTCCTGCTTATTCCAGTGCCTCCACTGTGACCAAGATTATAGAGGGGCTCTGGCGGTGAAAGGCAGAGGTGTGCATGTGAGTACATGATGTCCCTTGTGCAAAAAAAATAAATAAATAAAAAATATTCCTTGGTTTTCTGACAGGAGAGCATTTCTACCTGGAATCCACTGAACCTTGTTGGGCTGTGTAATTTTAGGATTATCCAGCAGCTCTGCACATACTTCAAAAAAAGCATGCAAAGAAAAAATGCTTTAGCTAGCTGTTTCTAATACTGTGGCAAACAGCTCTTTGCTTTATAGATCGTCATACAATGACTTTTGGGCCATTACTGTGAGCAAGTTATTTACCAAGACCGTTAAAACTTCTGGAGCCATAACAAGCTAAGAGTTCCCTTGGACTGAAGACCATGATGCTCTGATATAATGATGCCGTTGGCTGGAACATATTTTATGTATGGTTTCTGTGGGATACTGGACTTTCATTAGTGTCAAGCTGATAAAGTCAGCATGTCCTCATAAAAATCTTAATTTGACCTTTAGAGAGTGGGAGCCTAGAGGAACAAGGCAAGACTGAGAGTCACACCTCAGTATATATATATATATATCTCTCTATATATAGAGATATATAGATGTATATATATGAGTGACATTGTGTGTATGACCCGACAGTGTGTGAGAAGGTTTCTGTGTGTACCATGGAGGGCAGGGTGGCAGAGTGTATGGCTTGGGTGCATGGATAAAAACGAAAACACGAGCAGCGTCTACTGTTTCTTCTCCATCTTGAAATTCACAGGTATCCTCTTGTTCCAACCCACTGTGAGATTCAACCCTGCGAGAAAGAAGAGCAGATACGTCTTTAAGTTTCAGCTATATGACATTATACCAAATAAGCCTCAATAGTTGCGAGATAGATGCCATGAAAACAAATGAAACTCAAAGCAGACTGACTGTAGTGGCAGTGGCTGGTGGTGTGTTGTAGTTAAATAGGCCTTTGTAGCGACCCTTTTCCTCCTTCTCTTTGGTGCGGATCCTCTCCTCCATGGCCTTCAGCTCCTTGGCAACAGACGGCCCCAGAGAGGGGTCCAGCTCCAACACCTTATTGAAGTCCGCCCGTGCCTCTACCTCATTCCACACTGCAGCGTGGGCCTTAGCCCGCTTGTAGAAGGCCTTCACATTGTCTGTTAGGGAGGGAACAAAGAAAATAAATAAAGCTGTTGGCACTGTTATCAACAACTTAACATGAAAACAGATTCACAACATTTGCAGACAGGGCTGTGCCAACAATCTGAGACAACACACTTCAAGCAATTTAAAGGAGGATGATAGCTTCTAGGACAACACTAATACGAGCTGTTATGAAGTTGAAATGAGGCCCTGAGCACACCAAAACTCAATGCTGGAAACGCATCACCAACAAAACCTTGTTTTCCTATGGTACAGCACATCTTGCGTGTACCTCTCTCTTGTGCCACGTTTTTCTAGTGGTTTTTAGATGTGCATAAAAGTTTAAATACTCTCAACTTTTCAGCGCAAGGATCGAAGTCCACACTTTTTTAAATCTACACCGATCAAAATGTAGTAGAAACAGAAATCTTTCCTCTCTGCCTGTTTTTGTACAGCACCAGCGAAGCCTTACCCTCATATTTGAAGACAATGGACGTGCAGTGTTCTATGACTTCGTAGTACTGGCCCTGGAGTAGCTTGCACTGGCAGTAGTTGAGGAGCAGTGGTGTGATCATATGGTCCAACTTTACCCATGCTTCATCTCCAGGGTGCTCCTTAAAGAGAGACAAAGGTCACAGAGAGGAGTTAGAGAATGTATTTTATTATAAATTCAAGTGTCTATACTAAAGTAGATACTAAAACTGGATCTGATCTTCATTCTATTGTATTCAGCTGTACTCAAACCTTCATCTGTAGATTTTTGAGGCAGGCAACTCCATTGTAGTACTTCTCTGTGGCTTCCTGAATCTGGCCCTGTTTGAAAAGTGTGTTGCCCTCCTCATGGATTTGAGGCACGAACTCGAGTTTCTCTTCATCTGTCATAGCCCACACATCGAGCTGGAACGTTCCTGGAGGCATAACCTGCGCAGAGACAGAGACTGAAGATCAGTGGAAGCTGGAGCTTACACGGTAGCAGAGTAAAACCAAGGTTGTGCTTAGTAGCACATAGTAACTCTGTGGGGTACATATATTTTACATCTAATGCCATTCATTACAATACCCCTGCAATGAGTCTCATCTTCGTGGAAGCCTTATAAATTTCTGTTTTGGCTTAAGCTTTGCATTATATCAAGAGGTCTTTCAAATACTTTGTCACCCTCATTAGTCTAATACCTAGATAGGGTCCCCCTGCACCCCCCGGTACTTCTAATCAGTGTTTCTAGATTGGAAAACATGTGTAGAAAATGACTAGCTATGGCCTCAAGCTGATAAAATGTCCCACATACCATTTTTATGCAAATTACAATTATAAAATTACAATTTTCGCCATATGTCAGCCAATATTTCAGGTAACTGAAAAAATAAGGTGAGCAGCCCCATGTTTTGAAGGGTGTGGGTCATGATAAAACTATTCCTAACATGATCACATGTGTCTGTGGTATGCTAGAATGCAAATTAGTGCTTTAATTACAAAATAATCACAGTTTTACAAAATAATAGACTTCAATTAAAGTGCGTCTAGACAAATGATCAGTGTAATTGTTGGCTGACAAATCAAACAACAATGTCTGCCTACCTGGCAAAAGCCATGGTAGTTTTTCTTGTTGACAAATAACTGCCTGCATAGACAGTGATGTTCACAGTAGAATTTTATGTAAGCCTGAGTGACATTCATCAGCTCTCTGTTTTATCAGTCTCCCTTGACTCGTTTGTGTTGTATGGGCCATGTGGTCATGGTGATGTAAATGCCTCTCTGACCACTGAAATTTAGTGGTGGATCTAGCGCATCTGCTGGCTACAACAACTGTCAAACAGCGTACAGACTTCACCTACTCAATACACCACAGGCGTATGCCGGCATGGCAATGGTGCAGACCCACAGTGGACTTAAGATGACGTAAGATTCAGGCAGATATGTGGGTCTCTAGTGATTGGTTAGGGTAAAACCAAATCCTCCTCCCCCACAGAAATCAATGAAGTGGACGCAATGTCAGACTGAAGATGGAGACGGAGTGAATTAAGTTGACAAGTCTGTTTGATATCTGGCAACTATGATGTCGTTGTGTGCCAGATTTTCTTTATATGGTCATTTGCTTCGAGCATCGAGCTTGGAGCACGCTACAGCGAGTGTTTACATTAGCCTACACTATACGTAGCCTCCACTGCTAGATGCTAACATCAGGGAAACTTGGCTGCCGACGTTAGAAATTTCTCCCTGATTTATGATCATATTCCTGCTGGAACATGTCTGGATTTGTTTACCTGAACATAAACATAACAGGTCACCTTTAAACATGTTCAAGTAAGATATAAAAAAGGGACTGGTATTTCTACCAAAACTGAGGTATAGGGTTAGTGCTACAATGTAAAGAAAAACCTCACAGAAACAACACCGTTTTGACATTGCAGACCTGAATACAACCCAATAAAATACCAACATTGATATGAAACTGTGGGCTCTTCCATGCCTGCTCACCTCCAGCAGCTCGATGGTGAAGACAAGAGGCTGTAGACTGGCTTGAAGCTGATCCAGGTCCTTGTGCCCCAGAGAGTGGTGGGAGTGGATCTGGGCAATGCCACAGCAATGCCTCTGACCTTCCAGCGGGTCCTTACCAGCGCTGATGTTTCTCAGGGACTGGGACACAAGCGGGTACAGCGACGTGTGCTGAGGGGTGAACAGAAATGGTCAGTGGCAAAGAAATAAACAAGACTGCCACTCCATCCCATATGGCCAGCTCACTAACCTTGATGTCGCAGGTAAATTCTGCAATTTCGCCCTTTTTCATGGTGATGACCACCCTCTCCCACACAGCTAATTTGAACTTCTTGCCCAAGATGAGCTCCATGGGTTTGTTGCGGCCCCCCATGGTTCTGGAGTCATCCAGCACTGTGCCATCCAACAGGCTGGTGCGGTAGTGGAAGACTACCTGTGAAGAAGAGTAAGGACGAACACGGGCAACATTAAACACTGCTCAACAGAACTATCTGTTTAAAATAACTGTTGCGTATCCACCGCTTTAAGGACACGAGATTGATAAACCGTGTTTTCTAGACACAAAAGCAATATCGGCACTTGTCTGACAGGCCTGGAGAACGTCTACGCTCCGTCATTTTCTGACCAATCACAACAATGGAAAATTGATTGACGTGGTACGCCGCCCAATCAGCATTCGTATACGCCTAACATCCTGTCCCGCCCCTGATCTTTCCATCAGATGAAAAAATAAGGGGAAAAAACAGAACCCGGCTAAAAAAAAAACAGCCAGTACCAAGAAAATCTAGCATATTATCACCACTAAGACAGCAAAACTCACACGCTTGCAAACGGATTCCTATACACTAGGGCACTGCGGTTGGTGTAACGTCAACATCAACCTAAGTTAGCTGATAGTCTAACGTTAATGTGTTAGCTTGTGGTAGCATTAGCTAACGTGCTTCGTCGCATTTCTCAAACTAATTCAAAGGACTGGACTCACACCGCCGACATAGTATAGTTTACCTTGGTTCCATTAGGAAAGGACGATAGCTCTCCTTTACCAGGACTGATCAATTTCTTTCTTATTCCTTCCTCGAAAAGCTTGCGTGCCTCTTCCTCCATCCTTGACCGAGTCTCAGTTCACGACAAGTGACGATGTCTGCCGAAGCAAGTCGTTTCGTGAGACGTCGCTGTAGGCCACAGAGCGCCCTCTAGAGGTACACTGCGTAAGTGTCATTACAGAAGAGGCCGAGGACTGCAAGGCTCCTTTTTCACAATAAAATAGTTAATTGTCTTGCACACCATTTCAGTAAAATATACATAACAAATCAAGTCTTAATTCACGGAAAACACAATGTATTAGTCTCTTACCACTATACTTAAGATTTTTAGGGACTTGTACTCTGAAGAAGTAATTTAAGGGACTGTTCCTTACTGATGAGGGTTGAGGCGGGGGTTGCAAAAAGGGAGAGGCATGTTAAATAATTTTTGAGCATTGAAGAGAGACTTGAGTTTTTTATTTTGGTTTAGGGGAGGGACGAATACATTTAAATGATTGTATTTTGTATTTATTTCACCACCAATTTTGAGAAAACGTGAGGCATGTTTTCTTTAAAAATTGCCATGATTACACCATTTATCATAAGCAGAAACTGCAAAAACAAAAATTAGTGTTGCATTTTCAAATTTCTGATGGTCATTGGAAACACCATGTGCCATGAACGCTTCCATCAGATAAAAAAACAAACAAATCTGAGCTTAAAATACTGATATTTCATCAAAAGCATCATCATTTAAACTTTGGTCAAAAATAAACTGTTTGCATGAACTAGTTTTTTTTTTTTCAACTCCAGGATTTCATCTTCAACTTATTACTTTTAACTTTCAAAGTAATCAAATCGTATCTTGAGGTGCCTGTGGATTCCAACCCCTACTAACTAACCAGCATGCACGACAAGAGTAAAAAACAGAGACCTTTTTTCAACTCCAGGCTTTCCTTTTCAGCTTTAACTTTCAAAAATCAAAGGGTACATTTTAAAAATCTAATTACTTATTTATGATTGAGAGAGGGTCATGCATTTTCCACCAGTCACTCAGGGAGGGTCAAAGAAAAATATCTGTAGCTCCAAGGCAGGTTAAAAAACAAAGTCACACCCCAGCAACCCCCTCTCCTGATAAATAAAGAATAGTCCCCAATCTAATAACATTTCACTATCTTTTAGAGGAAATGATTATACTGCCTAATGGCTATAGTCACTGGTTACTTTGCAGATTCACTTTTTCAAACAAAATCTCTGATGAGCTGCTGAAAGACAGTGCATGACTCTCTTAATCTACCTCAGTCGACTGCAGTATTGATTTGCATGATGTAAACAATAATCATGGTCACTTTATTGTTAATTCTGAGGTCAAAAATGCTATGAGTTGTCATTTACACCTACAGTTCTTAAAGCAGGCAAAATAACTGCAAAGTGCTGTATGTGTGAACTGTAGATGTGCTGGAGCTACTGTGTATGTGATGCCATATTAAAATTGGCACCTGATGTACCTACTTCAGGGTTTATACAGAGATAAGGGTAGAATTGGTGTGTAGATGGATACTCTGCTATGAGAGAATGAACATTTTCATGCAAAAAAAAATGAGTTCAAGCTGAAGTTAGAATAGAGTGCACAAAATAATGACTCACATCTTTTGGCCTTCAATTTTTAAAGGGCTTAATTGTTTTGTTCGTTTGCTAATGTGCCAGCCAAAAGCCTCTAAAGTACCTTAATAAGCTTTTTATTTTAGCCTCCACAAGCCAAGCCAAACTATTTCAGTAAAACATTATGCTGATTCTCTGTTGAAAACTAAACATTTGCTCAGTTTAATACCAAGGAAACCTGAGCAAATGCAAAAAACTTAATGCCACTTGAAATGTACGAAAAAACTGGATAGTGGTATTTACTACCTGTGTCTTATAGACATTGTGACTGTACAGTATGTTATAGAACAGTGGACAGATGGAGTGGATGGATACAAGCTTAGAGCAAAACATCAGCAGAATAATTACACATTGGAAGGTCCGAACAAAAACAAATATATGTCAGGGACTACTGTGTCTTTCATTTTGAATTAAAGCAATACTGTTACACACTGTTCTATATTATATGTCCCTCTTGAGTTGCCACTGGGCAGAGAACGTAAGCCCAAAACTTTCTCTCCCTTACAATGCAAGAGGGACACACAATATAGAACTGTTACATTACAATTTCTTATGTCGAGAATTTGAATTGTATATGGTAGCTAATGCTGGCTTTCAGGCTGTGAAAATTAATAACTTGTAGGTACTCCATGTAACTGCTTTACTTCCACGGGGCATGGCTACCCTGATAAAATGCTGCACTTCACGATAATAACTGAACGCCAACACTACTATTGTTAAGAGGCTGTTGTGCAATAATTTTTTAAGATAGCAAGTTAGCACGAAGGTTGTGTTATCTTGTGAAACTCGACAACCTAAGGCATTCATTGGCACCAATAATGGTCATGCTAGCTTATCAAGAAGGGGGCAAAGTTGCGTAATGCTCCACAGTTTGGCTAAATTTTGGTGAGGAAACACTGGCTTGGCCATTTTCAAAGGGGTCCCTTGAACTTTCACCTCAAGTTATCTGTATGGAAATGGGTTCTATGGTTTACCCATGAGTCTCCCCTAAAGAGCCTCTGTATTTTTATAGGTGCCCATGTAAACAGATTAGAGCAACGCTGCTAAGGCATGGCTCAACTGCTGAACATCTAGAGATCTGGAGTCTTGCCTATTTTTTTTCCGTGCGATGCACACAGTTTTGTGCAAAAGCAGACAGTGAAAATGGTCTTTTGATGATCATATTGACATTGCTACAGTTAAATGTCTATATCTGTTACTGACATGACAAAAATATACATCCTTTTAGCTCTACCCTTCCTGTCTCCGTTTCAAAGTTAACACCCTCTGACAACGTTTCTGTGGACAAATTCCTCTCATTTGTTGACACAAGGCTTTACATTGTGAAATATCTGCAGGCCTGTGTTGTTGACAATGCAGTGGCTCGCACAGCTCCATATATGGGCCGAGAATCAGCTGTTTATTGTGGAATACTGTAGTTATAGCAGCAGAAAGCTCTGCAGCAGCAACGCTGTCCCTTGAACACCTTACACGTGCGAACAGCAGCAGTTCAGCGAGGCAGCTGTCACACGCTGCTCATGCAGGCAGTGTTGCCAGGGTGCTATAAACTTCAATAGCATAATATAATTGCGTTAATTCAGTGATAGTTTTTGGTTTTCAGGGGCCCCATCTCACCACCCCTATGAAAAATTTCTGGGAGCACCACTGGTAACTGATCAGAGAACTTGTAAATGGCAATAAACAACTTCATGCAATGATATTGGTATGTGTTTGTTTCTCACTGGCTCGAAGGTGTGCATTAAAACACTTAAACTCAAGTTTAATCTCTGTTTAAATGTAGCTACTGATTTGCAAATAAAACCCTTGTAACCATGGCAATATGAAGAGACAGCAGCAAGCCAAGTAAACAAACCACTTGCTTTGTAAAGTCAACTCACTCACATGATAAAAGCAGGATAAGATTATGGTATGACCAAGGTGAGCAGCTCAGAAGTGCATGGGTAAATGATTTTACCACAAGTCCCAGAACTCTGCCTTTGTTGAATTTTGTAGTTGTTAACCACAAACCTCATCAGATTGCTCCTGATTTGGTTTGACCCCTCCCCTCAACACATTGCCCTTGTTTGATAAACTGACTCAACTGACACAAAATAAAATATACAAAAGTTTTATTGTAATTTCACAGTCATTATTCACACGACATGGAAAACACAGGCAAGACCAATCTCCTTCTTTTTTTCGTGTTCACATACAGCAATATCAGTTCATGTAGTGGAAACACAGTCGAGGCACTGAGTGGCTGAATTAGTAGTGGTCATTACAATGACAAGAAAAAACAACCATGTGACAATACATTTTTGTTACAAGTGACAAAATACAAATCATTTTCAGATAGCAAACAAAGAAATGTAGTGTTTCATGAAATGTCATTTTTCAAAATAAGGTAGGTAGAACAATTTGAAGCCTCTTCTTCCACGGACTGCACAGCTGATGTAGATCACATGGTACACTGCAGGAAATGCAGGCAATGATGTCATTAATATCAACTAAACAAGATGTGCATTTACTGGTACAGGCCAGGGTCAAGTAAAAGAAAAGCTCAAGGAAACATAGGATGCATTTACCTCCAGGGATGAAGAGAAGGAATCCAGGTACAAAGAAAATAGCACTTGAAACACCTGTAGGGACAGTTTCATTAGTGAACAACACTGATCAACGCAACCACACATTCAGATAATGGTTCAACATTTTGAGAAATATGCTTATTTGCTTCCTTGTCAGGAGCTGGATGAGAAGATCAACAACAACAATTAACCTGTCTCTGTTCAAGGGTAACTGTCTAAAGCTCACTCATTGACATTTTATATCTTTTTTTTAAATCACTTCTAAAAAAATAAAGTGTAAAGATGGACATAAGAGTGTTTCCCAAAATATCAAACATTTCTTTTGAAAGAGATTCCAACAATGTACTGGCTGCAAGTATCCTCCTTTTATCCTTTCACAAAAGAATGATATTAAAGGCAACTACTTTTGATAGAGTTGCCTAACACAGAAAACAGACACTTTGCCAAATTTTCAACCAGCTTTGTATCATAACAATGTGAGTAGTATGTTTGATGAACTGTCTCAAACTTCCCTCCGTCTTGCCAGCACCCAGATCTCCCTGCTCACTTGTTCTAGGGCTGTTACTCAAACTACAGGAGATAAAATGAATTTGGCTCTTCTAAACTTTTGAAATGTTATCGGACTGAATGGATCAAATTTCGACAGTGAAGCAAGTCATTCTGTGTGGGTTGTGGCTCTCCAAAAATGTATCCACAGATTAACAGATGTCTCTTTCACAATGTAAGTCTAATGGGCCCAGTAGCATCTCGTGTTGACCTGTGAGTTGCACTTCCACTTTTGGCCACTATGTAAAATAGTGCCGCACTGCTCCTAGAGGCTTGGTCAAAACAGATAAGCTTGCATTAAGTCACCCCCCAGCAGGAGCGTTAATTAAGCCCTTTTCTAATGCAGCACCTTTTTTAAGTTATTTTTTCCTCATGTGACAGGTAGCTCTAATTTCATAAATAATTGTGTCTTTCTACTACTTACACGGCCCAGACGACCATCTATTCCAACAAAGAAATACCCCTTTAACATTATCCTTTTATTTTAACAATTTCTGCCACTTGTCACTTGGAAAATGTTCTTACCGACAACTTTGTAGAGTAATTTATTTCTCTCTTTCTATCTGTACAAAAAATTCAATAGTAATGGTAATAGAAGGTTAAAGCGCAATGACAGCAGAAAAGTTGTAACCTGAGACAATTGTTGGTTCCTGACTTAGTTACAAACTACAACTTCACTGTCCAAGAATTTCACTACCAGTTGTCAAGTATAATACCTGTACAGCATGCTGCTACTGTGTACTTTATGCTGGAACATTTTAGGTCCATCTCTCCCACAGGTTTTTGTTTTTCAGCTCTGTTCCTTCACACCAGTAGTAAAAGCAGAGGTATGAACAGGACAGATGTGTCCTGGATTGAGAAACACTGCTTTTTATCATCAAAAGGACTTTGGCCTTGAAAGACTGGCGCTTCCTCACCAGTGTGTGTGTGTGTGTGTGTGTGTGTGTGTGTGTGATGGTGTCACAGGAACAGTGTGCAGACAAGATTACACACAGAGCTGCCAAGCTTTGTTTGTGGGACGCCAGAAAACATTCATAGACTCCAGTCAAAACATACAGTTCTGAATTTTACCATGTAAATACACAGAGCAAAGAACATATTTTTTTATTTGCGCACTAGTTTAAATAAATAGAGATATTTTTAAATGGGAGTTTCTTTTCCAATTTATTTATTTGTTTTGTGTTTGTGAGTTAGTATTTGCTTGTAAATTAATCATTTGCTTAATTTTAAGTTCTTTCATACAATGTTTGTTTTCACTGTTTTCCTGCCTCTATATCAGCTCATACAACAGAGCACACACTTAGCATTACGTGCTTTTTGAAAATGCTTAAATTATTGCTGATAACTTGCATCTGGACCAACAAACTTGTGTCATTACTGGATATCAAAATCATAAAGTTTACCTCGATGGTTTATTTTCCTTACCTGCATTTGGATTCAGCTGTATGACAATACCTGTGAAAATAAGAGCTAAAAACAAACAATACAAAGTACATCAGTGAGGTGGGGGTGACAACCAAGTATATATAAAAAACACTTTTTTTCATTAACTGATAACTGGCATCTTTCATACAGAGAGGATCAACAAGGGGACAAAGTTCAGTGTGCTAAGCATGTGTCTGACACGGCGCTAAACAAACTACCTGGTCTGAACCTTCAAAGCTACTCAAAGCAGTATTCAAATAATAGAGCACATGCACAATTTCACATGAAGCACTATTTTGTCGCAAAAAATAGTTTCTCTGCTGTTTCCATATTCATTTTTGATCTCAATCACTTAAATGTCTTTTTATTACTTTATCAAAGAAAAAAGGGATAATACATTTTAATTCTTAAACCATCTACTGTACGTTTCCAGAAACTAATCTTAAAGAGCCAATTTGAGCAAACATGATTCCAGTGACACTAGAATAAACATGAGGAGAAACATTGGAAACTGTGAGGAAAAAAAGGAGGAGATGGCAGAAATAAAATAAAAGTATTTTATTTTTTTATTTCTCGAAAATAATATCACAATATTTTTAGGCTATATTGCGATATAATATAGATATCACGATCACTTTTGAAATCAACTCTAAAATACTGTAAACTATCCAGGAAGAGGAAGGTTATTTAAGTGTGGGAGTGGCCTATTTTAATCCCTTTTGTTTGAGACCATGCTGCAAGCTGAGTGTGTTTGCTGATTCTGTGAGTTAATCTTTTCTATCTCCCTTAACTTTAGCTTATATTTGAGTTATGATATGTAGTGTGTGAAATAGGGTATGGTGAATGTGCTAGGAAAGGTAGCATCGGCACCGTCGCTACCTGGAGCTCGCATAAACGGAGCCTGGGTTTGTTGAAGGTGGCAGTGCTGTTTGGGCTGAAAAAGCCTGTGAGTTTATCTTCTCTATCTCCTTTAACTTTAATTATATTGGAGTTATGTTATGTAGCATGTGAAATAGGGTATGGTGAGTGTGCTAGGAAAGGTAGCATTGGCATGGTCGCTACCTGGAGCTCGCATAAATGGAGCCTGGGTTTGGTGGAAGGTGGCGGTGCTGTTTGGGCTGAGAAAGCCATGTGTAATGTAAGGTAAAGGAGGTTGTTGGGTTGGTGCGGGGAGCAGTGAGAGCTGGATTAGGGGAGTGTCTCTGGGACGCCAGAGATCACTGTCTAGCCTCCTGGAGGTGTCGTGGGACCAACTAGATGAAACACTGGTGAAAGGAGGTTCCCACCTGATGACCCCAAAGACATGTTAGTTATCACTGCTCTTAAGCCTTGCCATAATAGCTTATCATAGGGCTTAGGAGGTTATTCACTGAGTGCTGATCCTTTATCTAGAGCACAAATTTTTTTATTATAAAGTTAAGTACTGTCATAACAAAGTTAAATTACATAATGTTATAAGAAAAGTTAAAGTACTTTAAATAAAGTACTGTTATAATAAAGTTAAATAAAGTATTGTTATAATTAAATAAATCAAAGTGGAACCACTGGTGCTTTTATTTCAAAGCACTCGGCTCACCTTGGGCCAGAAGTGTTGATGTTTTTGTCAACAGTCACATATTAGCAGTTGGCACAAATTCAAACTGTTGCTGTTGCACCTTTAAACGTGATGATTTATTCACTGTAAGCTGGTAACAAATTAACAGCTCTCCAATTCATATATCAATAATATTTGTAAGTCACATGGGTGCTCCATGGTCACAAAATGTGACTAAATAGTCACGGTCTGGAGCCCTGAGGCACAGACACACAAGCCTTCTCTGCTCACACTATCGGTAATCTCATTAACTTCAGCTGTTACCGGGGTGCAGTTAAAGGTGATGATTTATTCATTGTAAGCTGGTAACAAACTAACAGCTCTCCAATTCCTATGATAATAGTATTTGCAAGACACACTGGTGCTCCATGGTCACAAAATGTGACTAAATAGTAGGGGTCTGGAGCCCTACAGATGAACACACCTTTCCTGCTCACACACGATCACTCGGGAGAAAGTGATCTGGATGGGCAGAGGAGTTTTTGTGTGACGTATCATGTTTGTGGGTCTTTCTTTATGTGTGTCTGTGAGAGGGAGAGAGCCACAGGAGAGAGCGAGAGAACTTAAACGCCGAAGCAAGTCTCATGTCAGTGGCTTAAAAGAAACAAGACAGTTTATATTCCATATTTGGGATATAGTCATTTTGTAAATTCCACATGGAATAAACTGTGATAGACTGAGTATATTCGATATATCACCCACCCTAGTCTCTATGTACAGACTCTACAATGTAGAGTCTGTAGGCAAACCCCAGAGATCTTGCCTCTGGAAGAAGAGCGGAAGAGCCCTGGTTTCCGGTTGTAGGCTGTTTGTAGTCCGCGTGATATTGACCAATCACGTTTGAGCCGGCTGCAGTTGTTGCCAGGTTAAACGGTCCGTGCGGTGAACTAACGAGGCGGAACATAATTGGTGTCACTGCAAACTCTGAATCCATCGCAATGGTTCAGCATATTTACTTATATATAAACGGAAGTCGGAAACGGAAATTCACCTCCTCCGCCCAAATCAAACCAGAATGCCAAAAAATTGGGGGTCTGCCCCCAGAGGCTGTATCGCCATCTGCCGGAAGTCAGACGCCGAATACAGCCGATGGGTTCCGAGAATGCGCCCACCCAGACCAGTAATTATTATTTTTATTTCAACTGTTTTGATTTTTTTATATTTCTGTATTATTTTATCATTCTGTTCTTTCACTGCTTTTATGATTTGTAACTCCAGTATTATTATGTCACATAATGTCATAAAAACAAGACTTACCAACTCCAGTGATGAGGAGAAGGAACGAAGCAAGAACAACTTTCCTGTTTTTCTTCACCAGCGGGTGGGACACCCACCTGAGCAAAACAATTTTTAAAGTAACTGTGTTTGTTGTTGTGAGTGTGATACGTGTGTGTGTGTGTTTGTTTGAACTCACCCACAGCAGTGTGCAGAAAGCTGTGTGACAGAACTCAAGGTGCTGAAGGACCACTGAGAGCTGCAGTAAGACAGAGTGGCAGGGTCGCTGTGGAGAGAGCACAAACACACTTTATCTCACATTCAAAGTACATGCAGGTAAAATCACATCAGTAGCTCCACCTAGAGAACCCACCTGATTTTGAAGAAGTTATTGAAAGAGGAATTTCCATTGCTGCCCAAGGCATCTTCATTTTCCAGATTCTAAAGGAGCAACACATGATAAAGGAGTTGCAGTTTCAAGAAAACAACTTTTTTTATATACTTTACTTGCACGCACAGAAGGTGTGTGTGTGTGTGTGTGTGTGTGTGTGTGTACCTGATACTTTAGGTTACTGTGTTCAGGGGAGCCAGTAGCAGCAGGTGAGGGATGAGTCTGAGGTTTAGAGAAAGAAAGAGGACCAAATGTCATCTCTCCTTCTCTGTCCTTGTCTCTGCCCTTCCATCCCTCTGCCTCTCCATCAGACACAGCTCCCTCCTCATCTCCCTCCAATACAAAGGCATCATCGATACTAAACTGCGTTGCCATGGTGACTGCCTCTTACACCCCGAGGTCCTGTGGCTTGATGCTCACTGTGGGTTCAGAGTAAAGATCAGTGTTATTCACAGTACATTTGTACTCTACCCATTCTTAAGAAATGGGACAAATCATGGCCTACCAAACAATTACAACTAATCAACATTTCTAGTAGAAGTTTAGAAGTTCAATTTTTTAAACTTATAAACTTGCCATGTCAGTAAACAGCCTCGTCCCAGACAAAAATTCACAACTATTAATAGTTAAAAAATATGTTAAAAGCCTTTAAAATCGAAAACTAACAGTGCATACTAATAACATATGTGTAAAAATGTACTTATATATTCATCTTTGTTTTAAAATAACTCCGTTACACTCATTAATTCTGCAGCTTTGATATGTCTTAAAAAAGTTGGTTGCTAACAAGTGGCTAAATGAGACTACAGAAAGTCATCATGCCAAATACGGCTTTACAACCTTGTTGTGGTGGCAACACTGAAGTCATGTGACCGAGGACTGGTTGGTTTATAGCTCTATAACGTTAGCTTTTTACTTCTGGCTATTGCATTTAGGCTTCAATAATCATGAGAGTGGCGTTCGTTTGTGAAGATTATCTGGTTGAACAACACGTGTAAGTATCATAAACATTTGTTTGCCACAGAGACTGTGACAGAAAGACAGAGACAGACTTTTGTCTCTTTTGTTCCATCAACATCACCTTATCAATAAACATTTAGATAGATTATTGACATTTGTGAATCAATGCTGAATTGTCCACGTCTGCCATACAGGCCTTCATCAGCACAGTTCAACTGCCCTGGTGAAGGCCTGTATGGCTGAAACACGTAGGCGTTTTTAAATGACTTTGTAGCCCAGTTAATGAAGGCTTTTTATAAATGTCCCTCTGAGTGCCTCAGATTGTTTTGAAATGTCAAGACTGAGATTCCTGTATTGAAGAGCACCAGAGGCTGACCATTTTCACACTTTCTGAAGACTCCTGCAGCACTCCATGCATTTCTTTTTTCTGATTAGTTATATTTTTTTCTGCACTCATCATACAAGATGTGTCCATGGACTTCAGTAACTTGAAAATCGAACAGTAATTTCTGTTTTTACCAGTTTCTGGCTATGATAAATGGTGTAATTTTGTCAATTTTTAAAGAAAACATGCCTTCCAAATCTGCAGGTCTTCTTTAGAAGTCTGCGGTAAAACATACACACAAAATACAACCATTTAAATGTGTGTGCCCCTCCCCTAAGCCAAAATATAAAAAAAACTCCCCAATGCTTAGAAAAATATTTGACATGCCCCCCTGGTTTAAAATAAACTGAGTTTATTTTAATCAAAATTCCCTATGGTACTCTTAATATGTGGTTTTTGTGCCATAAATGACACACAATTTTGATGCCTTTATGAAGTAAAAATAAGGAAAATGTTTTTTAAAAAACACATTTATTGAATCATTAATCTCTGTTTCTCAAATGATATGAAAATGTATTGAGGATATTAAAACGTTTAAGAATTATTATAAATTCTAGTCACAAAATATGATACTGGATAACTGTCCACACCTCATGGTAAAATGCAGAAAAGCTCCAAGTGTTAAAAATCGAATAAAACCCCAAATCTCTGCTGCAGGCATTACTGTAGCAGTGTTGCCAACAACACATTCAAATATTACAAAAAATATGAAATCCAGTTTATCGTCTGAAAACTGGCTGTTGGCCAAAGTCATCTGGGATAACAAGCAATCGCTAGCAATTTTATGGGCCTTTCATATGTGTGTGTGTGTGTGTGTGTGTGTGTGTGTGTGTGTGTAAATATATATATGTAAACATAGTCAGACAGGATTTTACACAATTGGGTGGGACCCCGAGAGACCCCCAAACAAGTTTGAAAGGTTATAAAGTCTCTACATTATTCTAGGGACTAAATTTCTGTGCCATCTAAGATAACGTTAGAACACTTATCTAGTGTTGTTTTTATGCAAATGTATTTATTTAATATGAGAAGTTCAAGGTTGCACATTTCTATAGGTAGCCAAAACAACTTCCTGATTAAGGTTCACACTGAGTTTTGCCATACGAGGTGACAATTTTGTCATATAGGATAATTTTGTTTATCACAAAGACAACTTATCAACAGAAATTGTGAGGGAGCAACTTTATGAAAGCATTAGAGTAAATGCTTTCATAAGCATTCATAAGCACCCCTCCCCACCAAAATAAGGGTTTTGTCCCAGTTTCCAAGAATGAGTGACTTCACTGTAATGGGAAACATTTTATATATGTCTACACAGCCAGGACAACAGTGGAGTTAAGAAGCTATTAAGTTTACTGTAGGGACTTGTATTTACATTTAGGGTGTAATTTCTGCCTCTGTCAACTTGAGTATTTCTCTTGAAACAGTTGAGGAACGCGTGCGCGTGCCTCTACGCACACAAAAGACTCAGCGGCTCCATACCATCTCGCTATACAATAAACTTTACCACCGTGTACGAAGCTAAAACCGCAAATATGAGCATGAAGTAAGAAAACTGTTACAGTACTGCCTTGGCACGGCCTAACGTTACATATTTCAGCTGACTGGACCACAGTGAACTAAAGTGAACCATGAGCTCACTGGTTGTGTTGTTGGTCCCTGCCATTGTTTGTGCTCTTTCCGCTACTCGATCAGATGACCAGGAGGAAAACTTACTGTCTGAAGTTAATCTTTTCTCCGAGGAGGCTCAGCTCGACTCCACGCTGCCAGCACACAGGTCACATACTTGTACACTCTGTGGAAACTCTCTATGATGTCTTCTTACTGCTCGTTGTTTTGTTCTTTAGTACGAAAAAAGATTTTGTAAAAGTTTTGAGTCTCTTGCTTTTTTTTTTGTTCAACACCCGGCGCTCGATTGCACACGTCTGATTACGCCCAAAGGTCTCCTCGGGAGTCAGTGCACTGAATCGAGTGTCGGTGTGTCGATCGACATTTAATCTCACAGGATCAGTGGAAGAGCAATAACTACACTGTAAAAAATGCTCTATTACAAGTTAAACTCCCGCATTGAAAATGTTACTAAAGTAAAGGTATGTATGTATAAACAGAAAAATATATTTAAAGCATTAAAAGTAGATTAGCATGTGTAAATGTGTAGCTAAGCAACATTTGGCTGTTGTAGTTGAGGTGGAGCGAATTTTGAACTTATTTTATGCCTATAGGACTGCAACTTATTGACTGGTTTTGCTAATCAGTTATTTCCTCGATCAATCAACTCAGTTCAGTTCAGTTCAATTCGGATAGTGAATAGTGACACCTTCACAATTCTCTCTTTCCAAACAATAGTCCAAACCTCATTTTTTGAAATTAATTAAAATAATAAAAAAGGAAAAGCAGCAGAAGTTCACCTGTGAGAAGCTGGAATCTTGAAATGTTTATTATTTTGTACATGGAAAAAATGACTAAAATGACATTCAAAGTAGCTGCTGTTATTTTTTTTTCAGTTGTCTAATCAATTGATCAGCTGACTGTTTCAGCTGCGTTGGAGTGGGACACTTAGGCTTCTGGATAATTAACAGTGTTGATAGTTAAACACAATAACTGTTATTGTGTTAATTCTGAATATTTGCTGGACAGTAAACAGAAGTTTAGCAAACTTAGTTTATTAAACCAAATTCCTCCAGCTGATTCTATTCAGTAGCAGTGTATTTGACCACTGAATACTGTGAATACTATGAATAATGTATGGATGCAGTTTTATTAAACAGAGATATTTAAGGAAATATTGTCATGCTTAAATGCATGATAAGTTTTAATGCTTAAACAATGTTCCACTGTACCAATAAACGTGTCCCACTTCACCTTAAATCACCCATTGTAATGCCACTGTTAAATGTTCTTGAGCATTGACTCTATCAGCTGTTGATGTATGATGTCTCAATAATATTGCTATTGATTTAACCATTAGTTAAGAGGAAATGATTGTATTTTAAATTACTTTTTAATGGGATAGTCTTTTGTTAATATATAGAGTGTGAAGGTTTTAAAATTATTTGCTTAGTTTAAACAGTCTTGAGGGTAAAACCACCTTGTTTTGACCAAATGACGTGAATGTCATCTCCTAATTTATTCTTTAGATTGGATAGAATTCAGAGATGGCTGTTATGTTATTTGGTAATTTTTAATGTGTTTATTAACAGCTATTTAAACACTATTTAAAACCCTTTAATATATTACAATCAAATTCAAATTAATAAGCCTATTTTAAAAACCCCCATTTGGGGTTAAGCCCTGAATTGGCACCGTAATTGGAAAACTAAGATATAAATTAAGTGGCAATGTGGTTTTCTAAATTATTAGGGATTTTTAATCCATGCAGAAAGCCCTTTAAAAACACCAGTTACAGTCCATTACTCTATTGTAACCCTAATCCTAATGACCACAATGACATCTTAAAATAAAACACCAAATATGATTTATGGAAATTATGGATGGAAAGAATAGTAGACAATACAATATATTAGTTTTACATTCTTCATGATGTGATATTAAGAGTACTATGTATTTTAGCAACTGGACTCTCTGTCTAAATGAGTAAAGTTTCCACAGTTGCTTTGGTTGTTCCACCATCTGCCATTTCTGCTACTGGGGACTTGTAACTAAAATAAAAAACTTACAGTAACTATACTCTTATGTTCAGGGGTAGCTAAAACAAAAGCATTACCCTCTTTCTGCTTTGGTTGAGCAGTGGTTGACGCACTTCCTCTGTGCCGTATTATATGGAGCCTTTATTTTCTCAGGAGATCATACCCAGTGACAGACAGAATTGCACAGTAAAAGTGAGGCTTATAGGGAACCAATCTAAATGCCGATGGTGTCATTATCAAATAGCCATTACATTGTGCAATCGACATTTACTTCATAAGATAAAGCAAAAAGTTGTCTATTTCCACTTTAATAACTTCACTAAGTGGTAAATCAAATTGGGAAAAGTACCTCCAGCTGAGGATCATGATAGGTCGATACTTAGACACATATAAATAAAAAACTGTTCTTAATATACTAATTAAGTTAATGACTCCATTAAAACACTGCCTCCATCACTTTGGTACTTCACTGATACATGTTATGATTGTTGTCCACAAATGTGACAACCCTGTTTTCTGCCAATTAGCACAAACTCGGCCTGTGTTTGCCCTCCGCTTGTGTCTGTGTTTATCACCCAGTGCAACCTTCGGCAAAATTAAATCATGTAAACACTTCAGGCAAAAACATTTTAATAGGCAAACTGAAGATGAGCCAAAGTCAAACTGCTTATCCACCCCCAACTACTCATTGCTATGTTTCACTTGCCAAGATTAAGCAGTTACAGTTGATGATAACAAAAAAACAACCTATGCTTAAGCACTGATATCATGCTGTGATAAAATACTATATCTTTGCAATGTAAAAATGAATGCAATAAGGCAAAATAAAAACAGGACCTTGAATCATCCCACTAGTGTCTGTTGCCAACATGTGAAATCATGTGATTTCCAGCAAGTCAGACGACCTGCATTATGCAAACAAACATCTCTAAACCAACAATCACTGATTAGTGGTTGCTGGCTGCAGTTTAGAGGAGCAGACAGTCAGAGGTGGTGAGCGGGTGTGGCAGAAATATTACTGCTAAAAACTGGTGACTGAATTTGGATACATTTGGAAATCCAAGAGGTGTGAGGTATTTAATGTCTCTACTTTTTTGATTAATCTCTGAACCAAAGCAGAAATATACAGATTACTATGCATTACTGTTATATAAAACTATACTTTATCCTCTGAAATCTTTTATATAATTAATCTCTGACAAGGATGTGTTTTTTTGCAAATGGAAGCTGTAGCTAAATGATCATAGTTTTAAAAGAAGGATTCATCACTGTGGTTCACAGATTGCACCACATTATTGATCTTTTTGCCGGCTCGATGCCATATTCATTTGGAAATCCTCACTTGCAAAACAACTATCAACTTGCCAAATGCTCCTTTTACTCCTTGTTCTGCTTTAGATGAAACTACAGGCCGTACTCTGCCTCTTGCTGCTGCTCGTTTTCGAGGTAAACTTACCCAAGAAATGTAGCATGAGCTCTTCATAGCTCAGGCCGAATGTTTCCAAATATCTTTATTGTTATACTACATGACCAAAGAGCTGAAACATCATCCTCCTTGCAGCTTTACGTCAAACATATAACTCTGTGTTTCTGTTTAGCTTTCTTCATGCAGACATTTCGAGGTGATACCTGGTTCTAATCTGGAGCTGCCCTGTCTCTCATTTCAAGATGTCTACACTGGAGGGACCATCACCTGGAAATTCAATGGTCTTATAACATTTATGTAACTACAACCACTGTACTCACTGTATTGTAAATGTACACAGTTATACATATTTTCAATTTGATTTTTTTTGGAATACAGGTGAAGATCTAAGTCTCAGCGCTCAGTCGCCTGACTCGCCAAGAATGAAAAAGGGTGGCATGGTTCTCTCTGTATCCCCTGTTACTGCCGCCAGCCAGGGCGAGTACAGTTGTACGATAGAGGAGAACAATCTGGAGATGTCAAGTACATACACCATTGAAGTTGGTGAGGAACATAGATGCATTTCCCTTTTATCACACACATTTGGAGCATTTTGAATTTTGGTAGAATGAGTATAACATTTAACAAAAAGCTTGTATCTAGAAGAGTTTGAAGTGTTTGTGCCTTTTTCTGCAGTACACATGATCTATACCATGAAGGTGACCCAAGGCTCCACAGCTCAACTCCAGTGCCATTTCCCAACTTCCAGCCAAGTCACAGCCAATGCACTTTGGTTCAAAGTGGACAATAATGGCACGAGGACACAGCTGGACACTGAAGACGAGTCAAGTGATAACAGAGTGAACCTGCTTTATCCACTCGACCATGATCAGACCATCACGATCAAAAACATTGTCATGGAGGATTCTGGAAATTACTTGTGTGAATCTGCTGGGGGGCAAACACTGAGCTCAGTATATATCATTGTTCAAGGTAGGTTCAGCAACCTTTTCTGTTCTACTTATGTTACTGCAAACTATATGTACAATTAGGTATTTTTTCAATAAGGAAATGTGGATACAGCATTTTTGTACATTTTTAACTGTCTGCTTAACTCTCTTTCAGTTGCTCCTACTCCTGTCCCTCACTCGTGCCTTGGCTTCACCGCAGCATGGGAGCCCTGCCAGGATGAGAACAGTCGCACAGGGGAACCCATTTTGCAGGAGTCCATCACAGAGTTTTCAATGAAGCTGTATTCTTACCTCAGAGAATCACAACCCTCCAGCAATCTACTCTTCTCTCCTATCAGTATCAGCGGGGTGCTGTCCCATTTGTTGCTAGGTATGACAAAAAGAAGAAGGTTCCTCTTATAAAAATGAATCAACTAATATAACTAATCATTTAATCTTGAATATTTTAAAAGTATTCTTATTGTCAACAAATCCGACAAAAAGACCAAGTATTGCCCAGGTGTCAAAAGTCTGCTTTGTGCCACAGGCCTTCATCATTGTCTGTGTTGCATGCATGCTTATATTCTACTGTTGTTCTAAATATGACAATATTCTGAATTTGATGTTGGTCATATAAACAGCATATTCCATTTAATATTCAAAATGAGGCCTTTTTCCGACTTTTCCAATTAAGAAATGTGAGACATGCCGGTATTATTTGGGTTTTAGGAGCATTCTTTGGACATGTATACAGCACATTCAGTAAATGCGTCTAAATAGGTTTTTTTTACTACCATTTGCGACTCATGGCCTCTTGTCTGTTTACATTTGTAGTCAGAAGGAGAAACACACCTTCCTTTTAAACATTATGAAAGACTTGAATATTGACAGATTCTAGAATATGTGCAAATATCGCAGCACAAGAAGTTGGTTAAAGGCATGAAAGAGTGAGTCTGTGTTCACATGATTCAACAAGTCCACCACTGGTAAGAAACTGAAAAATCCTATTTTGATGCAGAGAAGCAAAATGACATGCAGCTTCAGCCAGTCTGCTTTACCATGTTTTGACATGATAAATGACATGTTTGGGCGCGGAGTATACATGGCTGCATGGAACTGGTATATTAGTGGAATGTTCAGTTTCATTAGCAGTGTAAACAACTGAGTAAAAATATTGTCTTTTTCAGAACAAGGGCAAAAAACAGAGTATTTTGTGCATGTAAACATAGCGACTGTGCACTGGGTCACATGTTGCTTCATTATGAGAAATGTGGGCACTGTAGTTTACTTTGAGTTGATCTCTCATACATTGTCCCGCTATGGGGTGCTGTTTGTAAAGTGGCGCGCACTGAAATTAACAGCAACATTTTGCCACATTTAACTTAAGACAATGTTTAAAAAAAGTGGTGTGAATTTTTTAAAGTCACTTTTTACCACATTTATAGCAATATTTGAAATATGTTAGATATAATGTCACAGTTAAATGTAGATATTAAATGTTAAACCTAAATGTTAAATCTGAATCTAAATGTTAAATGTTAAATCTAAATCTAAATGTTAAATATAATCAAAATGTTAAATATAAATCTAAATGTTAAATCTAAATGTGCTTGGTGAAACTTAATATTTAGCTCATATGCAAATGCACACTACCAACGGAAGTACCAAAATAAAAGCCTGGGTGGTCAGACTGTGTTTATAGCATCAAATAACAAATTAAAACCCAAACTAATTGGAGAAAATGAACACGAACATATATCAGCGTGATAAGAACTACCTTAAATGACAGAAACCATGTTTGGGGAAATTTTTGTTTTTTTTTTAGTGTCCCATCTGCCAACATGGAGGGTGCAGAATTTATGGGTACACTCCACTGTCGGTCACTTTCTCCGTGCTCTCCTTGCTTGCCAACATGCCAACTTGTCCGGCGATTTAGCTGAAAACACTGGAAGGGCCGTTTTGGCCGCAATTCAGAATTTCAGCAGTGCATCATTGGTGACAGCGACAGTATCCACCATAGAGCCACCACAGCACTCAGTAAGTGTGTTTTCTAACTCACGTAGCATATGTTCCTTATGTTAAGATGTAAGGTATATGAAACTAGCTAATGTTAGCCCAGTAGAGATTTGCTGCTAGCATCAATGTACTTCACGCATAGCGTATTTGTTTCGTTTTTGACCACTGGACATTGTAACGTTACAACACACAAAAAGAAAATGTCACTAATATTTTGTAAATGTCTCCTCAGGCTTCCACCAAATCTCTACTGGGCTAATGTTAGCTAGTTTCATATAGCTTACATAAGGAACACATGCTACGCAAGTTAGAAAACAAACTTACCGAGTGCTGTGGTGGCTCTATGGTGGATACAGTCACTGTCGCCAACGATGCACTGCTGAAATTCAGATGGGACACTAAAAACTCAAAGCACACGTCAAATAAAATTTCCCCAAACATGGTTTCTGTCATTTAAGGTAGTTCTTATCACGCTGATGTATGTTCAAGTGTTCATTTTCTCCAGTTAGTTTGATTTGACCACTCAGGCTTTTATTTTGGTACATCCGTTGACCGGCAGTGTGCATTTGCATATTAGCTAATTATGTCGTTTCACCAAGCACATTTAGATTTAACATTTAACATTTAGATTCAGATTTAACATTTGAATTTGGATTTAACATTTAGATTTAGATTTAAATTTAACATTTAGATTTAACATTTAATATTTAGATTTAGATTTAATGTTTAGATTTAGATTTAACATTTAACATTTAGATTTAGATTTAATATTCAGATTTAGATTTAACATTTAACATTTAGATTTAACATTTAATATTTAGATTTAGATTTAACATTTAGATTTAGATTTAGATTTTACATTTAGATCTAGATTTAGATTTTACATTTAACATTTAGATTTAACATTTGGATTTAACATTTAGATTTAGATTTAAATTTAACATTTAGATTAACATTTAGATTTAGATTCATCTTTTGGATTTAACATTTAACATTCAGGGCTCTAGTTTCGCAGACCGGGTGAGGCGGGGGCACACACCTGATTTAACAGATTTAACATTTGGATTTAACATTTAGATAAACATTTAACATTTAGATTTAGATTCATCTTTTGGATTTAACATTTAACATTTAGATTTAGATTTAACATTTAATATTTAGATTTAACATTTAGATTTAGATTTAACATTTGTATTTAACATTTAGATTTTACATTTAGATCTAGATGTAGATTTTACATTTAACATTTAGATTTAACATTTGGATTTAACATTTAGATTTAGATTTAAATTTAACATTTAGATTTAGATTCATCTTTTGGATTTAACATTTAACATTCAGGGCTCTAGTTTCGCAGACCGGGTGCGGCGGGGGCACAGCGCACTTGCGCTTCACCAACTGGGTGTGGCCAGGCGGATTTTGCAAGTTTGGCACACCGTGCGCCTGGCGCAGCTACTCCTCTTTCCCACCTCCGTCCCTCCTACCTGCACAAGTCGGAAAGAGGGAGGAGAGAAGGTGTGGAGTGGGTTTTACACACATCACACCAATCAAATGACCCCTCTCCTCGCCCTTAAATGCGCCGCGCGAGGGCGTAATAAGAGTTTACTCAATTCGCCATGGCAGAAGAGAGCAGCAGCGTCAGATGGCCAAACTTCTCCCAGGAGGAAACTGATGTTTTGGCCTGGGAGGTCCAAGCTCGCAGTGTCCGAATATATGGAACTGCGAGCAGACCTCCACGGGCTGATGATGCAAAGGTAGCCTGGGAGGAGGTCACCACAATTGTAAATCAATGTTGCGTTTCTCTCGTGCGCGCACGCTCTCTCTTTCTCTCTTGCAGTCTCACTCTGTTTCTTTTCTTTTGGCTTTTCTAAGATGACAGATGCTGAATATATACTCCCTATCTGATGCTGTGGCTGTTTGTGGTTGGCTGAGAGGGATGTCAACTCATTAGTTTGCAGCTGTGTTAATCAAATCAGGTTGGGTTTCCATTACGCGTGCCAAACATGCAAACGGTGCCAATCCCCTTTGATCTGACATCACATGTGACGGGACAGTCGATATAGAGATACATTTATGTGCTGATTGCAGATAGTTGCATTGAATAGTGTTTTTTTTGGGTATTTATTGCATCGTTAATGTGCCTGATATTCTGGAAACCTGCCTGTGAGGTTTTGGTGACGTGTGCGCACTGTCCGCCGGTCAGCCAAACTTCGGTTTACACCGGCTGCGCTCCCCCTGCTGACAGTAGACCTGGTTTCAGCTGGCAAGCTTTTAGCGCACCTTCAGCGAAGCCTTTTGGCACAAAACTGTCACTGCGCCAAGCTGGATCTGTCGACACCTCCCCCTGCTGCGCTGCCACACCCATCTCAGCGCACCTCGGTCTGCCAGACTACCAAACTGAGCGCGCCTCGGGTTGCGCTGCTCGAAACGAGCTCTGCGCAGGGTTCGCTACCCTAAATATTTATAGGCAGCCCTGTCGCTAGAAGAAAATGTTGGCATAGTATGTTTCTGCAAACCACGAATATGTTACATTTGCATCTTGTATGATATCAATGTTTCTAAAGTGACGTACTATCATGAAGAGGTGAAAGGACTTTTTCTTTTTCTTTTTTTGTCTGTGTCTGACACCAGAAGTCACTGACCAAGTGTGAGTATTCCACAATGTCAAAGTGAGATCAGGTTAGTTTTTCCAGTGGGGATAGTGCCACAAAAACAGTTGTTTTTACCAAGACATCGCTGGGTCTCTTGCAGGGATCCAAACATGATCAGTGGTTCTGCCTCAACCTAACAACACATTAACCACTGTGTTGTTAAAACATAAAGTTTCAGTGTATCTGCTACATAAAATGCAAATGTAATGTATCTGTGGTTTGCGGAACTGTAGGATGCCAACATTTTTTCTGACGATTGGGTCGTTACAGGTCCACCTTCAGTATAGGAACAGCTGGGCTTAGGGCTGATAGCTACAGAAAGGAAGAGTAGGTCTTGAGGGGACAGATCAACGCATTGTTATTTTCCTTTTCATAGAATATGTTGACAATAAAGGCCTTTGCACACAAGTTTTGGAGTCAGTGTGTAAATGTGAGGTTGTATTGATTTTACGTGCAACAATTTTGGACATTGTGTGCAAAGGCCTTAAGAAAAATATAGAATAACACCAATGTTATCCTTAAAAAGTCTTTGGACTAACAAACAACATCAGCCCTGTGTCATCTGTGCACATGTAGACAACATGAACATTTATATAACTTGGAAGTTACATAAAAGATGTTTTTCACTTTAAAATGTCACAGGGGTATTTCTGTACTTAAATTAAATGTCAGACATACCTTGCAGCTTTCAATACCACTCTAAAGTACATTAGGCCTGTGTCTATCTATAAATGGTCTTTTCTTCATTCTGTTACATTTAGGTGCCAGGGATAACACCCGTAGAGCCATTGAGACGGCTGTCAGTGTGCCTCATGACTTCCACTGTGTTCACCTCCAGATGAAGAAGCTTAGAGAGAAGTTGGCCGGCTCCTTGCAGATGGCTTCTCAGATCTACTATAACCCTTATAGTATTACTATCACTGTGTGAAGATCACAAAATAGCTTGTCTGCAGTCAAAGAGATTGATGCAGAGATTCTGAGTGCATACAAAAAGATCCCAATCTCTGTAGCTCATCATGGTTTCTCTGTTCTCCTCCTCAGATATGAATCTGAGCGAGTCCTTTACCAACCAGTCCATCCAGTTTTATGAAGCAAAGCCCACCAGGCTGCTGGAAACCAGTGAGGAAAACACACAGATGATCAACAGCTGGGTGGCAAATAAGACCAACAATAAGATCCAACATTTGGTTGACTCTGTATCACCCAATACACAGATGATGCTGCTCAACGCAGTCTCCTTTAGCGGTCAGTAAAGTGTGTGTGCATAAATGTGTGGATGCCCATGTGGAAGTGATGGAAACTAAAAAACTCTGTGTGTGTGTGTGTGTGTGTGTGCGTGTCTGTGTGTCTGTGTGTGTGTGTGTGTCTGTGTGTGTGTGTGTGTGTGTGTGTGTGTGTGTTTTTCAGGTCAGTGGAAGGTCAAGTATGATATGAAACCCCGGAAAGGACTTTTCACAAAACTGGATGGTGATATGGTGTCGGTGCCAATCCTCTATCATTCGCGATACATGGCAGCTACTAAGTATGTAGTCGAGCTGAAGGCACACGTAAGGAACAGCCAATACCCACTTTAACCCACCCATTCACACAGAGTACAGCTGAGGTTTGTAAACTGTGAGGAGAGTAGAAGGGGGCCATGGGAGATGTGAGGTAAAGATACTGTGTGAGATGAAAGGGGAAACTGCATCAAAATCCGCACTGCTTCTTCAAATCATAGCTCAGTCAAATCTGAGGACACTGACATGAAACATTTGTTTACATTCAGTGTGACTTACAATCTCTCAGAATATCATTTCCATCATGAATAAACATCCATAAATCCTCTTAGCAATCATAGAAAAAGGATGCTTCTTATGACTCAGAACCTGTTTGAGAATCATCAAGTTTTTAAGTTTTCTTCAATATCAGTGTAAACCTGGGATAGCTGCCTATAAATCTATACTTGAATTGCAAACAGTAACTGTTAATAACCACTTTGGCAAACATGTAATGGTGCCAATTTGCCAAGGGGTAAAAGAATACAGGCAAAAGTCTTCGAGTAACTAGCCAACTGAGTGTATGACAACCACATGATTTGTGGATTCCTGTTTTGAAGCCTTGAATTTGGCATACTGACCATCACCATCTTGGATTTTTGGAGCCAGAAGTGACCATATTTGGAATAGAAGGTGGAGCTAACCCTAACAGTAGCTGCTAGCTTGGTAAGCACAGTGCATTTACAGCTATAGTTATCTGCTAATGCTAATGCTAATTTTCACTTGTGAAAAAACAGGCTTAAAACAATTTCTACAAAAATGCAAAAACTAAGTATCCGAGCCCTCAGAGGGTCATGTTATAACCAAACACTGAACAAGAAATTTTTAGGCATAACCAAAATATTACAGTTTAACTCTGATACACTGACAACAGACTGAAATAGCGACAGTGACAGCTACAGCTACACTCTGTGAGTCTGGGGATATGCCATGGTTACGTTACCTAACAAACGTTGTTGTGGTAGCAACCTGTCAATGGGCGGCAACCACCTGTCACTCAAAGCGGCCATGCCCCTACTTATTCATAACTTTAACCCTTAATTACATTTAAACAGGTGAATTATATAAAACTTTTAGCCCTGTAGAGATGTCATGAATGAGGAAATGAACTTTAGAGACCAAAACAGCTTTTTGTACCAGGCTGTAAACACGTTTATTTCTGCTGTAAAGTTGGGCATTTTAACAGGAGAATCTATGGGGATTAACTTGCTTTTGAAGCCAGCCTCCAGTGGCCATTAAAGGAACTGCAATTTTTGGCACTTCTGTGTTGCACCTTGATGGCAACAGTATAAATTTCTTACCACTGGTGCAGTATTGTGGCCTCTGTTTGGTTTAAATCCATTATAACAAAACAAAAACAAAATTCTAAGAGGCTGTTAACTCCTTATACAGGGCACATGCTGCCTGTGTAAAAGTGAATGAAGATTTTACAGAATGGTTTTCCATGCCCTCTGGTGTTAAACAAGGGGATGTTCTATCGCCAGCATTATTTGCTGTCTTTATCAATGATCTGGCAAGAGAGGTAGAACAGCTGGGGGAAGGGGTATTATGTGACCATGTACTTACATACATTTTTCTTAATGCTGATTATATTATTTTGCTGTCAAAAAATGAGGAGGATCTACAAAAAAATGCTGATGTGTTGCTGAAGGGTGCAAAAGATGTAGACTGTATCATTTAAAAAAAAAAACAAGTTATGCATTTTCAGAAAACAGGCATAGAAAGGAGTAGTTTTAAGTATTGTGTTGGTAAGAAACAATTTTACAGATAAATATAAGTATCTTGTTATTTTTTCTAGATGAAAGCATGTCTGTTATAGATGGCGCATCAGTTCTAGCGGACTCTGCAAGTAGGCCGCTGGGAGGTTTTATCGGTAAAACAAAAATGCTGAGAGATATAGGATATTCTGCATATTTCAGACGTAGCAAACATGTTTATGTCCTGTTTAAGATTATGTATCAGGAATATAGGGTGACAAAAAGTTTTAAAAAATGAACATGTCCAGAATCAGACAATTTGTGACTTCATTTGTTTTGGCATTTGTGGGAGACATGAGGTGAGCATGGTGAGCCTGCATGTGGAACAGGCTGTGGTGTGGCGAGTAAAATATTTAACTGGAGGTTAATGGGCACGTGGGAGAGTTTAAACATTGGGTCTGGGCTAAATGCACACAATCGTTGGCAGAGGAAATATGGCAAAAGCCAAAATTGAGAACTTAATGTTTATTTAAGGGAGACTCCAAATGTGGAAAATATTATTAGTATAACTTATGTCAGATATCACTCTGTGCACAGCTAAAGCATGGTATATTACCACTGTAAATTGAAACTGGAGGATACAAATGTGTGACTGAAGATGAAAGACTGAATATTGTGAGCTGAATGAGGTGGGAAATTAAATGAACTTCATTCTTTTTAAGACAAATATTGTTAAAATGTCAAATTCCTGATTTAGCTTTGGTAATGGTGGAGGATGGGGCTTTAAGTGAATATCTTTTTGATAATGTCATGCATTCTCTGAGTATTTTTTTAGGGCGTGGGATAGGAGTAGAAAGAAAGCGTATAACTGACCCCAACTTTGTTTTGTTTTGTTTGGACTGCGGATTATTGGTCTGTGAAATGGATCAAATAGTATTTGGCACTGATTCATGTAGATGTAGATTTTGTCTTGTTTGAATTTATGTATTGTGTCTTGTACTCATAGGGCTTTGTTTGGGCTTTCTGTTTCTTTTTTGTTGTTGGATATCTCTCGATACATTGTTTGTTGGAGATTTATGTCTTTTTTTTTTTGCCTGATAATGTTGGTGCTTATGTCTGGATGTTATATATGTATTGAGCTGTTGGATGATGGTGGGTTACCATACTGGAATTTTGGGTTTGTTATTGGTTGTGTGTGAATAATCCCATGAGAGATGAGTCATCTAAATGTCCAGACACAAAAATAAAATATTCATTCATTTATTCAAGGAATTTATAGGAGAGTATACCCACTTCCTCCTCAGTAACCTACTCATCTACCAAGTACTTCACCCACCTTATCAACGTTCACTCAACTGATACTTCCTGTTTATATCCCCCAAAAATTTTGGACACTATTGTTCCAAAATTTGGTGCATGATTATCCCCTAAAAATCAAAGTAAGACAAAAAATAATAATAGGAGAGACCCATTATTATGTATATATTCAATGTTGCACTGTCAAGAGAGACCCCCACCCCGCCTACGAGAGTAGACGGGGTGGGGGTCTCGGGGGGAAACACAGTAACACCTGGATCTTTTATTTTGCCAACAGGTGGCGAGGTTGGCTCTCACGGGTGACAACAGTCTTTACATCCTGCTGCCTCGCTCCAACAAAGTGAGTGACCTGCAGCAGTTGGAGGAGAAGATGACGGACACAGCTGTGCGTCAAGTGATTGAACAACTGAAAACAACATCTCCTCAGCGTGTCGAGGTCACTCTGCCCAAAATCAAGCTGCAGGTTGAGCCAGACATGAACTTACTCATTAAGAAATTAGGTTTGTTTGTCTTTCATGCTCTTTTCTGTCCATCAGACTCATTCAGCTACGGAAAAAATAAAATACCACAAAAAAAAAAAAACACTGTGCTTTTAGCTTGAGTATTACTTTATCTACCAACCAGCAAGTCTCATTTTGTATATAAGCATACCCTTCTGCTCTTTTATCTCCTGGTATCTAATCCTTTCTTCCCCCGCCATCACCTCTCTGCCCTTTTCTCTCCCTTTGCCCCCAACCAGGACTGTCATTACTCTTTGAGAATCCCAACCTGTGTGGTCTCTACTCGGAAGACAGGATAGCTTTGGATGATGCCAGACACAGAGCCTTCCTCGCACTGACTGAACAAGGAGTTGAGGCCGGGGCCGCCACCAGCATGGCCTTCTCTCGTTCCTTCTCTTCCTTCTCTGCCCTGCGGCCTTTCATCATGCTGCTGTGGAGTGACCAGGCTAATGTACCACTCTTTGTTGGCAGAGTGACCAACCCATGAGAGAGAGAAACGGAGAGAGGGAGTGCAGATGTAACAGATGGGCAAAAGGGCAGGAAAGAAACAAAGATATTATAAACAAAGCCCATCTGGTAGAATGGAAAATACATGTAATAATCTTACTGTGCTTTAACACTGTACATTCAGTATCAGTATTGCTTCAGGTAGTTACTAAAGTGAGCAGTGACCCTCACAGAAACATCCAGTTCTGAATGTGGATTGTTTTCAAGGATGATGATGAATAAACTCATATTAGCACAACACACCTGCTGTCTGTCTTATGTTTTGGAAGAATGAAGCACAATGTGGATCATTCAAAAGAAGAGAGACGACCACTGAAACGACTTCTCTTTATTTTGCGAAGTAGTTACACAAACCCACCACAGGATGGCAGCCATACTGTGTGATTGACATTGACAGTGAATACACAGGGACTGCAGTAGTGAATTCCCCATCTCATTCGCCCCTGCCCTCCTGCATCATTCCCACTGATATCAATTTAAGGAAGACGAAGTGTCAAAATCTGTGACAGTAAAGGTTTTGTCTTTTAAAGCAATAGCTTGCTTGGTAAAGCAAAGCAACTGAGCAAAAAATACCCTGAATCATCGTATTCACAAACAAATACACACTGATGGCAGAGACTGTAAACACATCAGCATTCAGATTGATCAGCTATGGTTGCACTCTATTATACACGCTGATATAATGGTCGCTAAACATGCAGCTGTATTGCAAATAAAGTGATTACAGAAACAAAGCAGGGTCAATAGACAAGTCAGAAAATTTGGTGACTGTAAACAAAACCAACAGATCCAGAGACAGGAAGAAGCAACCATCCAGCCTGAAATGTGAACTCTATTAGATCACTTTCACCCAGCCTAGCCCCAATCAAAGTACTGAGTATTCCCAGAAAATGCATCTTTGATGCCTGGATAACATAATGTTGTTGTTTTGGTTTGATTATCTCACTGCCGACGTGCTGGGAGTTCTGATGTGCATAGAGAAAGTACCGAATAATCTTTGCCCAACCCTCTTGTTAAAGTAATTTAAGGTCTAACTGAAAATGTGTTTAAGCTTCCTGTTACACCACATGGTTTAGTTCCGAGCTTTGATAATGCCCAAGCCCTTTTTTATTCTAAACCTAATTCACCACTGAAGGATCCTTTTTTTTTTCTTTTTTCTTTTTTCTTTTTTTTGCAGTCAGCGATGAGACATTCACAAGGTTGTTGAAGGACACCAAGAATATGAGCAGCCGGATCGATTCAACAGTTAGAAAAACTCCCGGAGGCCACTGACTGACTGTGGGTGTGCTTTTGTGAACCTGTGTATGGCCAGAGCTGTAGTAAAAGATGAACCAGTGGAATACATTTGATATTCTGGCAGGCATTTAGACAGTGGGTGATCTAGCATAGTTTTTCAGTATCTTGGATCCTGGCCTTCGATGATCCACTGTCTCCTGCTGCCATGCACGCAGGGTGAAATTGACTGCCTGAGGTTAAAGGAATAGTTCAGATTTTTTGAAGTAGGGTTGTATGGGGTAACTATCCATTGTCAGTGTGTCAGTCGGTAGATCTCAGTCGGCACTCCCCGTGTTTGGAGAAGCGACAGGAGTACCAATATGGAAACTAAGCAGCGTACTGCTGTAAATGGGGGAGGCAGCAAAATGTATTTTAGCCAACTTAAAAAGTCCAAACTAAAAAGATCCATTACAGTTTAAGTGTATGCTATATTGAGAGTATTTTCACTGCTGTACTTCTCCGTCGGACAGCCCGTTCTGACAGGGAAGCTAATAGCGGCGTCAGGTCCCCATCTGTGCTCTCATCAAAGCCACCATACTCCACTGAATTAAACAGTAATTTTTGCGCACTGAACATAGTTGAGTCTGGCTCTGAAGACAGGGATATGATGGTTTCAGACGGGATGAGCGAGTACACCATTATCTGTATCTATCCATATTTGATCTTAGAAAGGGCAGAGTTTAGACCAGAAGTGGGTGGGGTTTAACTTAAAATGGGTGGGGCCTAATCAGAACTTGTTATTTACATCTGCAGTTGATATTGGCTGATCAGAAGTTGCTTCATTTATTATTTATTATAAAACTATTTACAGAACATATAGAACATCACAGAAGTGAGCTTCAGACAATTTTTTGAGTTAGAGACCGAACACAGCTATTCAAATGATGATTCTCCTTCATGACAACTACAGACATTGACACGTTTTACTTAAATAATACTTGTAAAAAGTACATTTTCCGTACTGGGTATTTATTCCCTCTGACTATTGGGCTCAACCCTAGGCTTCAGAAAAGAACTGTCTGATAGCAAGGTAAAGCAGTGAAAATTCAAAATATAAGTGTGCACTTGATTTTTTTTTAGGAAGGACTTTTTTTTAGGTTGCTAAAAGACATTTTGTTGTTGACCCCCCATCCACAGAAGTACATTGCTTAGCTTTCATGTTGGACTCCAGCCTGCTTCTCCAAACCGGAGACATGCCAGCAGACATGTAATACAATGAGTATAGGTAAGTACTGCATACAACCGCACTTCAAAAGACGTGAACTATCTCCTTTAAAATGTAGGTGGACATCATGTCACAGACATGGACACAATAGTCCTGGTGTCTCTTTTCCAGAGGATGAAATACATGTCACTACAGACCTGATATTTTACAGGTCAGAGGTAATGGGATGAATGCAACACTGATCACAGGAATGACACCCTTTAGATGAAGATGAGGAAGAAGAAGAAGAAGAAGAAGAAGAAGAAGAAGAAGAAGAGCTATGGTTGAGACGGTTGATGTAGATTTCAGCCAAATTTCTTGAACATACTTTTTACATTCTCTCCAGAACAGTGTCTGAGGGTGTAAAATGTTGAATTGGGGACTTTTTTCAGGCTATTGGGAGTCCCTATTCTCATAAATCTGATAATAGGACCAATCAAATGCCTGAATTTTCAAATTAATGCATTACTGCTGGGATATTGCCGTGCAGGGAGAAAATATTGCATCATCTGTGACTCTGTTGGAGCAGAATTGGAGTCACTGAGGTAAAACCTGCTTGGGTCCTGTTGAAATCTGAAAAGCTGCAGTGAAATGAAGCTACAAACGGCACCTCCAAAAAGCAATATCTGTATATCCATTCATCCTTTCATCAGGAAAGCTTAAAAAGAGCGGTCAGAGGTTACAATCAAGATAAAATCCATCCTGAAAGTTGCACTATGACTGGCTGGCAATGGGAGACATTGATGGCAAAGGTTCTGGCACACACATGATTGACAGCTTGTCAGTGTCCCCCAGCCAGGAGCACTCACACCACTGAGGCCTGCGGTGGCGTAGGGTTTCTCTCATGTCTTTCTTGTCCTTTGTTAATATTTCTTCTCACCTCGCTCTGTGCTTCTTAACTTTGGATGGAGACATTTTGAATGGGGTGTGATGTGAATACAGATACACACACACACACACACACACACACACATACACACTGCACAGACAGAAAATGTAGGCACTCATATTCTCATAGCCCTCATGCACACACACGCACACACTGACACATTAATGTCTGGTATGAAGGTGTATAGAAAGCCACTGTCACTTAAAGACAATGAAAGACATAAGAACAAGAACACTGAAACGGTAAAGGTACAAATCCACCATATGGATCATTTTGTGCTTTATAATACGGTGTGTTGTTTTGCATCAGATCAACAACCACTAAAATAGAAACTTCTTCTCAGTACAGAATCACTCTTTCATTACATTTCTGCTTCTTTAACTACGTACCACATTATGAGTCACTAGCGTGCACATACTTTTGGCGCCTTTCACTGAATGAACTTTGAGTACATTAATCTCAAATCTCTTCATTAGGTGTAAATTTGAATGACAGAATATGAGTGACTTCCACGATACATTAAAGTCTAAAGCACAATTTTGTAAGTATTGTTTTGTTACGTTAACACTTTAATGAGGACATTGTCACAATTTGGTTCACCTTTGAAAAAAAAAAAGTATTCAGATTACAACCTTTTACCATCACTAATATTAGTATGAATATCATATACTAATACTTGGTGCAGTAATTGTTGGCGTTATATGATCAGTTTCAACATTATTATTATTATTGCATGTTTTATCCTTTGTTCTTACTACTGTTTGACTTGGTCTCTGTTATCAACCATCTTCCAGTGTGTGTTTGTGTGTGTACGTGTGCGTGTATGCATGAATTTTTTGTGTGATCTAGTCCGGTTTGTCACTGCTCGGGGCTCCTTGCTGTGTGAGCGTATGCCAGTACTCCACTTTCTTCCCTTTGTTTTTGAGACAGTCGAACCAGTGTCTGAGTCTCTGTCCACTTGCATTGATGCCCAGCTCCACTCCGCCTGTAAACACAAAGGCAGAAATGGAGAAGAGTAAGGAGGTGATGGGAATTTTATTTTGGTGGGTGACGAAAGGAGAAAGAAAGTGGGAGGAATCAAGGAAAGGAATAAAAGGTGAAAGGCCAGTGGTGGAGGAAGCACTCAGATCCTTAAGTTAGGTCAAAGTACAAATACAACAATGTAAAAACACTCCATTACAAGTAAAATTTCTGCAGGAAAGTGTCACCTGGAACTGATATATTATTATATATTGCATTATTTAAAGCTTGGGTAGGCAAAATCTAATCTGTAAGCATACTGTAGACCAAGTCGACTGCAAACTAAACTCTGCACCCTCTCTTGGCTCTGTGTTTAGGCTTTAGAAAATCTAGCCCGTGGCAGGAGACTTTTGCCAATCACAGGTCATTTCAGAGAGAGGGCGTTCCTACTGGCTGCTCTACAAATGCAGATGTGCGGTCACATCCCTTTGGTAAAAGTCTGATTCAGTGCCAGAGAATCCTGCAGAGAAAGTTACTATTCCAGCATTGGCAATAACTGCCTACACTGCAGATCAACCCAAAAAAGGAAGACAAACTTATCAAAAAGAGAGTCTAAAAGAGAAACTGAAAAAAACTGCAATAAAACACGTGTTATCAACAAAGCATTTCAGGGATGGAGATTAGCCCTCTGCTGACATGAACTAAAGGCTCATAGCTGCAGCTTCAAGTTCATGTTTATGTAGCTAACGTTAGCTGGAGCCTTGAATCACAGAGTGTTCTTTGCCTCACTGCCCTCCGCAACAGACCACTTCAGAGGGAGGAGAGCGTGAAGCAGCTCCAGAGATGCACCTCCTGTCAGCGGCCACAGTAAAACAACCAGCGCAAATCCCAACCCCGCCGGATCAGCAAACTTTCTGTTGCTGCCTTGGTCTGGAGGTCTGGAGCTACCACCCACTTTCCTCCTGGGGAAGCATTCCATAGTGAAGGGGAGTGAGGCAGAGGGTCCATTGGGTGGTTTGCTAGTTCATTCTTTTCTCATTTGTGGTCTGATAAGAGGGAGAGAGTGGGGCAAGGAAGGACTGAGCGAATGTGTCGTGTACAACGCTACAATAAAATAAAACTAAATAAATCAATGTATGGGGAAACACTGGGTTACTGTATGAAGGATGTGCATACAGTATGTCTGTGGTCATCTGCTGGGAGGGCCTTAGGACAGACAGGGGTGAGCTGCAGGAAGAGCTTGTATTTCCAAATTTTGCTGTTTTTTTTTCTTTTCAGATTTTTGTCTACACTTTCCTCTTTGTCCCTACTCATGCTTTTTTGGTAAAATGTGAGGTAATGTTAGGCCCTTAAAAATGGAGAAAATTAAAATCATGAATTTTCTTTCTTTTTTTTTTCTTGGTCACTTGGGGGAGACAGAAAAAAGTTGTTAACACACACCCCAGTCACCAGAAAAAAATGTTGGTATTGTATGTGTACTGTATGATAAATTTGCACATTTCATACATTTCAGTTGGTTTTTATTGAGACATCGCTGTTTTCCGAGATTTTGCCCCCCAAACAGAGTGCTTTGAGCAAAAACATGATATTTTCCTTACCATGTCCATAAGCAAGTGGTTTTTGTGCTTAAACCTAACCACACGTTAACCACAGCGTTGCTAAAATGTAAATGTACAGTTTCAACATATCTGCAACATAATGACGTGCAAATATATCAGTGTTTTGCAGAACATACAATGCCAATATTTTTTTCTGGCGACTGGGTTGGAACACAACACTGACGCTGAACTTACTTACACACCCAGCAGCTATCATTCATCTGGACTTGACCTATGGCTAAGCCCCGCCCTCAA